>NC_049235.1:43074732-43377762 GCF_011100685.1 Canis lupus familiaris
GCGATGTGCGACTCCCAGGACTAAATCATAAAAACCGTTGCAACTTCTGCCCTGGTCTCTTGGATGGATTGCTCTGGGGGGATCCAGGCACCATGCACCAAGGACACGCTAGCCATCCTATAGAGAGGCCCATGTAGAGAGGAGCCAAGACGTCCTGCCAGGTGCCAATGTATCTTCCTAGAATAATGAGCAACCCTAGAAGTGGTTCCTCTAGCCCCCCTCTAGCCATCAGATGACTGCAGCCCTGGTTGCCGTCTGGCTGAACTGCCTGAGAAATTCCATCCAGAACCACCCAGCTCAGCCACTCCTAAATTCCTGACCCTCAGAAACTGTGAGATAAGGAATGCTTATTGTGCCTTAAGCACTACGTTTTGGGGTAATTTGTTATGTGGCAGTGGATAACTAGGACATCCCTTATATATAATGTATTTATCACACCCTAGTTCTGAACTAGGCATTATAACCCCCATTTTACTGATAAGGAGACCAAGGCTTAGAAAGTTTGGTTTATTTTCCCAGGTCAGAGCAGCTGGTAGAAGCAAAGCTGGCACTCCAGATTAGCTCTGCATGCACAAACCCTGTGCTCTGAACAGCTGCTCACTGTGGTAGAGGCCATGAGGACCCATCTAGGACTTCCAGAATGCCTGGCAGGAGAGAAAAGCTAACTGTTCCTAAGTGAACAGAGTGGTCTTGTTACAGTGAGGCTTACCTGCTAGTGTTTGGCATTACACAGGCCCGATAGGGGGCTGTGGATCTGTGCCCTAACATGCACAGCCAGTTTGAAACTCCAGGGCATGACCACCCAACACAGGAGCCCCCATTTGGTCCTCAAGATGCAGAAAGGTTCCTAAACTCCCAGCCCACATTTAAACAGCTTCAGAACAAGGATGGGGGCTCACAACATCAAGTTTTAATTTTTTCTGAATACAGAGAGTAGGGATGGGTGTATGGCAAGGAATGTGGACTGGAATGATCACTTGCCCTTCGCTTTTTTTCCTGTGATGGGTCAGTTTCCATTTAACAACGTGGCCGCCTGCCAGTGTGCTGATGGGGCCAAGTTCAGTTAGTGCCTCCTTGTCAGCAAAAGAATGTGAGCGTTCCTCTGAAGTCACATCAAGTAATGAGCTTCTGGGCTCCTCTCTTGGACTGACTGGTTTACGTCTGTCTCATTCTGGCCAGAGCCCTCACTGAGAGGCCAGCAGCCACTTGCTGTCTAGTGGAAACTTCTGGTCCTGCTGTCCTATGACTGTTACCCACACCTGGGGACGTGGGTTAGGAGATCGCACTCCAGACACAAATCTGTTCTGGCAACCAAACAGGCAGCCAAGTAAATAAAAGAGGAAGGAAGGTCTGAAGGATGAACTGTCACTTCTAAAACAGGACTCATTCTCTGTCTTCAGCTCTCTCAGACTTTCCGTTCTACGGGTGGTGCCAATATGCCCCTGAGCTCAGAACTTTGGCATCAACACTGACGCTTTCCTCCTGTCGGTCCTTCAAATTGAGTCAACAGTCCAGGCTTCTCAATTGCACCTTCAAAATCTCCTGGGATGATTCCCTTTCCATTCCTGCTCTGCCTTTGGGTCACCACGTAGATGGGCACCTGGGCCTGATTCCCTCTCCCCTTCGGTGGCTTCAAGCTCCCTGCTGCAAAGATCCTACATGTGTTTATCTACCTTTCAAGACCCTGCATAATTTGTTCCTCCCTCATTGTATTTCCCACGGCTCCCCTCCTAATCCCTGTCCACGGACAAGCACACGTGCATGCTCAAGTGGGCACACTTGCACACGGACACACGCGCGCACTCCCGTGTGCGGACACCACGCCTTGCACCACCACCCACCTTCCTCTCGGCCGCCTCCCCTGTGGTTGGGGATGTCCTCTGTCGTCCTCGCTTTGTCAGTTGTAACCCACCCTGGGAGGAAAGCCTGCTGTCCGGCTCTCTCTCCTCTCACCACCTGCAGACTGTGAATTCCAGGGGCAAGCCACACCTCTGCACGAGGCCCCCATCTTCCGGATCCCTGGGGCTCCGGGAATCCCTCTGGACTCAAGGATTTGAGGAAACAACGACGGGAGTGATGTACCGAAGAGCGCAGCCCCGGGCGGGCTCAGGACAGCGCTCAGCGGAGCCACTGTCGCCACGGCCACACCTGGCCCAGGTCCCCCGCAGGCTGGGTGGAGGGAGAGGCCCCTGCTAGGGGGTCAGGCCACGAAGGTCGGCCACGCGAACACCCAGGGAGACAGGCGTGATGAAAGCACCAGAAGGCCAGGAGGGAAGGCAGCTGCCGTGGCAAGTGGCGCTGGATGCGATTACGAGCGGCGACAGGAGTTACCCGCTGCAGTGAAGAAGCCAGGGGATGATGAAGTGACAGATGATGCCACTGCGTGGTCTGCGGGGGTGGCAACAGCCCACACTCGCTCGCGTGCACTTGCTCTCTCTCTCTGTGCCATTTTCCTTCGAAACAAGGAAGATTGTGGGAAAGCAGCAACTTCGGTCCTGCCCCGAGAGCACGGGTCACCGCGGCCGCGGAAGGGGGGTCAGCCACGTGGAGCGCCCGGGGGTGTGTGACCCCTCTGTGTCGTCTGCCTGGGGCTGCAACGCAAGTGCCTGGGGGGGGGGGGTGGAGAGCAAGCAGGTAATGTCAACGTGCAAAGAAGGGCAGGTGTTAGGAATAGAGAGCCACAGGGACCATGACAGGTGGGAGGGCACACACATCATGGAAAGGCATCCAAGGGCACCTGGGTGGGGCCCAGCGGTTTAGCGCTGCCTTCGGTCCAGGGCATGATCCTGGAGATCCGGGATCGAGTCTCCTGTCGGGCTCCCTGCATGGAGCCTGCTTCTCCTTCTGCCTGTGTCTCTGCCTCTCTGTGCCTCTCATGAATAAATAAATAAAATCTTAAAAAAAAAAAAAAAGATATCATGGAGGCTAAACAACACATGTCTTTGGCCCAGATGGGGCCCACAGGGATCCCGCTATGATCTCGGAGCTCTACAGGTGTGAGTACAACACACCATGAGGACTGCTGATGGGAATGGTGGCCTGGAGTTGCCAACATGTTGGTTAAGCTCTTTCAGACTGCCTGGAGGGTTATTTGAACTCTATCTGGGGAGGTCAGCTAGAGGACATGGCTTCACCAGCCACAGAGTACACTCAGAGATCATTCAGGAATCATATCTGCTCCTGTGGCTGCACAGACCTTTCGAAAGCCAGCAGGGGAGAGGCCTGGCCTCAGTAGCAGCCATTGGTGGCTTCCTGCCTCAAAGGTTGTGCCACAGTTACGATTCTCCTGGTTATTACCCTATAATTTTTTGACTCTCCTTCTCTCTACCTCTTGGTTTCCACATGTTCCTGACTTACATTGCTTCGTAGCAACTGCTTGTTTGAGACTTGCCTTGCCTCGTGACTTTTGCTCCTCCTTGCATGACTCAACTTCTGTTTCACAGGTGAGCCAGTCAACATCTACACAAGTGCCTTTGCTGGAGAGCTCTCATGCCAGACCACCTCGTAGGCTATTGGCTGACCTGCAGATGGGTGCTTCTGGTGAAGTTCCAAGAGTCAGAGTCAACTTAGCTTTGGCCAGGGAATCATGGTCACTTGGCACAAAACATGAGACTCATTCATAAAGAACCACTGATCCTTGCACTCTGAAGGGGCAGTGGGCACAGGAGATACCTGGAGTGTCATGTCCACAACACTAAGATATCTCTTAAAAAAAAATATATATATATATATATATAATTTATTTATTTATTTGAGAGAGACTGAGCGACCACACGAGTGGGGAAAAGAGGCAGAAGGAGAGGCAGAAGCAGACTCCCTGCTGAGCTGGGAGACTGACTGGGGGCTCCATTCCAGGACCCTGGGATCATGACTTGAGCCACCCAGGTAGCCCTAAGATATCTTTTATTTTAAAGTAACCTCTACTACCCCCAACGTGGTACCCCCAACTCATGACCCAGAGACAGAGAGGTACATGCTTGTACCAACTGAGGCAGTCAGGCACCCTTAAGTTATCTTCAATTACATTCAGGATACTCTGTTTATGAAAGCGGGGGGGGGGGGGGGAAGTCAGTTCAAACAGGCATAGGAATCAAAGGCTTTCCTCTCAGGTATAAGGAAAGTGAGGCTCTTCCTCCTTTCTGTATCAGTTAGGGTTGTATGTGGCTGCAGTTAAGAGAAGCTGATATAACTATGGACTTTTCTCCCACAAGAAGTAGAGACAGATGGTCATTGCTATTGGTTCAGCAGCTCTGTGATATTAGGGCCACCATCTCTGAGAGTCCTTTGGCTCGTACCTCATAGTTCCAAAATGGCTGCTGCCAACTTGTGTTCAAGGAAGAAAGAAGGAGAGAAGGTCCCTAATAGCTGAATTTGTCCCTTTTGTCAAGATAACAAAAGCCTTCCTAGAACCCACCCACCCTCACCCACGGACTTCCCCTTAACATCTCACTGGCCTGGACAGCACCACCCTAGCTGCAAGGCAGGCCAGGAAGTCAAGTGCCTCGCTCTGCAACTAGGTTGCCAGCACCCTGTTTCTTATGCATGGACAGTCTCTCATATTGTGTGTGCACCTATAGATTTCTGGTTCAATGCACCGACAGCATTGGGTGCCTTAGGAAGCAAGTATGAGGTAACAAAAAAAAAAAAAGCAAGCACAGAAAAACCATATAAGTTTGAATCCCAGCTCCATCATTTACTCTGTGCTCAAAACCAATTAACTTGCTGAATGTTGTTCTCATGTTAGGTAAGAAGGGGTGCTGAATACTCCCTTGCAGAGCTGTTGTGATGATTAAATAAGATAGTATGTTCCTAGTTCTTGGCCCTGGAGGGATACCCCCAAATGATTACTGTTCCACTGCGGTGTGTTGTCTTCTGTTCGATGGGCATATGGTAGGTGGACACAGAGTGGGAGGCTTTAGAGCTTAAAGGTGAAGAGCACAGGCCCTAAAGTCAGGCTGTTGGGCCCAGACTTGTTCTCTACCACCTACTAGCTGTGTGACCTTGGGGAAGTTATCCATTCCCCTCTTTGAAACTGGAGACAGTAGAACATATCTCACAGGGTACACTTGGAAGGAAAGAAGAGACAGCTCACCTAAAGCCCTGGGCACCGAGTCTGGTACAAAGCACACATGCAGTAAGGGTTGGCTATTATAAGATTAATCACATTTTTTTTCTCTCTTGGCCCAGAATGAAAACCTATTGAACCAGAAGAGTGAGTACCTTGCTGTCGAAACTCTTTAAAACCAAGTAGTCTTCAATCCCCTAAATACACAAACTATGACAAGCAGAAGTAGCAGCATACCGAGAGTAAGGTGTTGGAGTGGGGTGGGGTGGTCTGCCCCGGATTCAAGCAGTAAGAAGGGACATTGTCTGTAGATAATTTTTTTTAAGATTTTTATTTATTTGGGGACACCTGGGTGGCTCAGTGGTTGAGCGTCTGCCTTCAGCTCAGGGCGTGATCCTGGGGTCCCGGGGTCAGGTCCCACATCGGGCTCCCTACATGGAGCCTGCTTCTCCCACTGTCTGTGTCTCTGCACCTCTCTCTCTCTGTGTCTCTCATGAGTAAATAAATAAAAATCTTTTTAAAAAATTAAAAAATTAAAAAAATATATTTTTATTTATTTGAGAGAAAGAGAGAGTGAGCACAAGCATGAGGGGGGCAGAAGCAGAGGGAAAGGGAGAAGCAGGCTCGTTGCAGGGCCGGATCCCAGGACCCTGAGGTCATGACCTGAGCCGAAGGCAGACACCCAACCGACCTTGCCACCCAGGCACCCCTGTAGAGAATGTTTTCAATAATTATTTTAAAAACCCAAGTAAAATTAAAAATGTATTTGCTTTTTATTATCACCATGTGCCAAACATTTCTAAACCATGTAAGTGATCAGACTCCCCCAACTCCAACATGTTTGCCTAAGTTACTGTTGAGTTTTAATAATAGATACGTAAACTCCACGTGAGTACGTTTTTATTACTGATCCTTTAATAAATAGCGTATTCTGCTGAAGGACTCCCAGCCATGTAACCAGCCTCTGATGCCGGCCGGCTCGGGCCCTAACTGCTCAGAATCCTGAGAGCCCTTCACGTTGTCTGCAACCCTCACCCCCACGCCCACCACCCCAGTCCTTCACTCTCCTGTGGGTAAACCAGAGACTGAGTCAACAATGAGATCTTGGGGCCTCTAGAGACAAAGAAAGGAAACTGGAGTTACTTCAATTCCATGTGATTTCTGGGAATTCTATTTGGATTGAAAGTTAAAACAGCTAACAGACCGTGAAGGGAGAGGTGTGATATTTTCGTTTGGCGGATGCAAATTTTCATTCATACATGATATGTCTTACCACAGCTGAGTGAACTTTTAAAGTAAAAATCGTGCTTTTAAGTGACGTATTTGTTTTTAAAATTAAGGAGCAAATTAAGGAGATGGTGCTAATTTCTGATCACTACATGATTATTGCTGAAGATAATTTTGTTATATAGAAGAGGATGTTAATGATTTGCTCTTGGGGATGCCTCAGTGGCTCAGCTGGTTAAACATCAGACTCTTGATTTTGGCTCAAATCACTGGTCATGATCTCAGGGTTGTGGACTGAACTCCATGCTGGGTGTGGAGCCTCCTTAAGATTCTCTCTCTCCCCCATCCCAACCCCACTCTTAGAGTGCACACATGCTCTCTCTCCCTAAAAAAGAAAAAAAGAAAAAAATTTACTCTGATTAGATCAAGTTCTACAGCCCTGGTGCTGCTATCAGGGAGAAGGCAGAGGAAGGTGAGCAAACTACATTGGTACATTTTAATTCACATTCCAACCCATCTGAAATCGGAATGTGTGTCCCCATCGCCACCGGCTCAGGGGTAGCCACGATGTATTGTCACTGCCAGAGCCTGTGCGTGTATACCAGCAGCAGCATGGAAGAAGATCCCAGGGCCAAGGATGGCACACTCTGCGGAACGACGGCCGTGATGGAAGGAAGAACAATACCGGGCGGGTGGAAGGGAGGACACTGACCTAGGGGTGGCTCGGGAGAGTCAGACTTTGAACAGGAAATTTTAGAAAGACTTGAACCAGTTTCTTTCTTTCCTTCCTTCTTTCTTTCATTCTTTTTTTCTTCAAAAAGATTTTTATTTATTCGTGAGAGACACAGAGAGAGAGGCAGAGACACAGGCAGAGGGAGAAGCAGGCTCCCTGCGGGGAGCCCAATGCGGGACTTGATCCCAGGACCCCAGGATCATGCCCTGGGCCAAAGGCAGACTCTCAACCACTGAGCCACCCAGGTGCCCCTCCTTCATTCTTTTTCTTTCCTTCTCTTCTTCTTTCTTTCTTCTTTTGCTGTGTAAATGCACAAGAGTGATAGAAGATAAATGGGTAAGGATAAGGATGTTCTCTCAATAAATACAAAATTTTAAAATCCATAAAAAAACAAAAGTTCTGCTCTGGCAACAAGCATTCTTCATGTGGCACTGCACAGGAGGGGCCTCGGAGAGAATCTAGCCCAAGCCCCTCACGAGGTCACCCTGATGGTCAGCAAAGATAACTAGACCAAAGTCTCCTGGCTGTTGCCAGACTATTTTCTCCTGTATCCACTCCCAAGCTAATCAAAGTAGCACTGCAGTGTTGGTGTTTTGCAAACTGTGATAAAGAAGCAATTTAAAAAATATATATTTACAGTTGGGGCACCTGGGTCGTTCAGTGGGTTAAGCAGCTGCCTTTGGCTCGGGTCATGATCCCAGGGTCCTGGGATCGAGCCCTGCATCAGGCTCCCTGCTCAGCAGGAGCTTCTCCCTCCCCTTCTCACTGCTCTCTGTTCCTGTGCTCTCTCTCTGTCAAATCAATAAATAAAATCCTCAAAAAAAAATTTACAGTCAAATATGAATACACTGCTCAGGCCACTTGGGACTCATTGTGCAAGTTCACATCCAAACAGCCTCACCCTGGTCTATGAAACAAGCCTGAGGCAAGTGCTGATCGTGTGGACTAGTGGCCATGTCAAGTCGCCACTGAGGTTTCGATGTTGACTCTCAATTTTGCTCTTCTCTACCATAGCTGGCACCGCTGTTCAGACCTTTGAGTAGGTCTGTACCACATTCGTGCAGGGTCTGTAACAAAGACCGATGATGGAGAACATCCCTGGATTTTGCTGTAAGCAAATGCTTAGTCTTTGGATTGCTTTGTTTTCCTTACATTCCTGAACATATTCTGGGAGGGTTGGGAGCACATCATTGAGTGAGTTATTACTGGCTGTGCGGCCTTGGGCTGGTATCTCACCCCCACTGAGCACAAGTTTTCTCACCCATAGAATGAGGTGCATTAGTACCCAGCCCAAGGTATGTCTATGCACATGCCAGGGGGCCTGCTGCACAGCGGGGCCCTGATAAACATGAGTGTTATTACCCTTCCACCCACTGACAGGGAATATCATCAAAAAGACCTGGTTGCCAATTGACCCATGAGCAGGACCCAGGGAATTAGAGACTCCTCACCACTCCCCTCCTCAACCCCACCCCAGTCCTGGGAACACGAGTTCCGCTCGCCTTTCCCGCTCCCAGAGGCTGCCCCAAGAACACAGAGTTGAGATAATGATGAGAACACCTGCGCGGGCTACATGACTGCGCCTCGTTAAAGCCTCTATATAAAGTCTTAAGGCCTGGCGGGGGCAGGTGTGGCGATCCAGTCACTCGCTGCCGCCCAAGATGAGCCTCCTGTGTAAGTTGCCTTTGCTTGTTATGACTGCCACCTACCACCTAGAGCGGCCCGCCTCTTTCTTTGGTCCCTCCCTGCCCTCCGTGTGTGGGGGCCGATTTTAGATTATCCCAGGGAGGCTCCTGAGACAGTTGTGAATCAACACCTACCTTTTTGGTTGGGGAGGAGATATAGATTGTGTGTCATGGTGGAGCTACCGTGGAGGCAGCATTGGGCAAAAAGGGCAGCAGGCCAGAAGTCAGGGTTGTGGCTCTGGCCCTGTCCTCTGGTCACCTGGGATGAGTCACCACGTGTGTGCACATCCAATAAGCAATAATGGGGCCTTGTCTGGTGCCAGGCCTTGCACTGGGTGCTGGCTATGAAATGGTCTCCGACCTGGACTCTCATGTTATGGAAGAGACCGAGACACTGCTGGCAACAGTAGGTGCCATCCCAGAGGCTGCAATCTCACACCAGCTCTGGTGGGAGTACATGAGCCTCTCGGTCCTCTGGTTCTGAGTTCAAGTTCAAGTGAGCATGAGTTAGATTCGTGTTAGAGGGGCACACCTTCCCCTTCTCTGCATCCCTTGAGGATAGATTTTGCCCTGAGTTATACTCTTCACCCCACCACCCCCTCTGCCTCCCAGTCTGATCTGGAGTGCTGAATCTGGGAGAACAACTGGGTGCCGGATGCTCTGCTTAGCCTGTATTGCCCCCTGGGAGCTTCCTCTGGCAAGAAGCTGAGCTCCAGGGGCAGGCTCCTGCCCATCCTGAGGCCCTCAGGGGAGACCCTCCCAGGCCAGCCCTGCCTGCGAATGGGTGGAGGGTTGGCCAGTTTGGAGTTTCGGTTCATGGAGCCACTGAGCCACATTCTCCTACTTCACTTTTATTAGTAAGAAAAGATGATCCGTGTTGGGCATGATCTGCCACCACTCTTTGATTTATTCCCCAATAAGTGGGGAATTTGGTCAAGACAGAGGGATAGTATTTCTTGGACCCCAGGAGTTAGGCATGACATATCTCTAGAAGGACCACAAGCTCCTTGCCCCATGACCCACGGGTGTGTTGACATAGCTGCCTCTCCACCTGGGACATGCACGATGGGTGCTCCCTGATAACTGGTTACATCAATTCACAGTTTTGGAGAGGCAGGCGGAAGGGAACAGGCAAAGCTGCAGAGAAGGGGAGAGGTTTTATTCAGGCTTCAAGGGAGGAGAAAAAAATCTGCCAACAAGGCAAGGTAGAAATAGGTGCTGGGCAGTGAGTGCGGGGGGGGGGGGGGGTGCATTCTGTGACCGTTTGTGACCTGGAAGGAGACCCAGTTTTCTCATCTGTAGAACAAGGAGGAGACCATTGTCCTCGCCTCCCTCACGGGGTCTTTGGGAGTGTCCTACTGTATACCGGGGGCAGAAATGTTTGAAAACCATAAAGTGCCACACAAATCATTGTACATAATACTCAGCCCCCAGCATAAGCATCGACTGTGGGCAGAACAGAGGGACAGAAGAAGAGGTTTTTTTTCAAGTTCATGAATTCTTTTAATCTCTTATAAGCTGAACCCCTCCCAGAAGCAGTTTTCGTTACTGTCCAATGCCCACAACTGAACCACCGAAGCCTCCTGTCTTTTACTGAAACAATCTGGCTTGCCTTCACGGATGTGTTAAAAATGATATTTTCAAGGAGAAAAACAGACCGCGTTGTCAGTTTGACATTCCTGGCTGGGATTTTTCCAGGCTGCTGATGTCTATATGCAAACAATACATTTAGAAGCCACATGGGGGCCTTAAGCATCCCCCCCCCCCCCCCAGTTTGCATGGAGGGGAGGCCAGTAGAAAATGGTGATGATCAAACTTCAATGGTAATGAAACAAAGAGACGTTTTCTGACGGTGGGTAGGTATTTAAATAATCATGAAAGCAGCAGCTGGCTCCTTCCTCTCTCTCCTCCAATTAGGAGGCGCTTTCTCTGTGAGGCCTGCTCCTCGGCCATCATACCTCATCCCCGGGTGGCCAGAGTCTGAAAGACTAACTTCTCCTCAGACAGAGCCATTTAGAAAAAGAAACAGCACATTTATTTTTCTGTCTCCGGATGATGCCACCTCAGAGAAAGGTTGCTAGCCCTGAGCAGAAGCCTCCTTTCATCCCTGGGGTGTCGGTGAGGGCTGTTTCTTCTAGAGCTTTGGAGGGGATGGTGCCAGGTGAGGGAAGGAGCCCGGAGAGCCAGCTGCTGCCAGCCAACAGGGTCTCCGTGGGACACATGAGACAAAGCGTGCATCAGGGCGATGAGATCTGGAGCTGCCACATAGCAGCTCTGGGAAGAGAGAAGCTCTGGAATAATCTACTTGCAGACAGTTTAATGCTTCGAGAATGGTAACAGCCCATGGGCAGAAACCACCCGATAGGGCAGACTGGCAAATTCACTTCTAGCAAGGCGGATGTGCTTTCTCTGCAAGCAAAAGTTCTGGCAGCCTGGGGAGGAAGGAGGAGGAGGGGGAGGAGGGCTTTGAGAGACAGCCAGGGCCCTGCTCTGTCCTGTGGTGCCACAGGGGAGGTGGCTCTGCGGCAGTAGGGATCCTAGGGGCTGATGAAAGCCAGTGGCATTTTTATCCCCCAGACTTAAGACCCTTCTCCAATCGCTGATAAGCTTCACAGGGTTGGTGGTGTTCACTGGCCACCGCTTGTGTATCCAGCTGGGTGCTAGGCCTTCTGGGGGGATTCAGAATACATCCTCATAATCCCTAGCATCTGCACAACAGTGTGTGGCTTCCAGGGCACTCTTCACTTGAGGAGTTGTATATATTTTTGCTTCCCAGTAATCCTAAGGGGTAACAAGGGATTTGGAAGTTCTTTCCCTGAGAAGAGGAGTAAAAGAATAAGACCTCATAATGCTACTAGCTCAGGTGTGTTGAGCCTTGCCGGAGTTACCTTCTGAATTTTCACATTTGATTTCCACAAGCACCTCATCAAGGAACTATTCTCATCATTAATTTGCAGATGAGAAGACAGAGGCTCAGAGAAGTATTCGAATCCATAGCTACCACTAGGAAGTGGTGGGGTGAGGCTTCCCCACCGCTGAGGGAGTCCCTGTGCTCCCTTCTCCTGGTTTTGACACTCGATCCTGTCCCTCCCCCAGGGAGAGAGCTTGCATAAGCATTAAGGGCCTACTGTATGTCCAATAGCTCTAGATACTATTCAGCAAATATTTGCTGAGTTCCCACTGTGTGCCAGGCACTTTTTTGTGATTGGAACATGTCAGTGAACAAAGCTTTCAGCCTTGCTGGAGCTTACAGTCTTGAGGGAGCAGGCAGACAGGCGACAAGATCTGTTTAAGGAAACAATGTGGTATGTTAGAGAGTGATACGTTCTGTGGGAAAGAGGAACTTTAGGGCACAGGAAAGGGGATCAGGAGTGCTGGAGTGGGGGTAAAGAGACAAGATGTACGTGTAGATAAGGTGGCCAGGGGAGGTCTCACTGAGAAGGTGACAGTCAAGCATAAACACCGACAAAAGTGAGTGAAGTAATCATGCCCTCGCGTAGGGAAGAGCATCTCAGGCAAAGGGAACAGGAAATGTGTGGTGTGTTCGACCAACAGGCAAGAAGGCAGCATGACCAGAACAGAGAGCACCATGGAAAGCCAAAGGAGATGTGTCACAGTATAATGGGGAACCAGGTCACGGCGGGCCTCATAAGCTATTGGACAGACTGACTTTCGCTCTGAGTGAAACGGAAAGCCCTGCCAGCCTCTGAGCAAAAGAACAGCCTGTTCTGACTTCTGGACCATCCTGGTTGCTGCTTTGAGGGCCAGGGTGGAGGCAGGGAGGCCAGCCAGGAGGCTACTGCAGCAATCCAGATAAGAGATAATGCTGATCCGGCCTGCGGTGGTGAGCAGAGGTCCGATTCTGCATGTGGGTGGAACACAGAGCCCCACTGCAGGACTACCCAGCCACCGGACCAGCTGAAACCTGGTGAAAAGAAAGTTGTTTCCATAAAAAGAGGCCTAGAACACGGGGACTCCTGAGGAGTGACTTAAAACACTGAGAAACGGTGCCAGCTAGGAATGAACTATCCTTATAATGACCCAACAGAAAGCACCACACTGTAAAACTAGAGAACATAATAAAGTCTTTGTCTTTATTCTTTCTATCATTAAAGTCAGTGTATTCATGCAAATTAGCAAGCCTCCCTAGCAAAGCCACGTCATTTAGGACCTTATCCTCGTGATTGTGCCGTGAGCGCAGTCCATTGAAAGAGTGACCATATTTTTAGGAACCCTCACTCCTTTGTTTCCCAAGCTGAACTCTTAACTATTTTAATCCACTGGGAAATGCAAACAAAAGGACAATAGGAAGCAAAAGAATGCACGTATTCTTGCACTGTTCCCAATCCCTAGGACTATGACATCTTGTGATTTTGAGAATTTCAAGGAGATTGGGTCTTTCTTTTCATACAGGTTTCATCTCTAAGATGCTAATTTGGAAGACAAAAGTGGCCAGATAGGGGACGCCTGGGTGGCTCAGTCGGTTAAGCATCTGTCTTCAGCTCAGGTCATGATCCCAAGGTCCTGAAATGGAGCCCGAGCCCCACATCGTTGGGCTCCCTGCTCAGGAGGGAGTCTACTTCTCCCTTCTCCCTCTCCCTCTGTCTTCTCCCCTCTGTTGTGCTCTCAATCTCTCTCTCACTCTAATAAATAAAATCTTAAGTCCATCTGGCCACTTCTTTTTTAACATCCCTATTTCATGAGAGGATGGTGAGCTGTACATGGTGAGGAAGGCAGTCATGCTTAGCTTGGTGTTTTTATCCTCTGTGAATATAGCATAGGAAGTGTTTTGCTGTTAACATAGATTGGATCATCACTTGATCTTGTATCACGAGTGAGTATGGGTGGGGGATGAGCACCAAGAATATTTTCTGACTGACTCCTCTGTATCAGCACTTGGCTGTCTCATTCACCTTTGTGCACCCAGCACATGGTCTTCCAATTCAGCCTGACATTGCTCTTTATTGAGGTACACACCATCTTTTAAGTGTCACAGTTGAATGAAAATCTTACTTTCTGCTCTGCTCTATGCTTTAATGGTCTCATATTAAGGGAACATTAGTCTTAGTGGAGCTCCCTCCACAAAGTGGGTTCTGATGCTGGATTCAATTCTGAGCATCAGTAACTAGCCTGGAAGATCCATATGCTTCCCACTTTGCCAGAGGGCAAACCGTACAGCCAATATCAAGTTTCCCAGCAGGAAACTACTACGGATAGATGTCTAAGCTTATTCTCTTCCAAATACATTTATATGTCCTGGGCATTTTTATTAATCAGGCTCACTATTTCTGCATATTTGAGCCACCAACAGACAAGACAACGAAATAAGTAAACAACACAATCATTCTTTGTGAGAATTAATCAGAAGGAAAAAAGTTCAGTAAGGAGCCACTGCTAGAAATCCTCTTTGAGGGAAAGCTAAGAGCTCACCCCTGGCTGGGCAGTGCCTCAGACATCAACTTGCTCCCTTAAGGCAAAACAGACGTTCATTCTTTATTGAACTTTGTCCACACTCAAAGGTGAGATCAAAAGAAAAAGTTTGTGAACCCCATGTCCAAGAATAAAAATGAAGGGCTGAAAACCAAGCTTTCCTTATTTTTTAACCATCTCAAAAAGAAGTCAGACATTCCATACCAAGTACTGTGGCTGTAAGAACCTCGGATATATAGTCAAATTTCTCACATTTTTTTAAAACTCCATGATGAACTTTTGTATTCCTCTCCCTATTTCTACACATGCGCGCGCGCACACACACACACACACACACACACACACACACACATACAGGGATTAGGGATAAAACTTGAATAAGACAAGAACCTATGAGGCTTTTTTTTTTTTTTTTTTTTTTTTTTTTATAGGAACAATGAGTATAAGATCTTTGTCCTATTTCACGGCCAGGTTTGAGAAACCCAAAAGGGATACAGTAGATAGTAGCAGTGATTGATGTTGTAGCTAAACTGGACTTGGGGAAATGGAGTGCCATGTGTTTAAAAACGTATCCCGAATTCTCTTTGGCAGTGGCAGGCAGGCCCAGCACAGGAGAATGGCTGGGGGAGGCAGGGATGCTGGCCTGACCTTATATTAGACTAATTTTTCTTTGGTTTTAAAATATCTCCCCCACAGCTTTCAGTACATGGATCTATCTAAGTGTGTCTGAATCTGCGAAGAATGCTTCATGGCAAGACACGCTTTTCTCCCCTGTTGCCATGGAAACAGCACCGTGCTCATGTATTGGCAGCACGTGTGCACATACACACTGTATATTCATATATTCTCAGGGAAATGCTTTTTATGCCTTCTCCTTCTGGTGTTCCTTATAATTCTGAAAGATACGTTCAGAGCCAAAAATTTTAATTTGACTAATTCTCGCCATCTTGTTGTTACTGATCATCTCCTTTGTTTTGACATTAAAAATTCTTTTTTTTTAAAGATTTATTTATTTATTCCGGGGGGGAGGGGCAGAAGGAGAGGGAGAGAGAGAATCTCAAGCAGACTCCCCACGGAATGCTGAGCTGGAAATGGGGCTCAATCTCACGATTCTAAGATCATGACCTGAGCTGAAACCATGAGTTGAACTTTCAACTGACTGGGCCACCCAGGTGTCCTGACATTAAAAATTCTAACATTAGGTTTTTCTTCAATATAATCTCTCCTGGAAGTGAAATAATCTATTATTTGCCCCTTCATCTACCTCCAACTGTTCTCCACTTCTTAAATGAACATACTGTAGACCTCCATACATTTACTTTATCAGTTAAAGAAGTAATCTAATTCAGATTTTTTAAAAAGATTTTATTTATCCATTTATGAGAGACACAGAAAGCGAGGCAGAGACATGGGCAGAGGGAGAAGCAGGCTCCCTGTGGGACTCAATCCCAGGACCCTGGGATCATGACCTGAGCCAAAAGCAGATGCTCAATCACTGAGCCACCCAGGTGCCCTCTAATTCAGATTTTACTCAACTTCTCTGATGGGTAAATGATGCATTTTGTGTACTTCATTCCCTATCCAAAATACCGTTTTTGACTGGCAAAACAGCAATTCTTCAGAAGGCTGTTGATGAATCACAAGTTTATGCGCATGTGGGACTGAAGTTGTCTAATTTTCAATCTATATAAACTTGTAAAGAAACTAAGGGAAGCTCTGATGCTGAGAAGTAATTTATTCCAACAAGTATTATCTTGGGCACCTGTTATCTGACCATTTATGACTCAGTTCCCTTGAGGGCTGATCTGATGACCTGGAGCAGCTCAGGATCAACCTTAAGGCTGGTGGGCAACACAGTATGTCAGGGTCAGGAAACTGGACATGGATTTCACCACCAGCTCTGGGTTGTCCCTTCAACTGAATTGGGATGTAGAATTGTAACCTGTAAAATGAACTTGAATTACACTGTCACCCTGGTGGTTTTAGATCCAAGACACCATGGCTGTCATTTAATTTCAGAGCCAGGTCTGAAGTCAGGCCAGGAAGTGACTCAGCTGCACCATGGGGTGAGGTCTCACACCCTATTAGTCTTTCTACCCTTTTATGATACCCACCCCAACCCCCAACCTGATGCCTTGGCCTACATGGTGGGATGGAGCTCCTTCCTTAGTGTCCCTCCCAGACCAGGCCTTCTTTGGCTTTCATCAAATCCCACACTATCCTTTGTCTCTCCCCCATTGAACTAGCCAATCTGATACATTCGTTCACCCCAACTCATCCAGTGGCTCCATCTGTTACATTCAAGGCAGACTTCTTTAATTATATAGTGACTTTTTAAAGATACCAGACCCTGCTAAAGTCTCCAGTTCCTACAACTTGGCCTCTCACATGATTTGCTTTAGCCTCAAGGACAATTCCTGGAACTCACCAAGCTCTCAACTGCCCTGAGCCTTGGCCCCTGGCCAGGGAGACTGCCACTGCCCAGAAATGCTCCTCCCGCACTCAGCCCTCCGTTAACTCCTTCCCACCCTTTAGGCTTGCTTCAGAGTCCCTCTCCAACTGAGCCCTTGCTCTCCTCTTTTTCCTTCTTAGATCTTCCCCAGCAAGGACAACCAGCTTGTAATCCATTACCATCCATGTCCTCCAGTAGATGATAAACTCCATGAGGGCACTGCACCACCCTACACCCAGTGCCTGGCCCACATGGGGCATCAGGACATGGATGAACAAATGAATGAGAGCTCTGTCTTAAAGACAAGTCAGTGGTGGAAGTTTAGAGCCCAGGCACATGCTGATGGGGGAGAGACATATTTGAACAGAGGAGACTTGCCTCTCACCTCTATCTGCAGTGCTCACCTGGCTGTTGTAGGATAGACACCAGCAATAGCAAACATCATTCCCCTCAAATGTACCAGCTTGGCCTACAACTCTTTGTCCACAAGAAGGCTTTGGTTCACTGTGAAACCTTTCTTTACAAAACCCAAAGCATTTTACTTTTTGTTTGGGCAAACAGATTGGTGACTGTAGCCTTTAAAATATGAATAACAGGGGATCCCTGGGTGGCTCAGCAGTTTAGCACCTGCCTTTGGCCTAGGACACGATCCTGGAGTCCTAGGATTGAGTCCCACGTCAGGCTCCCGGCATGGAGCCTGCTTCTCCCTCCTCCTGTGTCTCTGCCTCTCTCTCTCTCTCTCTCTCTCTCTCTCTCATAAATAAATAAATAAATCTTAAAAAAAAAAAATGAAGCACAGTGGTAGGAACATCAAATTGAGACTTGCTCCCATCTCATGGCAAGTCTTTAGTGGAATAAAGACCACAAGTTTTGCCCGCCAAGTCACTCTGCCTTTCTGGGCCTCGATTTCCTTCCTCTGTGGACAGATTTCCTCCCTTCACCCACGTCACTCCTCAATGGACACTGCAACTCCTCGATTTAAGTACAACTTTTCTGAAATCAGAAATGCCCTAATCACCCCACCTCTTGAAAGAAATTAAATAAAGGAGCATAGAGGTATGTCAAGTATTTAATTAATACACGTAGAATATTTTTAAATTTTTGTGATGTTTGTGATTTTTGTCAGCTCTTAAAAAATGTGTTATCTTCTCTAAATATTCATGTTTATATCTAAAAAAAATCACTCACATGTGAACTTTTCTTTCCACAATCAGCTTATAGAGTACACATATTTTTGGGAGTACAGAAGGGTGTTAGTGCCATTTTTGCAACCCAGATTGAGGCTGGCAGATTTACAATTGTCCCACTTGTTTGATTTGTCCTGCCTACAGGATGAACAGGACTGAGGGATTGCCCTCAGATCTTTGAACATGTGTTCCAGCTTTAAAAGATGGTTTTGCCTCCTATTTTCACCACTAAATCAATGTGAAATAGAAAAATCATTGAACCCCTTTATGTCTTAGGTTTTTCACAAGTGAAATGGAAAGAGTATCTGTCTCTACTTATGTCTCAAAGAATTTGGCAAAGGTTGTTGGAATTAGGGGCCGTGTTCATGCCAGTTCCATAGAGAGGGCCGACCTCACAGCAGCACGATGATGCAGGCTTGCCAGGGGTTTGTGGCACTTCTATTACTGGGTGCCACAGAGGATTTCTGGAGTGAGGTGCTCATCCAGAGTTCTGTGTCATGAGAAGACAGATTTGGTGTTACTTCTAGAATGGTGGCTCCCCAAAGGACCAAGTCCCATTGGGTCTCATCTACAGCCAATGAGAAAAATAAGGATGAGCACATTGTATGTGTCTGTATGCGGACATGCATATTATTGGCAGCTGTTCTTTCTTCTGAGGTCATTTCTTTCTTGTTTTTTTTGTTTTGTTTTGTTTTGTTTTGTTTTGCATTAAATTGGTGTTTTTGACATCCATAAAATGTACTCATCCATATATTCCAAAGTCTGCCTGGAAGAACTGAGCTGAAGGACAACCCTGTTATTGTTTCTCAGACCTTCTGTGACCAGGTTTCGTCCATCAATGATTAACTTACTTTGGCTAGCAGAGATAATGCTAAGCTTTGGAAATTTACCTAGCTTCTTCAGTGGGAGGACAGTAACATTTACTGAGCCTAAATGATGGCCCTGGAACTGCATTTGGTGCTTCCAGATCCATTATTGCATTAAATCTTCTTAGTAACTCTATGAGGAAATATTGTACCCACTTAAAATAGGAGGTATCTGAAGCTCGGAGAAGACAAGTCACTTGACCAAGGTTCCAAGTCATTGACCAGCAAAATCTGAATTTGAACTTAGTTTGTCTGAGCCCAAAGTCCATTGTCTTTCCATCTCACTAGCTTAATTCCCAAAATAAAACCACAGGATATATATTTTAATCTGGGATATGCTTTTTTTTATTGTAGTAGAATTAATGTACAGTGTCATATACAGGTGTACAATACAGTGATCCAGCAATTCCGTACATTACTCAGTGCTCATCAAGATAATTGTACCCTTAATCCCCTTCGCCTATTTCACCCATCCTCCACCCACCTCCCCTCTGTAGTCAGTTTGTTCTCTGTAGTTAAGAGTCTGCTTTGGGTGGATACACTTTTGATGTCAGTTGAAGGCCATTTCCTGTCTATGGAGCGTGTGACAGACTCTAAAGGGGTCCCAAGGCACCAAGTAAGACCAAGTGACCAAGCCACAACATGGCCCTGAGTGCACTCCAGAACTAGGTGAATTCTGGATTATCTTTTCTGTGGCACCATCTATCCTTGATTCTCCCTCTGTCTGTAAGAATTACCAATGTTGGCTGGATTTCATGACTTTAAAAACAAACAATTTATTCTCCCTCCAGGGCCATAACCAGCAATTGGCCTTGTATTCAGTGATACACAGGCCAGTGTTTATCTATCTGATACCTTGTTTTATCTGTGGTTAAATTCTACTATGAAGATGACAAAGAAAGACGAATGTTCTGAATTCTAAAGACTTCATTGTGAAGGAATCAGTTCAAGAAAAGGCCAAGTCCTTGGGCAAAATGAACAAAAGTCTCTAAGCCCCAGGTTTGGAAAGCTTAGTTAAAAATGTGGAGTCCTGGCCCTCCTGCCTGAAAGTTCTCATTCAGTAGGTCTGGAGCAAGGTCCTGGAATCAGTGTTTTAATGAACAAACCAGAGGATTGAGTACAGGTAAAAGATTCAAGGAACACACATTGAGAAACAGTTTTAAGATATATCTCATCCAAGGGAGTTATAATTATTTACTTACTAGATGGAGGTTTTCTTCTTTATTATTTTTCTTCTCAACAGAGAAAAAAGATAGCACCTCTTTTCCCTAAATGCAGAGAGGGGACTACATGAACCTCCACAAAACAACTCATTTTTTGGGCATGTTTCAATGCAAAAAATAGGCCAAAGAGAAGAATCCTTAGCTGTGGAGAATTACAGAGGGCTGAGGTGGGGGAGGGGTGATTACCAAGGAATGCTAAAGATCCAAGAGAGGACGCCCTCATGCATACCCTTCATAAGGACAAGGAATGTGCTGGGCCCAATCAGCATGAAGGCCATAAATCTGAACTAAGCAGTCACACTAATTCAAAAGTCCTTTGGAATTTCCAGACAGTTCTGTTTTTATCGAGTGTACAAGTCAGCATATCTTTCAAAAGCTGCCTGAAAATGCTAACGCTCTGGCTGGCTGCCATAGTTGTCCAAGGTGACGTGTACCATGTGCAGGGGTGTCCTCATGGTTGTTTATGGGCAGGGCGCCATTTTGGTTGATCAGCACCTGAGCCAAACCAGTTGTTAAATATACTGAATGTCGTCCCTTACTGTGGCAGTGCCTCTTGGGCAAGTTGTGACCATGGAGGGTCACAAAGAGTGAAGGACATAAAGGGTGCCTTGAGAAAGGCAAGGTGATGGGAGGAGGAGGAGCAGGGAATGCAGTTAAAAATACTTAGCTCACTGTCCCCAGCTACCTAGGGTGGCAAGCTCTTTAGGAGAGTCAGGGGTGAAGAAGAGAAGGAGTGGCTCCTGGAGCCACTAAGCTGAGCCTGATTCAGAGAGCATGGTCTCAGCAGTGGTCACCTACAGTTATTGACTACTGGTATCTGCCAAGGGCTCTAGAGGTCTATGCATGTGGCATGCTCGTTAGCCGTGCTCTAGTTGACACAGAGCTACATTTTGAACTCTCCGGCTTTTTGCTGATGTCTCTCTTTAGAAACACATCCCAGCTTTTTCTTTGTCCTCATGAATATACATAGCCATCAACATGCTGCTCGAATAAGAGATTTATAGTAGTTTCAGCAGACTCTCTCAGAGGTATCTGGGCTAATGAGCAGTAAATGCCACTCAGCATATGTCTCTAAAAACTAGGAACAGGGAAATCCCTATAAGATGGCTTTCCCTGTGTAGTCACTTATTCTCCATGCAACAGATGTCCAACGCATCAGGTTCTCTCATGCTCTAGAACCAACTGTCACCCTCAAATCCTCTGGAGTGGATCATGACTGTGGTAGGATTTATGACATCTGTCACTGGGCTTCACACAGAAGACATGGTAGATTAATGTGAATTATGACTGGGAGTTCACCAGTCCTTGCAGCCATAACTGAGTGTTTTGGAAACATCTGCACCACTTGACAGTGCTGATGTTCCCAGGTGTGTCCAGCTGGATGGATAGGAAATGGTACTGAGAAGGTACTCATCTCACTTCCTTATCACACTCCACAGCCTGACTTTTGGCCATTTTTCTTAATAAAAGTCAAATATCCTTAAATATTAAATAATCTTGTTACAAGATTTCTAGAAGGTATGTTTTCATTTGAAAACACTGGTCTTTGATAATGCAACTAAAGTTTCTAACACCAAAGTTTTGTTTTACAGTTTGATCTCAAAGTTTTGAGCTTTGGGCTTTTTTTTTTTTTTTTTTTTTTGCGGGGAGCGGGGAAGGTTAGTGTGCTTATGGTACTAGGACTGTATTAGGATTCTCTAGAAAAACACAATCAATAGGATATATATATTATATATATGTGTGGGTATATATATGTGTGTATACATATGTATGTATATATATGAGCTTATTCTAAGAATTACCTCATGCAAATATGGAGGTGGAAAAGTCCCACAATCTGCTGTCTGCAAGCTGGAGAACCAAGAAAGACAGTGGTATAATTCAGTCCAAGTCTGAAAGCTCGAGAACCAGGAGCACTGATGCGCCAGGGCAGGAGAAGATGGATGTCCCAGCTCAAGCAAAGCCAACAAATCTTCCCTTCCTCTACTTTTTTGTCCAATTCAGTTCCTCAGTGGCTTGGAGGATGCCCACCTGCATGGTGAAGATAATCTTCTTTACTCAGTCTACTGATTCAAATGCTAAGTTCTTCTAGAAATACCCTCATAGACACATGGAGAAATAATGTTTTACTAGCTATCTGGGTATCCCTTAACTCAGTGAAGGTGACACGTAAAATTAACCATCATATGGGTTGAGAGCAAAGATCCTTAAAAATCAATATGAGAAATAATGGTATTCAGTTTTTTAAAAAGCAGTGAGTTGTTTGATTGCTAGTACTAATCATAGAAAAATGCCATTGAGGAATTGTGTGGGGGAATACAGAGAGGAAACAGCAGTAGGAAGGAGGAAGATAGTTTGGGCCATTTAACCTGTGTTCTCTTAATGATGCTAAGTGACAGGTCTGCTGGTCAAGTTAACAATGTAATGTAGAAGGTAAGGAGCCACATCTGATAAGCCACCACTTACCAGCAGTGTGACCTTGGATTAGTTTTGTAATCTCTCTAAGCCTCAGTTTTGTTGGCGGTGAAATGGGTGTAATAATAGTTCCTACTTCATGGCATTCAATGAGAAGAGCCAATGGGAATATATGCCAGGTAACCTAGCACTGTATCTGGAACAAGGTAAGTGTTCGTTAAGTGCTAGCCATTATTAATGTCATTTATTATCAACACTAGGAAGTAGCAGTCCTTTCCTCAATTACTTACTTAAATGAGTAATTACGGCAACAACAATAGTAGCAAACACATGTCCCAGGCCCCTAACACACACTAAACTACAAAAACCATCCTATGAGGAAGGTGCTAGTGCTATTATCATTCCTGACTTATTATTGAGGAAACTGGTCAGAGAGAGATTAAGTATTTACCCTTTTGTGACTGGCTTATTTCACTTAGCATAATATTGCCTATGTTCATCCGTGGTGTTGCACATATTAGAATTCCATTCCTTTATAGGACTTTTAAAAAATTCATCCATCTGTTGGGGTGCCTGGATGGCTCAATCAGTAGAACATGCAACTCTTTATATCTAGGTCATGAGTTCAAGTCCCACATTGGGTGTAAAAATTACATAAAAAAATGAAATGAAATAAAATTCACTCATCTGTTAATGGACACTTGGCTTGTTTTCACTTTCTAGCTATTGAAAATAGTGCTGTTATGAATATGGGTATGCGAGTATCTATTTAGAGTCCCTGCATTTAATTCCTTTGGGTATATAACAGAGGTGGAATTGCTGGATCCTATGGTAATTCTATGTTTAACTTTTTGAGGAACCACAATACCATTGAGCATCTTAGCTGCACCACTTTGCATTCCCACCAGCAATATGCCACAGTTCTAATTTCTTCAAATCCTCATCAATGCTTATTTTCTTTCTCCTCCTCCTCCTTCTTTTCCTCTTCCTCCTCCTTCCTTTCTGGATAATAGCTATCTTAATGGCTGTGAGTTTTTTATATACTTTTTGAAAGCTGTGATAGCTAACTTTATGTGTCAACTTGACTAGGCCAAGGGGTGCCCAGGTTATCTGGTCAAATGTTATTCTCCATGTGCCTTTGCGGGATTTCTGGATGAAACTCTTCCCTCCTAACTGACTTTGAGGTGGGACATTGGTCTTTTGCTGCCTTTGGACTCAAATTGAAACATTGGCTCTCCTGGGTCATGAAGCCTTCTGGCTTTCAGACTGGAACTACACTATTAGCTCTTCTGGTTCTTAGGCCTTCAGACTTGGACTGGAATTACCACAAGCTCCCCTGAGTCTCTAGCTTGCCAAGTGCAGATCTTGGGGCTTTTCAACCTCCATAATCATCTGAGCCAATTTCTTTCCTTTTTTTTTTTTTTTTTTTTTTTAGTATTTTATTTATTCATGAAAGACACAGAGAGAGAGAGAGCTAGAGACACAGGCAGAGGGAGAAGCAGGCTCCATGCAGGGAGCCCCACATGGGACTTAATCCCAGGTCTCCAGAATCAGGCCCCGGACTGAAGGCGGCGCTAAACCGCTGAGCCACCCCGGCTGCCCCCACCCCCTTTTTTAAAAATATTTTATTGAGCCAATTTCTTATGATAAAATTTCTCAAGAGAGAGAGAGAAAGGTAGGAAGGAAGAAAGGAAGAAGGAAAGAAAAACACCTCTTAGTGGTTCTGTTTCTCTAGAGAACCCCTACTAATACAGAAGGAAAGAAAAAACAATAAAGTAAAATCTTGGACTCATGTACACGTAACCTTAAATAATCAAAACCAACACAGCGTTAGATTTGATCATGTAATCCAATGAGAGATAGGCACATCTGGATCCTGAGATTTCACTTTGCTGATGGTTAAAGTTTTAAACTGAGACCTCTAAATGCCAACTGGTTTGAACAAAACGTTTCTTCTTAGAATCTCTAAATATGGGCTATAGAAAACCGTAAAACAAGAAAGATCATAGTTAAAAACACCACAATGAAACATTAAGGAAAAGAAGAATGGGGAGCATCACGAGGGATGAGAAGAGACAAAATCTTGGGGCAAAGATGTTTATTGTTTTTTTAAGATTTTATTTATTCATGACAGAGACAGAGGCAGAGACACAGGCAGAGGGAGAAGCAGGCTCCATGCAGGGAGCCCGACATGGGACTGGATCCCAGGATTCCAGGATCACGCCCTGAGCCAAAGACAGACGCTCAACCGCTGAGCCACCCAGGCGTCTTGGCAAAGATGTTTAAATGAAACTTCGTCATATACACATTTCTAGGCCCCAGAGAAGAATCTTCCACGTATATATATTGACAACTCACTGAAAAAAGGAATTATGAGAGGTATATACACATTTGAAAAAAAAGTTCAACTTCATTAATGAAAGAAATGCAGATTAAAGTTAAGACTGAATCCCATTTTCAAATCATTGAAATAACAATGTTTCTTTAAACAACGTTAATTCTCACTGCTGGCCAGGATGTGGTGTACGTGCTCTATATTATACACCATTAGTAGGCAGATAAATGGATATAAACTTTCTGGACATTATTTGGCAATACATTTTAAGAGGTTTGAAAATGCTCATCCTTTTGACGCTATACTTTCATTCTTAGAGAAATATTTTTCTTAGGGAGACAAAGCTTTACATGAAAAGATGTTCACTGCATCATTACTTAGAACAATAAAAGAAAAGAAAAAAATTGCTACAAACAACTTAAATGTTCACCAAGGTAATGATTCAGTCGATAATGATGTATCTATGAAGTAATCCAAAAGGTAATTATTAGAAATTGTGTTCATGAAGCATTTGTTAACATTGCAAAGACTTGTAATTAAATGAGAAAAAATCGGGATGCCTGGGTGGCTCAGCGGTTGAGTGTCTGCCTTCAGTTCAGAGCATGATCCTGGGGTCCTGGGATAGTCTCACATCAGGATGCTCGCAGTGAGCCTGCTTCTCCCTCTGCCTGTGTCTCTGCCTCTCTCTGTCTCTCTTGAATGAATAAATAAAACCTTTAAAAATAAATAAATAAATGAGAAAAATCAGTAAGCTTGAATAGTTAGCAGAACCTAACCTGCCTAGGAGAGGCCTTAGAATGCCAGCCATTCCTGTTGTCCTCTTCCACAGGTCTCTTATCCAGTCAACTTTCCAGCTGACCACAGCTGGGCCAGGAACAGAAAGCTGCCCAGGAAAAGCCAATTTACCTGCAGAATGGCCAGCAGGGAATATAATAATTAATTGAATCACGCAGAACTTTCCTTGGCAGAACCTAATGCTGAGGCCCAGTGAAGGAAAAGCAATTGGACACCAGGGAGAGGTTAAAAAGGCATTGCGTGTCCATCATGGTGGTGAAGAGGCACTATCTATTGCCGTATAATGCACCGTCCCCAAACTTGGCATCCTAAGATAGCAATAAAAATTTACCTTGCTCACAAATCTGTAATTTTGTCAGAACTGAGTGGGGACAGTTAGTTTCTGTTTCATGAGAAGAGTCAGCGAGTGAAGTTCAGCCGGGGGAAAAGGGTCCAGTTTTAATACAACACACTCACACGGCTGGCACATTTGGGCTGGCTACTCACGGTGAGCCATGGGCCTTCTTCGTTCTTCTCCATATGGTCGTCTTCATGGACTGTCTCACAGCATGGTGACGGGTTTCAACAGGACGAGGCTAAAGAGAATGACTTTCTTTTCTTTTCTTTTTTTAAGCACATGGCATTTTTATGACCTGGACTTAGAAGTCAGAGTGTTGGGGGCGCCAGGGTGGCTCAGTTGGTTAGTCATCTACCTCAATCTCAGCTCAGGTCTTGATCTCAGTGCCATGAGTTCTGGCCTGCATTGGGCATGCAGGCCCAGCATGGAGCCTACTTTTAAAGATAACCAAGAAAAAGAGTATTACTCTTACCAGACTCTGTTGGCCAAGGCAGTCACCAAGGTCATTTCAATTTCTTTTCTTTTCTCTTTTCTTTTTAAGTAGGCTCCATGCCCAGAGCAGAGCCTAAAGCAGGGCTTGAACTTATGACTCGTGACCCTGACATCAAGAACTGAGCCCATAGCAGGAGTTGGCCACTTAACCAACTGAGCCACCCAAGTGCCCCAAGCTCACTCCAGTTTCAAAGGCAGGGGGTCGTAGGCTCCACATCTTGCTTCAGGAATGGCAAAGTTCGGGCATCTGGGTGGGTCAGTGATTGAGCGTCTGTCTTTGGCTCAGGGTGTGATCCCAGAGTCCCGGGATCAAATCCCACATTGGGCTCCCCAAAGGGAGCCTGCTTCTCCCTCTGCCTATATCTCTGCCTCTCTGTGTGTGTGTCTCATGAATAAATAAATAATATCTAAAAAAAAAAAAAAAGAATGTCAAAGTTCTGGAGGAGCATGTGGAATGGGAGATACTATTGCAGCATCTTTGGAAAACACCATCTGCCACAAGTATATAGAGTTAAGTGAGTGAGAGGGTAATAAATAACCTGGTTTGCTAAAGCCATGCTGAGCCCTGGATGACCTGAAGTCTCAGAACAACTTTCTAGACACCATGCAATCTGTCTGACATTCAGTCCTGAGGTCCCACAATATGAGGCCTATACTCTTAACAATAAACTTATGGTACTTAATTAAGGTAACTTTAGCAAATCTTCCATCTGTGCAGCAGCAACAATGACAAATGCCCAACTAATCCAAACACATTATAATTTCAATTATAGAAAGAAAAATTAATGGAAGACTAGAAATATATTGAAATACTAATAGTAGTTGCCTCTCGGTAGATTTTTGGGTGATTTCATTTACCCTTTTAAGCTTATTTTTAAAAACACTGCAAGGGGCACCTGGGTAGCTCAGCCAGTTAAGCATCTGCTTTTGGCTTAAGCCATGATCTCAGGGTCCTGCGATGGAGCCCCTCATTGGGCTCCCTGCTCAGCAGAGAGCCTGCTTCTCCCTCTCCCTCTGCTCTCCCCCTGCTTGTGCTCTGTGTGTGTGTGTGTGTCAAATAAGTAAATAAAATCTTTTTTAAATTTATTTTTATTATTTTAGAGATTTTATTTATTTATTCATGATAGACATAGAAAGAGAGAGAGAGAGGGGCAGAGACACAGGCAGAAGGAGAAGCAGGCTCCATGCCGGGAGCCCGACGTGGGACTCGATCCCGGGGCTCCAGGATCACACCCTGGGCCAAAGGCAGGCACTAAACCGCTGAGCCACCCAAGGATCCCCTCTTTTTTAAATTAAAAAAAGAAAAAAAAAACACCGAAAGGCTAAAAACTAGAAGACTTTATTCAAAAAAGAAATCAAGTTTTTCGTGGTAGGGAGATTTGTCTTATAAATCGGGCTTCTATCAAGTTATGTCCAGTTGCTTGGACTTGGTCCTCATAATGGCCCTAACTGTACCTGTTTCCTTCCTAAACCTCATTTCTAATAATCCCAGCTTGAGGTCTGTTATTTGCCAGAGACGGTTTTTTAGACATTCTCATGTGTAATAATGAGCCTAAAATTCGGAGTTCAAGGAAATTGTAAGAGGCCTCATTTCCGGTCTACTTCTCTTATTCTTCACCACCCTTAAACAAGCAGTCCCTCAGAAAGGGCAGACTATTAAGGCTGCTCCCTAGGGAACCACTGCATCCACTTGGCCAGTCAGGCCGCCACGTTCCCCAATGCCTTGTTGCTCCTCACAGAGAACGATCACGTCCCACCACTGGAAGGTCCTCACAGGCTGAGGATTCCATTTCAACTCAAATTCATTGGAGTGCATCCACTTTGTTATTTCTGCTTTCCCACGACTGCCAACTTGTTCAAAGGTAGTTGATGAAGCAAGTTCAGGCCTGACAGTCTCCATTTTAGAGATCCCCTGGAGCCGTCTCCACTGGTTCACTCCCTTTCACATGGTTACGTATGGGGAGAGGAGACATACTGCTAGCAGCAGGCATGGCGCCTTGACATTGTGGGAAGTCAGCTTGGCTCTCTGAGATTATGGGAGGTTCTGAGATTCTCTTGTCCCCCACCCCCACTTCTTTATTCCCTACCTTGCTCACCCCACCTCACACACCCCTTACCCTCTTTCATCCCACTTACATGTGTAAGCACACACAAACACACGTGTATATACCCTCTACTGCCACCTCATGCAGATCTGTTCATCAGAGGGTCTTTTACGAGCCTTCCACAGAGCCTTTGTTGTGTCTTGGTACAATGTGGTTTCCCCTCATTCAGAACTGAAACCTGTTTTATCCTTTCTCCTCAATACCCACCTACTCTCTCTTTGCCTGCAGACAGGCTATGTTTCCAAGCCTCTGTAAGCTTTGGAAGCTTGGCGTTTGCTGAGAAGTCCCAAGCATCCAGGTATTTTCATGGTCAAAATGGCCACGGGAAAAAAGGGTGAGGGTCAAGCTGACATAGGGGATTGTGACATTAGTCATTACATGCGTGACCTCAGAGCTACTTACTAGTGAGACAGGGCTTTAAGATTTGCCCTGTTTTGATCCAGAAACAGTGAGGACCCTCAGACAAACAAGATTACTGTATCTTAGATGCAGTTCTGTAAGCACGCGTTCTTCACTCATTTATTTTGGCAAGAATTCATCTTTGCTGTGACCTACACAAATTGGACTGAGGACTGGTGTGGATCAACTTCAGTGCATTTCTCATAGGCTAGTTTGACAATAGCTGAAGTATTAGCAGCAGCTCTGCAGAATCCTCTAGATCACACAAGCACAATGTGAAAGCAGCAATTAATTTTTCTCTGGTCACTGCATTTATGAAGAAGCTTCACCCGTGAGGTCTATGCCTGCTGGCACCGCGTAGAGACAACCCTGCCAGAAAAGAAGAGTCCCACCTGCTTCATGTGCCAGGAATGTTGAGATCCAATGTTAAGATAATTTAGTCCTTTTGAAATCCTTGGGGAGAAATTAGTCGGAATAGTTTTGTAGCAGTAAATCCAAAGACTGTCTGATGAAGGACCAATCTCTCTCTGGCTTTTTGAAACCAAACAAAGAATTATTACCTAATGCAATATGCAGCATGAAATAGTTTTGACTTTCGGATTCAACTTCAAGGAAACTTTACCTAATTGCAACTGTTTGTTCTAGGCTCTGAGGAGGCAACAATCTTTAAGACACAATTCTTGCTCTCAGAGAGCTCATTTCCTAAACAAAGAATTTAGAGCTCTGTGATAAATACTAGAAATGTGTGTGGGAGGGACAGAGAGGGTACAGAGGAGGAAGTAATGAACTTAGGAAGGTTCAGGAAGGTTTTCTACAGGAAAACAGTGTCTGTGATTTTGCAGGATGAATAGGAGTTAGTCTCACAAACAAGGTGGAGAAAAGGACGTTGGTCCAGGCACAGGAATAGGAGGGGTAAAGGCATCTGTAGAGAGAAGGCAGTGAGGTCAGGAATTGATAAGATAAATTGGGAGAAAGTGGTGGGGACAAGAGCTTAATGGTGTTAATGAAGCCTTTTTTTTTTAAAAAAAAAAAAATTGAGATACAGTTCACAACCATAAAATTTGCCCTTTTAAATGGCACAAAGATTTTTGGATATTTAGAGCAGATGAGGGTGAAGGGGCGCTCTCCTGAGCTACAGGAGGAATGGTTTGGTGGTTAAGAGAAAACACAGTCAAATTTATTAGATTTGTCCACAGTCAGCAATGGTGATCTTCTTGCTAGTCTTGCCATTCCTGGACCCAAAGCACTCCATGGTTTCCACAGTATTCATGCCCTCTTTCAGCTTGCCAAAGACCACATGCTTGCCATCCAATTACTCAGTGCCAGCAGTGCAGAGGAAAAACCAGGAACCGTTTGTGTTGGTTCCAGCATTTGCCATGGACGAGATGCCAGGACCTGGGTGCTTCAGGATGAAATTTTCATCATTAAATTTCTCCCCATAGATGGACTTGCTGCTGGTGCCATATGGCATGTGAAGTCATCACCCTGGCACAGAAGTCCCAGAATAATCCTGTAAAAGCAGGAACCTTTACAGCCAAATCCTTTCTCCCCAGTGCTCAGAGCATGAAAGTTCTCTACTGTCTGTGAAACTTTGCAAAAAGCTCAAAGGAGATACAGCCTGGGGGCTCACTGTCCATAGCAACGTGGAAGAACATGGTGGGGTTGACCATGGCTGGACGGTGCAGGTGGCTCCAGGGGGGAAAGCATCTGCCAGGGCTCTGTTTAACCTTTTGAGGAACTATTAGGCTGTTTTTCAAGAATCCATGCCATTTTACATTTCTGTGAGGAATCACAAGGAGTTTCAGTTTTTCTACCTCCTTACCAACATATATTATTTCTGTTTTTTTTTTTCCTACCCACCCTTGTGGGTGTGAAGTGGCCCCTCGTTGTGGTTTTGATCTGTATTTCCCTGATGATTAGTGGTGTTCAGCATCTCTTCATGTGCTTCTTGGCATTTGTAAATATTCTTTGGAGAAATGTATATGCAAATCCTTCGCCCATTTTTCAAATGATGAAAACGTAAAATTTACAAGCCTTTAGTTGGACTGACAAAGAGGAAGAAGAAGAAAGCTACTAAAATGAGGACGTTACTACCAATCTTATAGGTAATGCTATGAACAATTGCACGCCAACAAATAGATCCACTGGATCTTATCAAAATTAAAAATGTGGTTCAAAGGACACTATTACAGTCAAAAGTTAACCCGCAGGATGGAGGAAAATATTTGGAGATCATGTATCTTGGAAAGCCTGCTTTCCAGAACACATAAAGAACTCTTACAACTCAATAATAAGACAAATAACCCAGTTGCTCTCAGGGCCCATGATCCCATCCACTTTCATCTTACGCACAGAATCATGAGTATTCATGAAGTAAACTTTTAATTGATTTTTTTCACAGTTTATAATAGCTAAGCTATAGAGGCCTACACACTGGTGTGCCTACACACTAGACACTGCAATGTCCTAACTGGGCCATTACCAAGTTACATCCCTATACAAGCCAAGACAACAAGATTTGGGGCTGGAAAACACAATAAACACAATCGCTTAAAACTGCTGTCACCCTGGACAAGGAAAAGCACTTCAAGTCCCTGACTCAAGACTATAAAAGTGAGACCCAGAAGACACTGAAGTACATTCAGCTTCTTTGTCTCTCGTTTTCTAACCACATGTTTATACCAGATTCTGAGGTAAACAGCAAGAAGGAAATGGAGCAAGCAAACTGCCTCCCCCTTGAGCTACCGTAGCCTCTTCCCCTCCCAGTCATGATTAGTCCCCAGGGGAAGTATGTTCTAGGGCTTCCTTCCAGGACTCAGGCTCCAGAAGTCTTGAACATTCTGTGGTCTGGGCTTCCACCTCCACCACTCCAGAAAGTTCAACAATGATAGACGGTCTCTTGTCAAGAATGGTGTCAGTCTTCTTCGCATTCTACCTGTTGGAGGGTCTTGAATGAGTGGATTAGTCCTCATTGCCCAAATCTGCTCCTTCTATCACCTTCTGGGGCACTCTCTCTCCTGTTTTTCCTTCAACTGCTCTGATTCCATCTTCCTTCCCCAACTCTTCTACCAGCCCCCTTGCATGTGTACCCTAGGTCTCATATTTCATATTTTCTCCCTCTCCATCTCCTTTCCCTCGGTGATTTTCAGCAACTTCCTCCTAGTATCATTCTTTAGGATGTCTCCTATCTCTGTCTCCCATCTCCACTTGCGAGCAGCACACCTGGAGCCCTAAATGCCAGTGGGTCACTGACATTAACAACAATATCCAACAAGTATCTCCAACACAGCGTGCCTCCCAAAACCTCCTCCTCTTCTTGTCTTCCTTAGTCCTCATATCACCTGGCCTGGAAATGCCAAGTCATTAAATATTCTCACTCCTCCTCTGTCCCCATATATTCAATCCATTGTTATTTCTGACAAAACCTATTCCTAGATGTCTCTCCTCTCCGTCCCCGCTGCCTTCCTAGCTGGCTACCTGACTATAGGCACTCCCTCTCCTTTCCAATCCACATTGCTGTCAGGATCCTGTCCAATATACACAAATCTGAACAGTGTCAGGCCTTCAAGGTTTTCCAAAGCTGAGGTGTTAGCCTCAGGTGTCAGCCTGAAACAGGGCAGTTTTGTGCTGGGTGTTCTGTGATTCCATCTAGTTAGCTCTCAGAAGTGACCTATTTGGTTGATGAAACAGGATTAAAATCCCAGTTCTTTTATCTGGTTTACAATCTGGCCCAGGCCAACTTTCTAACTCTATCTTCTTCGAGTCCGGCTACCTGCCATTCCCCGAACATATTGATCATTCCATGCAGTTTCCCACCTTGTTCCCACTTTTCATGCTGTTCTCTCTTTCTGAATACCTTTCCCCCCATTTCTCACTTATCAACTCCTCCTTAACCTTCCCTGCCCAGCCAAAATAGCACGTCTTCTATGAAACATCATATGTTATCTGCCCCCATCTCCACCTGTCAGAGCCTGCCTCTCCCCATCTCCCAGACCCCTGCCTGTGATCCTGCAGCAATTTGTTCAAACCTCTGCTGAGTTCTACTTTGAATTTGGTGCAAAACCTGGCACATTGCAGGTCTTCCAAGTGTTTTGAAAGAGAGGATTTAAAGAAGCATGAAGTCAGGAGCAGTTTCTCTGGCTCTGATTAGAATAAAGAGCTTTTATCCTCCATATGGGACTTGCTTGAGAAAATCCAACATGTCAGAGCCAAGTATTTCTTCATCTTTAAAGTAATATAGAGAATAATTGCTGCTGCCCAAACCTACCCATGTGAACTCAATAGGGTGATAAAAACAAGTCCTGCTGTTGAGGTATAACATGTTGAAATGAAGAGGGAGATGAGCCTTCCATCTTCTGTCATCTGGCCCTCAGCCTAGGGCCTGTGGAGAGTGGGGGCAAGAGAAGATTCTGAGATCTGACAGATGGTTAAATAGAGAATGTGCCTATGGGAGGTCAGAATGATTCATCACAATTTGAATGAAACTAATTTGGAGAATAACCATTTATTGGTCATGTACACAGGTCAATTACTGTGCTAAGAATTTTACATGCCATTTGTTTATGTAAAGCCAATCTTGTAAGATGGATATTATGATTTCCCATTTTACATTTGAGGAAACTGAAGCTCAGAGAGGTTACGTTATTTGCCAAGGGCACAAAGCTGGTAGGTGGAGCTGGGATACATAATCATAATACTAATCATGCACATGTATGTGCCTGTGTCTTTATGAAGTATGCTGCTTGAACCTTACAATCACCCTAAGAGTTGATAGACTTCATTATCAGATGGGAAAACCTTGAAGTAAATAACCCAAGGTCACATAGCTAGTGAGAAACAGCGCCTGGCAATTTCCTCCAGAAACCACATGCCTGGCCACTACCTTTGCGGTCTTTCAGATCTGTTTGATTTTGCTATCTCGGCTTATTCTACATTGCCAGTATCCATCAGGTGCTCTTCTCTTGTTCTTCAAGATGTAAGCTGCAGGCCGGAAGTATCAATATAACCTGGAAGTATGTTAGAAAGATTCTTGGGGGCACTTGGGTGGTCCAGTTGATTAAGCGGCCAACTCTTGATTTCCTCAGGTCATGATCTCAGGGTCCTGGGATCAAGCTCTGAGTTATAGGCTCTGCACTCAGTGAGGGATCTGCTTTAGGATTCTCCTTTTTCCTCTGCCCTTCCCCCAATCCACACCCCAGCTCATACCTCTCTAAATGAATGAATGAATGAATGAATGAATTTTTAATTTAAAAAAAAAGAAAGAGGAAGGAAGGAAAAAGGGAAGGAAGGAAGGATAGATCTTGAACCCCACTGCAGACCTAGGGGATCAGAATCTGCATTGTAACAAGATCCCCAGTTCCTCGTCTTAGCCAGTGGGTCTCAGCCTTGTCTGCATACTGGACTCCCCTGGGGAGCTTTAAAGAGTCCTGATGCCCGGGCTTCACTGATTCTGTTTAATTGTCTGGGTGTGGTGTGAGTATTGGGCTTTTAAAAAGCTTCCCAGGGGATTCTGATGTGATACTGGGTCTGAGAACAACTCTTATAAGCAAATGAAGCTATTGGTTCTTTCCTTTCCTCATTTCTCTTATGTGCAACAGGCCTCGCTAAAGTACAGGCACAGCTTGCTGGGAGATGGGCAAATAAACAATTACAGCATAGTAGAATAAGCACTATGAAAATCATTATCCCAGGGCCAGAAGAGATCAGAGGAAGACCCAACTTCTAAGTCTGCATGAAGGAATCAAGGCAAATTGCTCTCAGGACAGCACATCCGCCTCAAGGACAAATAGGAGCTCTTGGATTTGTTGACAGGGGTGGTGAGCTGGTGTGGTGAAAGGAGAATTCTGTGTTTACTATGAAAGTGAGATTTATAGAATTTTAAGCTATAATAGATTATAGAGATCATGTAATGAATCCAGTGGTTTTTCTAACCTATGGCTCAGTTTAGGAAAAACATTTTATGTCTCAGCCCAGAATATATACTTATAAATTTAATGAAACAGTATTTACCTTCACTATATGTTTTGCACTTTGGTATTCTTCTAGTCCTTCAATACACTTCTCTTTCATTAGAGGGAAAAAAAAATTGCTGGTCATTCCTAACTGAATTGCTCTCCTGCTCCACTAATGGGTTATAACCTGCAGTTTGAAAGGCCTGACTTAATCGCTTCCATTTTTCCTTGAGGAAACAATAACAAAATGTCTAGACAACTTAGCCTGTAAGAGTAAAAAAAATGTATTCAAATTCCAGTGTGAAGGACTAGTGTTAGAAATAAAGCCTTCTATATGGTATTGGTTGTCAGATGTCAGATGTCAGAAAGACTTGCTTTCTCTTGGAAGTCCTACCTGTTTTCTGGGAGGCTAAGGCAGCCCTGTAGTGAAGGCAAAAGGGTGAATTCACAAATGAAGAGTCCAAGTACTTTCTAGCCCCACTAAAATATCCTGGATGTATGAATATTACTGAGCAAGAATTCTCTGTTTAGATAGTTTTGGGGAGGAGTCAATGAGACCTGGAAGCGGGGATAGAGCCCTGTTAGAACCACCTGGGGCTCTTTGTCTAGTAGACATGACTCCCAGCCATTCTGATATACATACTGCTGAGTCATATAGTAATTGCATATTTAATTTTTTAGGAATCATACTGTTTGAAGATGTTTAGCTTTATATAGATTCTTTTAAAAAGCAACCACTGCATTGTCATAATTTCTTTTTAAAGATTTTATTTATTTTTTCATGAGAGACACAGAGAAAGGCAGAGACACAGGCAGAGGGAGAGGCAGGCTCCATGCAGGGAGCCCTATGTGGGACTCAATCCTGATACTCCGGGATCACACCCTGAGCCAAGGCCAGACGCTCAATCACTGAGCCATCCAGGCGTCCCATGTCATAATTTTTCTTATATCACTATGAATATTTTACCACATATAGGCATTGGTCATAGATCAATGCCTAGAGTTTCTGCTCCAACCATCTTCCTGCTCTAACAGATACAAATAGATACATATCCGGAAAATCTGAATTCTTCATATTTTGTCTGACTAGAAAGATAATTATTTTAAATCATCAAATATCCATTAAGGGGGCACCTGGGTGGCTCAGTTGGTTGAGTATCTGACTTTGGCTGAGGTCATGATCTTGGAGTCCTGTAAGAGAGCCCCACTTGGCGGGGAGTCTATTTGCTCCCTCTCCTTCTGCCCCTCCCCCTGCTTATGCAGGTGTTCTCTCTCTCTCTCTCTCTCAAATAAATAAATAAATAAATAAATAAATAAATAAATAAAATCTTTTAAAAAATATCCATTAAGTAGTTTGGAAAATCATACAAAAGCCATTAACCTGATTACACTAAATATGAAAAACAAGACAGTTTCTATTATTCAATTTATCAAGCCATCACCATTTCAAATTTGACTGTAGGTCACATTCATTCTAAAACTGGTCATTGAAGGTAATAGACACTTGCTCTTCCCCTGCCTGATAATGAGTTTACAAAATCCTAGAGGAGATGGCCTGGCTTTCCAAAACTCTTGTTTCTCTGAAGTCTGTGTGTATCAAGCTAAGTGAATTTTCTGTATGATAGGGCTTTAAAAAAACTTTTTTGGAGTGGTACATTTTAAGCTGTTTGTGAGCTAGAAAGGAAACTCATTTCCTTCTGAAACTCATGAGTTATTGTCGAATAACTTTAATTCAGTAGAAAAAAATCCTACTGTATTAAAATGAAATGCTAATCATAGCTGTCATTCTCCTCAATACTGGTCTTGGCAGTGCTTTTCACTTCTTAACCCAATCAGTGGTGGGGGATGGGAATAAATAAATAACATTTATTAGTAGTATGCCATCTGTTAAAAAGATATACTGGAGAAACCTGATAGATGTACTTGTGAACATTTAATTGAAATGTTATGTTCTACTGAAGGAATTCAAGAGCTTTTCAAATTCCTCCCTAGCATTTCAGTGAATCACAATTTCAATGTATTGCAAATTCTAAAAAGTAACAAATTGTCTTTTCCAAACCTATGAATCTGTTGTCTTGCACGGGTCATATCTGTAGTTCCTTCCTCTTTATCTTTTCCTTTTTTCTTCACCTCATGGAAGCAACTGAATTCTGGTAATGCTTTTACCTCTCATATTTTTGACAGTCGAAATTGAATCAGAAGCTGCCTCTGTTTTTTTTCTTTTTTGCCCTCTCTCTGCTAAATCTATGTATTTTTAGCGCAGCACATTTTATTTTCCCACCTGTATGATTTGCTTGAAGCTTGATATAAACATGCCATAAAAGAAAATACTCTGCATGTATGAAAAACACACACATTTTTGTGAAATCTGATTATTTCATAATGTTTATTTTTTTTGTTTTTTTTTATTTCATAATGTTTAGATCAGTTTGTTTCAATGAGAAGGTTGTAAGACTGTTTCAGGCATTAGTGTGCTGGAGGTTAATATTCATTCATTTGCACTTAATGTACGTGTTTTGCCCATGAGAGTGATATGAAAATCATTTGATTAGATCTGTTGAATCTTCTTCCATTCCCACTGCTACTGATGCGGGTCAGCTTCATTATGTTTTTAGTCTGGTAAAATGTACATAACATAGAATTTACCATTTTGAGCATTTTTAAGTATAGAGCTCATTAAGTACATGCACGTCATTGTCATTTTCACCTGGGTACCTGCACCAGCCTTCAAAATCCAGCCGTGCTCCTAATTTTGTCCCCACTAACGAAAGAGAAATCTTATCTCTGTTGACTTATTTTCATCATGTGTATCAGAGAAAACTGGGAAAATGGAAGGGCTATTCTTTTCCATCTCTTCTGTGCTTTTAGCTTCATAGTTGGTGAAAACCAAATGCAGTTAAAGTTCTCGAGGCAAATAAAGGCATACCTGCTCTACTAGTTCCATCGTCCCTGGTGCAGCTTATTTCGTGCTCAGGACATCACAGCCAAAGGAATCATTAGGTGGACCTAGAAAATGTAAATGCTCTTAGAAACTCATTTGGCCTTAAAGGGTCTAACCACCAGAAGCACAAAAAGGCTTTTCAAAGTAAAATCTTCAGCTTTACAATGTGTGGAAATAATTCCAAAAAATTAAGAGCTAAAACTTTCAGGTGGCTAAACTTTGCACCAGTGCACACGAGTGTAAAGAAGCCTGCCCTGCCCTGGCCCCGCCCAGGGCAGCTGGAATCCCCTGGTCTGCCCTGGGTCTTGAGCCTTCCTGGGGGACAGGGGAATTGAGGGGTACACACATCAGAAATGAGGAGCCCATTGATGCAAACTGCTTCAGGTTTCAAGCCTTTGGCAGTGCAGTTTTGCATCACTAGATGTCAGTGTGGACTTTCCCAGCTGCCACCTTCTTTCCTCTGTGGGAGATGTCCCAGCCTTCACCCAGGAGCCTTCCTCAGGTCCTGGCAAACACAAGCCTATCTTGAGAATTTTAATTTCACCAAATATATTGTCTACAACATATACTTTAAAACACAAAATCCCTGAAACCAAGGCTGCCCTCCCTTTAATACCATGACCTTCTAATCTCAATGCTTGCAGTTAGGTGGCGGTCTGCGAGGCTGGGAAGTCAGGACTGTGTTCCATATAGGGTCATTCAAAAACAGCATGCTGGCACACCTGGGTGGCTCAGTAGGTTAAGCATCTGACTTTGGCTCAGGTCATGATTGCGGGTTCCTGGGATCGAGCCTCATGTCAGGCTCTCAGCTTGGAGTCTGTTTGTCCCTTGCTCCTTTCCTCACTCTCTCCCTCTCTCATAAATACAAATACAATCTTTAAAAAATAAATAAAATAAATAAAAGCAGCATGCTACCATAGACACCCGGCCCCAGGAGACCGCAACAGCCAATGCTACCATGGCTAAGAGTAGGGCAGGGGGCCAAGAAAAAAGATGTATGATTAGCCACATAAGGATTTAAGGATATCATGGGCACGCTTATTAGATTTGTTTCTGGTTTTGAGGCAGCTTGTAGTTGGGGGCTTCCGAAATTTTTAAGAAAAGTCATTGTATCAGTCTCCTTGTGCTGCTGTAAGAAATTACCATGAGCATTGTTGCTTAAAACAACACAAATCTATTACCTTCTAGATAGAGGTTGAAATACCAAATGGGTCTAACTGGGTTAAAATCAGGGTGTCAGCAGGTCTGCACTCCTCTTGGAAGCTCTCCAAGCTTGGATCCTTGGAGAGGATCCATTCCCTTGCCTATTCCCATTTCTAGAAGCCCCTGGCATTCCTTGGCTTGTGGCCCCCTTCTGTCTCCAAAGTCAACAATGGCCAATCAGGTCCTCCTCCTACTGTACTCTACCTCCTATGCCTCTGCCTCTCCTCCTCCCTCTTTCGCTTACAAGGAACCTTGTAATTACATGGGGCCCACTCACATAATCCAGGACAATCTCCCTACCTCAGGCTCCTTCATTTCTCTTCACCTACAAAGTCCCTCTTGCCATGTAGGGTGACATACTCCCGGGTTCCAGGGACGAGGGCATGGACATCTTTAGGTAGGCATTTTTCTGCTGAACAGAGTCATCATTTTAAAAATAATATATGATGCAATGTTTGAGGTGAAGAACTTTTTAATAGCCTCATTTAGTGTAAGAGGAAACCGCTGTTTGTACCACAAACTGTGTTGGAAAATAACAAGCCCTAAATTTCCCCTGCTCCTGGAATGTTAACAATGAAGAAAAATAAATTTGCCACACCCAGCATTAATATTTGGTCGCCCTCCAACCTGACTGCACAGCACTAGCTCTGCTGCCCCTCGTGACTCCCCATTTTTAGGATGTCTCTCGTGAAACAGGGAGAACCCACACACAGAGGGTGGGAGACCTGGCTTCAGGGCTGACAAGCACTGTGCAACATGAAATCCAGGCCTTTGAGAAACCTGACTGAAACAACCCATTCCACATAGGATTGGGTGTCTAAAGCCAACAGAACTTAACCCTGCGCCTTGTCACAAACCCAAAGCTGGTTGTGTTCCACCTTGCAAAGCTGTCTTTGTCTCCCTGCTTATCAAACTTGACCTTTCGTCCATACTTCCTACCTGGTGCTACCAGGGAGCAGAAAGCTTCTCCGTCATCCCTGACTGTGCCTTCTCAGTCATACACAACATCCAACTGGTCTGCAAGACCTGTGGAGGCTAGTCTCTTAATGGCTTTTGAATCTGCCCTACATCAGCCTCTTGGCCCATCTTTCACTGTACTCTGTTTCCCTCCCTCCTATCAATAAAGCCTCCAAAATACTTCCTGATTTATTTTTAAGCTGTAAACACAGTCAGGCTACTTCTCTGTGAGGTGGTTCCCGTCTGTCTTCTGGAATGATTCCAACCTCTTAGCCCAGCACACCCAGCCTGTTAGACTCTGCCTCAACCTACTTTTCCAGGTTATTAGCTCACCTCATGGCCTCCTACTCTTCATTCCAGCTATAACAAACTGCTTGCAGTGCACCCCATGCTCAAAGCTCTCCCTTGCTTCAGGCTCCCTCAGCCTGGAATGCCCATGGCTGCTTAAGCCAACTCTCTCTCAAGACAGCTCAGTACCACTTCCTTACGCTTCACCCAGCCCCCGTCCGTGCACTCAGCTCCTGCATGCATTTACCACACTGCACTTGATTCACTTCATTATTTACATCTGTGTCCCCTGACTATGAGCTATAAGGTTTTTGGAGGCAGGGACCGTGCTTGGTTAAATTTTGCATCCCTAGTGCTAAACACAGGAAAGGGCACATTAATGACATCCAGCCACTTTTGGTTTAAAGAATGAAGACATCTCCAGTATGGGTCCCAAGATATCCTAATGCCTCCAGGCACCAGGGATGACCCAGTAGAGGGCTATGTTCTAATATCTGCCCAGTTTAAACCTGTATCCCTAGACTACAGCCAGAGAGCTCATCTGGCTTCTGGGAAACGGAGGGTGGGGCAGGCTGAACAGTAGCTCTTGTTGCTCTGGGTTTTTGCTTGTTGCCCAGGAAAATTAGACCTGCAATTATGAGCTTACCATTTCCAACCTGGCTTAACCTGGGAGCATATATCAATCAGTAGCAATTCCAAGGGAATTGGCTGCCTAGGGCATGGGCTGCCCTGGCCAAAGAGTGTAGAGGACAGCAGATGTGACACACACAAACTTAATGTGGTAACAACAGCCTGGTTAAGTCAGTAGTAATTCAGGACATGCATTATCACTGCTGTCCCTCGTGATCCCCAGCAGTTACTGAATGTCTTCTGTGTGCAGATTGTCTGGGAGCTCTACAAGCAGGCACTGTAGAGAATTAAAAATAAAACAGAAACAGAGTTTCCGTACTTGGGAGCCTTATGCAATCTAGGCCAAAAATAAGGAGCTTGCCTTTCTTGGGGCTTTTGGCTACCTTTGGTGGGAGGAGGTGGTAAGGGAAAATGTCTTATAACACTTTTTAATCATTCATGTATAACCATAGTGATTTAAACCAACGGTAGGAAGCAGGAATAAGAGTGCATATGCATTGGAGGTGGAGCCACATGCATTAGGTAGCAGAGAGCTATTTTTTCTCCAAGCTATTCTTTACCTCACTAGGCTGGGAAAATTCTCTTGGTACTGACCCCATGTCACACCTTTCCACTAAATGTTATATCTTTTTCAACAGTAGGTCCCTAATAATAAAGATCAGGGATTCCTTTTAAAATGCTATGTATGGAATCTGAGCGATTTCTTCATAATGGAGGAAAAGCAGCATGGTTTGTGGTTATTTGGTATTAAGGGTTTTAAAATAAGGGCTTTTAATGATTTTTTTTTAAATGTCATTTCCAAGCCAAAGTAGATTGAGAGTAGAGCATAATATAAATATTTAAGCTCTGATTACTACTCTATGCCACTTTGATGTAGAAGAATTATTTTTAGATAATAAAAATAGGTGCTGACATTGTGTCTCAAGCTGTATTTAGAAAGGAAAATGATTCAGAATCTATGTTTAACATAGCTTAGGGATCTGGTCACTGATTGATTAACATGAAGTGCTTTTACAACACATTTAATCTTATTCAGGACCCCAAAGTCTCCTTAGTGAAAGTGAAATTTAACTGCCCTCTAGAATAAAAAGATATTTTTTTTTAAAAGAAGAAGCTTTAAATATTAGAAATTTCAAATAGCTAATCCCTGGTCTCTCAATCACAATTTCTTTTCAAGTTTCATAGAGATATATATGCATGCACATCCATCCATCCCGTGGTAGAAAAATGTAGGTTTGTCATCATGATATGTCATAGTGTGAAGATTAGTGATGTACATACTTATTAGAAAATGACTACTAAACAGTTATTACCCATAAAGCCTAAGTGTCAATAATGCATTAAAATTATGCAAAGTAATAAAATCAATTCCAGTGAGTATTAGTATATATTACAATATCTTGACTTGCTAGAGAAAGTATGCAAATTAGTATAACCTGCTAGAGATAGTGACACTAGGATAAAAATTTGTAAGTTTATTAACACATTCATTATTATTTTCAGATAGAGACTCAGTCATTTGAGACTCACAACTCCTCTGTGAGACTGGTCTTATGATCATCTGCATTTTAGAGAGGAAACAGGTTTAGCCAGGTTAAGTAGTTTGCCCTAAATCCCACAGCCAGTGCTGGACAGATCCAGGGCCTGACTCTGGCTTGAGTTTACCCACTTCATGGTGTATGTTTATAATCTGGTAGTGATTGGCTCCATCCTTTGGAAGATAGGCATGATTGATTAAAAAATCAATCAGAGTAAAGGGAAGAGAGAATCTGGCTTACTCATAATAGAAAAGTAAAAGTGTGTTAAAGGCATTGTATAAATTATGGATGTTCTCTGAAAAATTACCACACAATGTGATCCTTAGACATTTCTCTAAACTAACTTTTGTTTTAGAATTTAAGATATAAGTTTCTAATCACCACTAAAATCCTAAACAGTGTTTTCTATAGGATTTAGCAAGATAAATGGAACCCTGCCTTGGGCTCCCCACTTAGCGGGGAATCTGCTTCTCTCCCTCTGTCTCTCTCTCAAATAAATAAATAAAATCTTTTTTAAAAAAGATAAATTTGGGGATGCCTAGGTGGCTCAGTGGTTTAGTGCCTGCCTTTGGCTCAGAGCATGATCCTGGAGTCCCAGGTTCAAGTTCCACATCAGGTTACCTGCTTGGAGCCTGCTTCTCCCTCTGCCTGTGTCTCTGCCTCTCTCTCACTTTCTCTCTGTCTCTCACAAATAAATAATTAAATCTTTTAAAAAATAAATAAAAATAAAAATAATAAATTTTAGATGGTCCATTTATTTCTTTAAAGAAATGAAATAGCGATGCCTGGGTGGCTCAGTGGTTGAGTGTCTGCTTTTGGCTCAGGGCGTGATCCTGGGGTCCTGGGATCGAGTCCCACATCAGGCTCCCTGCATGGGGTCTGCTTCTCCTCCCCTGCCTATGTCTCTGCCTCTCTCTGTGTCTCTCATGAATAAATTTTTTTTAAAGATTATTTTTATTATTCATTATTATTTATTATTATTATTTTTATTATTATTTATTTAAACTGCTGAGCCACCCAGGCTGCCCAAATTTTTTAAAATGAAATAATAGGAAAAAGGCTATTTAAAGATAAGTAATTATGCAGATAGTCCTATAATTTGGTAAAGAGACTGGGTAGTGTATAACCCTAAAAGAAAGCAGGGAAGGAGGGGAACCATGGCCATCTTTTACATACTATGAAAGGAAACATGGGATGGCAGAGACTTTAGCAAAAAGTGTAGGTCTGGTGCTGGTTGCAGGAGAGACCTATTTATAGGCTGTGGGTCCTACTGAGAGGACAAATGATGTGGCAGGTCTTCTGCCCTATGCACATCTGTTTTCCTGACTGTCAAAGATCTGATCCAGCACAGCTTTAAAAGAGTGGATAAGACAGGGCACCTGGCTGGCTCAGTTGGTAGAGCATGTGACTCTTGATCTTGGGGTTGTGAGTTCAAGCCCCATGTTGGGTATAGAGTTTACTTAGTAAAAAATAAATTAAAAAAGAGTGGGCAAGACATTTGCAGCAACCTAGATGGAGCTAGACAGTATAACACTAGGTGAAATAAGTCAGAGAAAGACAAATACCATATGATTTCACTCATATGTGGGAATTTAAGAAACAAATGAGCAAAAGAAAAAAGAAAAAGAGAGAGACAGAAAGAGAGAGAGAGACAAACCAAGAAACAGATTCTTTTTTTAAAAAATAAGAATTTCCTGGATGAGCTCACTTTATTTTATTTTTTTTAAACATCTTATTTCTTCATGAGAGACACAGAGAGAGAGAGGCAGAGACACAGGCAGAGAGAGAAGCAGGCTCCATGCAGGAAGCCTGATGGGGGGCCCAATCCCGAGACTCCAGGATCAAGCCCTGGGCCGAAAGCAGATGCCCAACTGCTGAACCACCCAGGCATCTCAAGAAACATATTCTTAACAGATTCTTATTGAGAACAAGCTGATGGTTACCAGAGGGGAGGTGGGTGGGGGATGGGTGAAAGAAGTGATGGGGATGAAGGACTGCACTGTGATGAGCACCAAGTGATATATGGAAGTGTTGAATCACTATGTTGTACACCTGAAATTAATACAACACTGTATGTTACCTCTATTTTAATTTCCTTAGAAAAAATTAAAAATTAAACAATTTTTAAAATTGTTAAAAACAAAAACAATTTTTAATTAATTAATTAATTAAAATAAAAGAATGGGAAGAGAAGCAAAAAAGAAGAATAAGTGCCCAAGGGAAGAGACTCACTTCAACTGAAATCCAAACTGTGTAACAGCAAACCCATCAGGCAGGTGCTTTTTGTTTTTGTTTGTTTGTTTTTTTGTTTTAAGATTTTTCATTTTCTAAATAATCTACACCACATTTTCTACCAACTAAGCCGGCCAGGTGTCCCATCAGTGAGGTATTTTTACTGACAAGCCCACAATTAGCATACCTGTTCCAGTGTGGATTTCTGGCCACCAATGTTGTCGATGTTCAGTGCTTTAACAATTCAAACTCATTTCAAACCCCGAAAGTCTTGGGTCAGAATATCACCATTTAATCATGTGAGGAAGAAGAAAAATAGAGCATATGAAAAAGCTTCAGAGATTAGGATTTTAAAGAGCTGGGTCTCTGTTACTTAAGAGTCACGAGGACATGAAAAGAACAGTTCTGATTATGTACAGGGAAGCATCATTTAGAGCGATGCTTCTCCAAATACAGTCTGAGGTCTTATGGCATCCCTGTTGCTGGGCTGTTTGTTAGAATGCAAATTTTCAGGGCTCCGCCCTGAACCAAGGAATGAGAATCTTGGAGGGTGGGGCCTGGCAGTCTGCTTTAACAAGATCTCCAAATGCTTCTTTTGTGCACTAAAGCTTGCAAAGCAGTGATTCAGATCTTCATTACCAGATTACCACCCATTAGTGGGTTGTAAAATCAATTCAGTAGGCAGTGACCAGTATTTTACAAAAGCGAAATGTAATACAATAGAAAATGGAGCGCATCCCATGTTACATGGGTATGAGCTCATGAAACTTGCTTCTGTTCTAGACATGTATGTACACCCATGTGTACTGATTTAAATGAAGCAGCACTTTTGATTTTTGAAGAACTGGTAGGATATAATAAGAAGCTACACATTTTATATGAAGCCAGAACTGTTTGGTTGACGATAAAACACATTGACAGCTTAATGTGGATTCCTGTTTGGAAAGAGAGTGAAGACAGAAGGAAGAGGGCCAAGGAAAGAACATAGCAAGCCAAGATTTTTTAACTCCAGAATTATCATGGGGAAAGAATAAAAAAGGCCTACCCAGAGAGGAAAAGGAGGGGGACATATACCACAGAGGAGATGTCAAGGAGAATAAGTATAAGACAAGGTCATGTGTGACCTTCAAGAAACAATCATGTAAGTAAGAATATTCATTCACTCATTTATTCATTCACAGATCATCTATTGCCCATCAGAGGTGCCAGGCACTGTTAGGTGCTGGGGGTTATAGAATAGAAAAGATGTGAAGCCTATCATGGACCACATTGCTTAGTGACTAGCAAGCAAGATCAACAGCATGATCAGTGCTGTGGGGAAGCATTAACACAGCACTTAGTGGGAATACAGATGTCAGCCCGTGATGATGTGGTTGGAGTGGGGTCACAGCAGACATCCATATGGAGAGGGCATTTAATCAAAATGATGATCACATCTAAACGTGGTATTCTATTTTGAAACTAACCAGTGAGTATCCAGGTCAGTGTTTCTCAAACATTAGTGTGCATCAAAACCCTTTAGAGGGCTTATTCAAGCACTTTTGGATTCAGTGGGTCTGGGGTAGGGGTCTGATAATTTGCCTTTCTGACTTAGTCTCAGGCAACGCAGATATTGTTAATCTGGAGACTATTCTTTGAGGATTACTGATCTACATGGTTAAATTAAGAGTTCTGTTAGATGGTGTTTCTAGAAGCACAATTTAAAGTAGGTGTGCAGGGCTGCAGGTGGGAAAGGGGTACTGTTTCGCTGCTCTGCACCCAGCAGAGCTGGCACCCATCTGCCTGTGGTGTCTTGCCTTCCCTGGAGCATCCTCTCTGTGACCCCGAAAGGATGCTTGGTGAAACGAGGAAGACCTGGCTATATTTTTGTGGGAGGCTGTGGAGGAAAGTCTTTCCAAAGTCCAGGAACCCTTGAGCTGACATTATGCATATGGTGGAAGGTTACAAGGATGGGAACCCTTTTCTGAGGAAACTCCCTAATTGGTCAACCAAAGCAAAGACCACCAGTAGCAGGCGGCCAAAGAACAGAAAAGGAAAGTACTCGCCGTTGGTGTGTTAAAATTTCCAGAAAAGTCTTCCCACAGCAGTGCTATTTTGAGAACAACAGGACTAGAAGAGAAGCCTCGGTATCATCTATAGGATCTCCTTTATTTGCCCAGTTTGCTCAAGGTCAACAACAGATTATCAACAGATTAAGACTGGAACCCAAATTCTGTTATGTCTTTCCATTTTGCCACACCAACACTCCTTTTTGCTCCTTGTTCTGGTTGTTGAAGTATGTTCCCTCAAAGTTCATACGTTGAAGTTCTAACTCCCCAGTATCAGAAAAATGTGACTTTATTTAGAAATAAGGTTGTTGCAGATGTAATTAGTTGCTGAAGGAGAGTGGACCTCTAACCCAATATGACCTGTGTTCTTATTAAAAGGGGAATTTTGGAGCTGGATAGGCGCGCGGGGAGTGTGACATGTTGACAAAGGCAGGGAGCAAGAGGATGCACCTATAAGTCAAGGAATGTCAAAGACTGCCAATAAACCACCATAAACTGGAGAGAGGCATGAAACAGATTCTCCCTCCCAGCCCTCAGGAGGAACCAACACCTCGATCTCGGACTTCTGGTCTCTGGAACTTTGAGACAATACATTTCTGCTGTTTAAGGGGAAAAAAAGTAGATAGAATTTAGCTGATCTGCACGCATATGAAAATTAGTTTTTCTTTGCTTACATTTTGATGGGTTAATAATTCACTGTCACTAGAAAATTTTCACTTAACTTTTATTGTAAAATGTTTTACTAAGATTTAATATTTAGCTTAGGTATTTGACAGTCAGGCAACTGTTCTTGTGTGTGGCAAAGACATGCTTGCTATGTGCTTGTCAAAGTGATTTTTTTTTTTTCTGGGCACACACATAAGACCACATTTCCTGACCCCTTTGCAGTTGAGTTAGACCATGTGACTGATTTCTGCCAGCACGGATCGTGGGTCGGAGGGACGCAAACCCTTCCAGGCTTGGCAAAACTACTTTCAATTGCTGCCCTTTTCCTCTGGCCAGCCAGGCACACAGGATTTAGAGAAGGCTCTGTGAGGAGTCTGGGGCCTGCTGAGACGCTACATAAGAGCATGGGTCCCTAAGCCACCACTTTGAAGAGAAACCCGAGATTGCCATTAAGGTGGAGAACCATCTGAAGAGAGATGAGAGGGCAGACCAGGTGAGCTCACAACGTGCTTTCCTTGCATCATGGCCCTCAGGTTTCGGAGTTTGATCCCATGGTGTAGCTTATCTTGTCCTAAGATGCCTGGTACAAAGTCACACAAAACGCGTAATTATGAGCTTAATGATCAGCTTCAATTTCTATTCTCTTATGTCCAATATTCAGGCTGTAAATGACTTTTCTGGCCACTCATTTATTCAATAGATATTCACCTAGAGGCTACTGTGTGCCAAGCACTGCCAATGGTGAGCAAAAAAACACACGCCTTACATGCAATCATGAAATTTAGTCTTGTGAGGTAGGGACATAAATCAATGCTCAAACATGTAAAATTCTAGCTGTTGTGGGTGAGATGAATGTTAGAAACCTGGTTCTATAAGGGGTGGATTTTTTTCCCCTAGCTAGGAATAAATGTTGAGACATGTAATTAGCATCTAAGTAAAAATGATTTCAAAATATAAGTTTGGTTGTGATGAAGCAAAATATAACAAAATCTGGATAATACGGTTTTATCGTTAAATCTTTTCATTTAATAGTTCTAACTACTGAATGGCATTTGCTCCTTGTTATAGGCACCTAAACTTTTAAAATGCATATATAATGATGAATGTGAAATTCTTTCAGTTGTTAAGTCCTCAGAGACTTGCAATCAGTCTTTTACTCCTTTTTTAAAATCATAGTGTGTTACTTTTCTATATTCCTGTTACCAGAGTTTTACATTGAAGGCCTCATTCAGTAAAAGCTAGATCACATCCTATCACTAAATACCTTCTTGAATTAGAACTTGTCATTCTGATAACCACTTTAGCCTTTCAAATTTTTCTCTGCTTACTGAGTAAGCTCACACACAGGATGAAAGATTTTTTTTAGGTTTGCATTGAGTCGCTTTGTTTTTCCATTCTCAGATACTGCTACATATATACTGATAAACACGTGCATATACTTTCTCAGATATGTTTTATATACACACTCAATGCATCTATATCTACATATTCTTCACTTTTGTTTGAAAACTTGATTATCATTTTTGGACGATGAAAATCATCACACAAATGACATTACAAATGTGGAAAAAAGATAAGGTATTTATTTGTGCAGCTTGTGCAAAAGTATCAATTATTATTTTCACATAGTGGACACTTCAGGCATTTTCAAAATGGATATCCAGACCATGCTCTGCCACCAAGACACTACATTACAGAAATGAACTGAGGATTAAAAAAAAAAAAAAAAGAAATTCTTTAACTTATCAGTTGTTAGCTTCTCAGGAAATTTTGCTAATTTCCATTTTAGAGAAATTATAGGACTTTATTATTATTTATAAAGTTTATTTAAGTAATCTCTACACCCAAGTGGGGCCCCCCAACCCAGATATCAAAAGTCTCATTACTCTACCCACTGAGCCAGCCAGGTGACCCTAGAGAAACGACAGGATTTTAAAGCTGCCGGTGCCCTAGGAATTTAATATAAACATCCCCGGTCAGGAAACTAAAGCCCAAAACGACACGTAATTCAGTTCTGATCCCAGACCTAGACCCCAGATGGTCCTAAATCAGGTGCAGCTTTCTCCGCATCACAGTTTTCGTTTTGCAACCGAAGGTCAGGCTGGATTATCTTTAGTTCTTCCCACTGCGCTTCCTCCAACGGTCAGTTTCATGGGGGTGAGTCTCATGAAGATCTGAGTTGGCTTCTGCCCTCTTGGGTTATTTATGTTTTTGCTGTTCTTAGTTTTTTATCATCAACATCGCTGAGCTTCTGTTTTATTTAAAAGACACGCTCTGAGTAACACGGATGAGGGGGTTACCCCCTCCCCAAACACCCCTCCCCCCGCAAACCGAAGGCTCAGGACCCAGGAGACAGACCCTTCCCAACCCCCCAGCAGGGAAGACGACAAGTTGGGAGACGCGGTCTCATCCAGGGTCCCAGGGCCACGTGCGAGGGGAGGGGCCGCCTTCTGGTTGGCGCCCCGGGGGGCTCCGTCCGTCCAATCGGCTTCGGCCCCGCGGTGGCGGAGGGGGCGGGGCCAACGGCCCGTCCGTCACCGAGCCCACGGGCCGCAGCACCTACCACACCGCTGTACCTTGGCGGGGGCGGGGCGGGCAGGCCGCGGCCGCGGGGGGGGGGGCGGGGCCGGGGGGCGGGGCCGGGCCGGCGGAAGCCAATCCGCGGGGCGGCGCGAGGGGGCGGGGGTGGGGCCGCCCGCCCGCCCGCGACCCAAACACCGAGTCCGGGTGCACTTTGGAGCCGCGCTGCTCCTCGGCCTTCCGGTGCGAGCCGGGGCGCCTCCTCCCCTGCCGGGCGCCCACAGCCCCCACCCCCGGGGCCCTCAGCCCCCCGCCCCCCGCGCCCCTCCTTCGCCGCGGGGAGCGCGGCGACGGTTGCCGGGAAGCGCGCGCCGCCCCTCCCTCCCCTCCCCTCCTCCGTCCTCCCCTCACGCGCCGCCCGTTTTTTTTTTTTTCCTCTTTCCTCCGTTAATACCAGCTGGGTGGCTGGGGGAGGAGGGAAGGTGGCCCCGGCGGAGTCTGGGCGGGCGCCTCCCCCTCAGCCGCGAGCCGCCGCCGTGTGAGCCGGAGGATGGCGGCGGTGGCTGCGGCCGCCCGGGAGGAGGCGGTACCGAGGCCCGGAGCGCAGAGCGCGGCGACGGCGGCAGAGAGCGGCAGCGGCCCGTCGCGGCGCCTCAGAACCGAAACCGGCGGCCGCCGCAGCGCCACCTGAGCCGGCCGCGGCGCGACCTCCTTCCTGCCCTCGCCTCCCCCCGCGGCCTCCGGCGGGCCGCCCCCGCCCCCGCCCCCGCCCCCGCCCCCGCCCCGCGAGCCCCGGAGCGCGCCGGGCGCCGACCGCCCTTCGGGGCTCCGGGCGGCGGCCCTGGACGTGCGGGCTGGTGGCAGCGCCGGCCGCGGCGCCTCGGCCCTGCCCGCTCGCTCCCGCCCTCCCGGCCCGGGGCAGGGCGGACATGGGCGCCAAGCAGAGCGGCCCGGCCGCCGCTAACGGCCGCACCCGCGCCTACTCGGGCTCGGATCTACCTTCCAGCAGCGGCGGAGGGACCAACGGGACGGCGGGCGGCGGCGTTGGCGGCGTTGGCGTTGGCGGCGTTGGCGGCGGCGCGCGGGCCGCGGCGAGGTTTCCGGCTCAGGTGCCGGGCGCGCACCAGCCCAGCGGCTCGGGCGGCGCGGCGGCGGCCTCGGCGGCCCCGCGCAGCCGCTCCCTCGGCGGGGCCGTGGGGAGCGTGGCGGCGGCGGCCCGCGCGGCGCAGTCGTCCTTCAGCATCCCCAACAGCAGCAGCGGCCCGTACGGCTCGCAGGACTCGGTGCACAGCAGCCCCGAGGACGGCGGCGGCGGCGGCGGCGGCGGCGGCAGGGACCGGCCGGCGGGCGGGGGCCCCGGCGGGCCGCGCCTGGTGATCGGCTCCTTACCGGCTCACCTCTCGCCGCACATGTTCGGAGGTACGCCCGGCTCTCCGCGCCTCTCCCTGCACGTGGGCAGCACCTCAGCGCGCGGCCCGGCTCGCCCAGCGCTCTGGGAGGAGGAGGGCGGGGGGGGGGGGTGCGTGGAGGGAGTGCGTGGGGGGGGGGGCGGGGGTCGCCGCGTAGCCCCGGCCGCGCCGCCCCCTCCCTGGGCGTCGGTTGCGCGACCCGGGGGTGCCCAGACGGGAAGCCCTGCGTTCCCCGCCCCCCCCCCCCCCCCCCCCCGGGGTGAATGGAGCAAAGGTTGTTTCTCCAGCAAACCGCTGCGCCAGCCCTCGTGCTTTTGTAGCTCTGAGGATCAGGAAGTCGGGAGAAGACCGGCTGGTTGCCTAACGTAGTTCTTTCTAACTGGGGACACGAGCGGTGAGCTTTTTTTTTTTTAAAAAAAAAAAGAAAAAAAAAAAAAAAAAAAGGCCGAGAGTCCGAGCGGGTCGAAGGAACGTAGGAGTATCTGAGGAAGGAGGGAGTCCGAGTGTTCACGTACAGCCGTAGCCCCGCAGCCTCTGTAAACAGCCCCACCTACCGCGGACGGCTGCATCGGCCGCGCGTGCGGTGGGAGACGTGTTGGACCCCGGCCGGCGGCTGCTCTGGGTAACGGCGAACGCGAGCTCCGATTCATTTGGACCGGGGCGTTTTAAAAATTGGAAGCAGTTTGTCAAAGAGAAGCCCGATGACCAGAACTCCGCCTAAAAGACGCGGTGAAAAGCATAGGCGCTTTTACTGGAAAGCAGTGCTGACTAGGAGTCGAGGAAAAGTCACTTTGTGGTAACTGGAAATTTTCAACGGCAAAACGATGAGCTTCTGTGTGGAAACAGGAAGGGTGCACTTGATCAGAGGAAACTGAATTCGGCCTCACGAGTCCTGCTCTATAGTGATTTACTCTGCCTTAAAAACGGTTAGCATCGTAAACGAATCAAGACACCCCCCCCCCCCCTTCCCAGTTGGTGAGAAGAAATTGAAGTTTGATCTGGTCGGGGGTGCTGACTACAGTAGTAGAGAAACATCCCCATATCATTGCATTATGTGCTGTGATCTTACATAAATTCACAAGTGAGCACAGCCCGAACAGTGAGAAAGGCATTCCCTCCATTTTTGTAGCCCCCTTTTCCCCCCACAGAGGTGAGAAATTTGAGTTGGTCAAGTGGAATGTTCAGTAATTTATCTGTTCTCATGTTCTGTACTTTCAATATTCATGTTAGCAAATTGAAAATGGGAATGTCAGGTTTCGTTTTTTTCATGTCATTTATGCTGCCTTGCACATTCAATCAAGAACAACTCTTGAATTACTTGTTATAATTTTGCTATGAAAATAGTAATATCGACACTCCTAAAATTGCGCCATTAAAAACCATCTTTAATTTTTGAGATAAAGAACTGGTGTTGTTCTTACTGTGATTGGAGCATAATTAATGCAGTTGAAGGTTAGTTTGATCTTAACACAGCTGTAGTCAGTCACTACACTGAGGAATAACAAAAGACAGTTTCTTGAGAATGGAAGATTAGTGCAAGAATAAAAGATAAGCTGGTTTTTAAAAATATCTTTTTAAAGTGAAAATTTGCTTTTAGCAGTTATGATCATCAAAAGGTATATTTAAAAGCTTGTTAAAGGAATAAGAAAGCTTGTCAAATTATTATCTTATTTCTTTAATATACTGATTACTGTATTTTTCCTAATTGGCTGATAATTACCCTTAACAAAGAGTTAGTATATCTGTAAGGATTTATTTTCTGAAAATAAATACCTTCCATTCAGAGTGGGGGGTGGGGTGGGCAAATAGTTGATATTCCTGCTATTCATAGTAAGTTAGCAAATGAAAAAGACCTAGTTCATAAAAGTAGAAGTAAAGTAAATTTATCCTTTTTTTAAAAATTTAAGTTCCTAGTTTTGTGCACTTAGTTCTTTTTGTACTTTCAGGGTTAGGATGATTGGAGCTAATAGTACAGTGACACTGTAGAACTTGTGGCAGCCTTTCCTAACCAGGTCTCTGTAGAGAATAGAGCCCTTAATGTCCTAAGACATCTATTGTATGCAGCTAATTAACTTTTTTTCTCCTTTGCATTTAGAATGATTCTAGGTATGTGTCATTCTTCTGAAATTTGAGAAAACAGTCAGATACTCTGTTTGGTAGTTGAGATGAGGAACTCCAGTTGAGAGAGCCTGGAAGGGGTTCAGAGAAATTACCTATTCCCATTGTATGATAAGAACAAATCAATGTGCAGGTACCTTAAATCCTAGTTGACACAGGGAGATGGAATACTCTTATGTAAAAACGCATCTTCCTACAGGCATATGCTTTCATGAGATTTTTACTTCTATTTCAATGGGCAGGTTTATCAGGGAAACTTAATAGACAAATACTTCTCATCCAGAGATTTAGGAAGCCAGTTGATGAATCTTTATTTTCAGATGATGAAATCTTATTTTAAAAAATTAAGCTTGATTATACTTCCCATTGACTTAATTTCTTAGTATGTATTATAGTATTAATGTATTCAGTTATAAATTGTATACATGTTTGGGCATATATAAAGTGATTCCCTCTGAAAATTGAGAAAAGGAATTATTTCCGAATTAGTGGGATGTTTTGCTGTAATTTTGTAAGACTTCTTTTAATTGATATTTGTGTTATTTTGTACTAAGAAAATACGGTACTAATAAGATTCAAAATTGTTCTTCTCTTTTGGGCCTGTCGTGTAATTTATAGAAAAGGAAAACCTAAACAGCATACCTCTCTCTCTTTCACAGTAGCCTAGCAAGGTGAATTGTTACTAGTTTCATGATAATTACCAAATTGAATGAGGTTTTCTGTGTTGGTTTGGAGTATATTTTAGCTGTATATATTATTCAGTTCTCTGGAGAGAACCAGAAGAGGGGTGCTTAATCCAGATATTTTAGTGTACAGAAATTTCCTAGAAATGAAGGATTTTTCTTATTTTTGTTCTTTCGGACTGCTGAGTCTAATACTATTAAAGTGAACAAACGCCTTCTCTTTGTTTTAAAACAGGCCTTTGGTAATACATAGGCTGTTATTTAAAAGCTTTGGTGGTATTTTAGGATTTAGGGGCCTTTATTTTATGTCTACATTTTGTCCACTATCAAGTTGCTAATGTTCATAAAATCAGTTATTATGGATGGATTCTTTAATGATCCAGCAAGGATGGGGAAGGTAAATTGGACTATGAAAATATACCAGTGAATGGAGATTGCATCTACAGAAATCGTGTGGGCTTCTCTTTTAACCAGTCCATGGTTATAACAAGTGAAAATGTAGAATGAATTGATCTAGATAGGTAACTGGTGGTACTCGATTGCTCTTGGCCTTCTCCTAATTGGCTTGAGTTGGTTTGGGTCTGGTGTGTCCTTGAGTGTTTCAGGAGGCTAATTCAGGCGCCTCCTGTTACTTAAGAAACATGCTTCCTTATGTTGAAGGAGTGTGGCTTATCTCTTAAAATGGAATGTTTTAAGTTAAATCTGTATTTCTAGATAGGTTTATTTCTCTGAATTTTCAAGAAAGATGCAGGTTTTGAAAGTAGTGCATTTTCTCCGTTGTTCCTGAATTATTCTCGGTCATTACTTTTTTACCAGTACATAGTGCCAAAATGTTTGAATTTGGGATATTGTGATTAATCTACTTCCTGTTTCTGAATTTTCTTTTATTCAATTGAAAACCTTTATGCAGTGTGGCAGAAGAGAAATCTGCTGCTTCCTAAGAAAAGTTACACTTCTAAACACTACCCCTGTCCCTGCCGGAAAGAACAAGAACTCTGGTGGCTAATGTTTCTCACCTGTAATCCCACATATCTTAAAACACTATAGGAGATATCTAATGTTGTATGCTTTGTTAGGGTAAAGTGTGGACTCTGTCCTGGAAGTTTCTGCTTTGGGAATATTTTGAAATGGTCTTTTCTCCACCACCACCCGCCCCCTCACCTCCAGCTTTATTTTTTGATCTTTTATTTTCCCTGAAAATTCTCTTGTCTGTAGGGTAGAAAGTGGGCTGGAGAAAGGAATGGTTTGTGTTGCACTGGGCATCATCTGATATTGAAAGGTGCCTGACCTAAGTACTTATGATGCTTTGCTAATTGCAAAGCCAGTCATCATACTAAAAAAGATAGTGCCTCCAGCAAGCCCCCAACCCCTTCCAATTTGATTGCTTTGCCCGGTAACCAGTTACCAATACTGTTAATTAGATACCAGCTTTTAAAATATTTACTTTTTATTCTGTGTTTATAAGGAGAATTGCCTTAATGTTATACTTACTGCATATCCTGGGTATATTAGCAAATGGGTTAAAAGAAAGAAGTATAGGAACAGTTTTATGTAGCAAAGTACTTCTTCTTCTTCTTCTTTTTTTTTTTTTTTTTAGCAAAGTACTTCTTAAATGTTTTAACTGTGCATGCATTTGGTATTAATTAATGAATTAAGTTCTGTCCTTGTTTAAGTGCTTAGAAATTGGGGAAAACATGTCTTTTGTGTAAACAGCAAAGGGTTCAGAAATATCTTAGGTTCTGATTATATAAGTTTTCTATGCTGCTTATTAGAAATTGTTATAAATTTTGCTGTCCAAAACAACACATATTTATTATTTCAGTTTCTGTGGGTGAGGAGTCTGGGTTCAGTTTAACTTAGGTCTTCTGTAAGATTGCAATAAAGGTATGCCAGGACTGGGTTGCTATTTCGCGACTCACCTGGGGAAGGGTCTGCTTTTAAGGCCTCCCCTACCCCCCCAAGTTGTTGGCAGAATTCATTTCCTCATGATTACTAAGCTCATGACTTGCTGCTTTAAAGCCAGCAAAGGAGATGGTCTAGCAGGGTGAGCTGGTGTTACACTCTTACATAAATATGTACATGTACTCACATAAAGCCCATTGCTTTGCTGCTGCCACTGGTTGGGAGCAAGTCACAGGTCCTGCTAGACTGGAGGGAAGAGAATGACAGGTGTTAATTTCAGAAGGCAGGGATCATGTGTGGCCATCCTAAAGTCTACCACATTGATTATAGACTTAGGTTGACTGGTTAAACATGCAACTATTCTAACTGTATTTTTAAACTCGTTTTTTATTTACTCTGGGAAAGTTGTAATAATGCATGTGGTAAATGTTGCTTTAGTAAACATGAATTTATTTATTTTTTAAAGGGCTGGCATTGTAGTTTTCAGGGGTGCAAACCAAGCTTCTCCTGTGCTTGCTCAGGTCTCAGTTGAATTTGAGGTTATTATGCATTGTAACAAGTGCTATATAGTAGGGCTATTAGCAGAAAGCTTTGTAAGGTTTCCTTGTCCCCGGTAGGGAACACTTCACAGAGGCAGATAACATTTGAGCTGTAAGGATTTAGCAGTTGTATGCGGGGGTGGGGGTGGGGGGGGCACACTGCAGACTCAGGAAGAATCCACAGAAGCCTTGGATTTTGATAAGGCATATTGAAAAGTTAAATGTGTCTGGATTGTAGGGTGTAAGGAGGACTGATGAGAACATGAAACTAGAAAAGTTGGTTTGGGCCATTTATCGAAGGCTTTTATAGTGCTATACCTTTGTTTTACTTAAGTTTTTTTTTTTGTTGTTTTGTTTTTGTTTTTGTTTTTGTTTTTGTTTTTGTTTTACTTAAGTTTTAAAAGTAGGCACCACTCCAGTCGTAGTTTGTATGGATGGCAACCTTCCTGAGAAATTACTGCAGTGCTCGGCCTGTGACACTGTGAGAGCTCCGCTGATCATGATTAAATTGCCTGTTAAGAGAGAGGTAGCAGGAAGATAAGCTAGGACTCTTTTAGACTATCGTTGGTGGGAGACACCTAAATTGAGATTATGGCATTGTGGAGGAGAGGAAAAGTTGGATTTGAGTGAGATTTCTAAGGTAAAACTGAATAGGATTGAGAAACCTGGATGCATAGTGATGTCATTAACCAGTATTAAAAATACAAAAAGAAAGAAAAAAATTTAGGAAATGAAGAGTTCTTTCAGGCCTGTTAAATTTGGAGTGGCTATGGGATTTCCATCTGGAAGCATCCTTTAAGCAATTGGAAATACACATCAGTAATTTAGTATGTTACAACAACTTGAGAAATAGCCAATTAGCAGATTTTAAGTGAAGCCAAAAAATGGATGAGATTACTAAGGGATGAATATAAATTGAGGAGGAGCAAGCATGGAATCCTGGCGAGCGAGAATTTTAAGAGAAAAGCAGAGTAGGAGGACAGTGATCAGAATTGAACCCAAGGAAAAGAAGTTGATAGAAATGTTTTTTATCATAAAAATAATACATGTTCACTAGAGAAGACTAAAATACAGAAAACACTGGAAAACACACACAAGAAATAGCAAATCACTAGTAATCTTATAGCCAGAAATAACCAGAATCAAATGTTGATGTCTACTTTTTCTTTAAGTTTATTATTAAAATTTTATTTAAATTCAGTTAGTTAACATATTGGTTTCAGAGGTAGAGGTCTTCAGTCTTATATAACACTGAGTGCTTATTACATACAGCACGTGCCCTCCTTCACGTTCATCACCCAGTTACCCCATCCCCCCCACCCTCTCCCCTCCAGTGACCCTTGTTTGTTTCCTGTGATTAAGAATCTTTTGGGATGCCTGGATGGCTTAGCAGTTAAGCTCCTGCCTTTGGCCCAGGGTGTGATTCTGGAGTCTAGGGATCGAGTCCGAGTCCCACATCGGGCTCCCTGCGTGGAGCCTGCTTCTCTCTTTGCCTGTGTCTCTGCCTCTCTCTCTGTGTCTTTCTTGAATAAACAAATACAATTAAAAAAATAAAGAATAATCTTTTATGGTTTATGTCCCTCTCTGATTTCATCTTATTTTTTCCTCTCTTTTATGGTCCTCTGTTTTGTTTTTTAAATTTCATATATGAGTGAGATCATATAGTAATTGTCTTTCTCTGTCTACTTTTTCATATATATGTTTTAGATAAAAATTTGGAACTTTCATCCTGTATATTCTTTTCATTTTAAACTTTTCTGATGTTCTAATGTAAAATTTGAAAGCTACGGATTTCCCTCTGAGAATTGCTTTAGCTGAATCCCACAAATTTTGAAGTGGTTTTATTAGCATGTAGTTAAAAATATTGTCTGATTTCTCTTGTGATTTCTTCTTTGATCCATGGGTTAGATATTTTTTGATGACATGCTCTTTCCACTTCATCAGTTTCTTCTGTGACCTTGAGATTTTTTTATATGACATGGTTTTTAAAGACGGCTCAGTGTTCCAAAATTCACTCAGTAAATATTTAATGAGGACCCACTTTGCCATGCACTGCCCTAAGGATACAGAAGTGAAGAGATTAAACACATATCCCTGCTTTCATGGACCTTATATTCTACTTGAGCGAGAGAGTAAACAAGTAAAAATATATCGTGTGTCATAGAGTGTTGAATGTGATTGGGAAAAATGGAGTGGGAAGGTGGGCAGAGATTGTGGGGTGGAGACTTGTCCCTATGTTAAATAGTGTTTGGAAGATAACCTCACTGACAGGGTTGACATTCAAGCAGAGGGGAGGATGCAAGCCATGAGGGATCTCTAAAGGAAAAGCAGAAGGAACAGTAACTAGAAGGGCCCAGAGGAATGAGTGTACCTGATGTAAGGTGCGAACAGCTGTGAAACCAGTGTAGCTGACAGAGGGTTGTAGATGGGAGCAGAGAGGAGTGGGATGGGGCTGAATCATAAAATGCCTCGAACCACGGACCTGTCTTTTTGACTTGTTTTAGAAAGAGATGGGGGAAGCATTTGAGAGTTTTCTGAGCAGAAGACTGACGTAACTGGACTCGGGCTTTTAAAGGATTACCCTGGCCACAGGGTGAGATCAGACGCTAGAGGGCAAGAGTCAGGCAAAGGAGTTAAAAAATCAGGGCAAACTATAACAGTGGCTTGGACCACGGTGGTGGCACTGGAGGTGGTGAGGAGTGGCCAGACTCTGGATGTCCTATTCTTGGAATATGGAGCCAACTGGATGAGCTGTTGGAGGAGTGCAAGGGGAGGTGGAGTTTATATGGTTTATTTACATTTGGGCACTATTGGGTACTAGTGCCGTCAAAATCCTGGTGTGCAAATGTTTAGGTCTCTCCAGTTACTTCTTAAAAATTTATCAGAGGTGTGGGATTGTTAGAACCAAAGATACGCATATTTGTTCAAGGCATTTGATCTTTGTTGCTGAACTGTCCTTTGGAAAGTGCAGCTTCTTCAAGCAGAGTATAATTTCAGGAGTATCTAATTTTTTTTTCCCTCCCCATGAAAACTCTAGTGAGGTTTTTAATACTAAAGGGCAGGTTCAAAAAAAAAAAAAAAAGGGCAGGTTCATAGGTGCATTTTGAGTAGTATCTATCAGTCATTATTCTATTTGGTGTTCCTTTTTCTTTTAGCAGTAAGTTTAGTGTATCAAAAAAGAATAAGTATATTCCATCGTTTGAATTTAATAAATTCTGACCATCTTGTATATCCCAGTTTTTGTTGGAATTGCGATTAGTCTGTGATAATTTATAAATTTATTCTATTTTTATATATGTTAGCTGAGAAAAACAGAACAGAGAAACCATATACTATACATAGTTATTGCATGTAATTCTTTTCAGAGTCAGCTTTTGGTTTGAATGATAAATCTTACCACTTTTATTATTGGTTTTTAAATGTCATTAGTACTGTTAATTTCTTTCTCATTTTGTGGAGTTAATTTTGCCCCTTCTAGCTGCTGCCTTTTTTTTTTTTTTTTTTTTAAAGTAATATCTACACTTAACCACCTAACATGGGGGCTTGAACTCATGGCCTTGAGGTTAAGAGTTTGCATGCTCTACTGGCCTGAGCCAGCCAGAGGGGCCTCACTCTTCTTAGTTCATTTTACTTTTCATTTGTTCTTTTTTAACCATAAAAGCACTAAGGCTATGATTACTCCTTGGTACATATAGTCACTTTCCATAGCTTTAGATACTTAGTATTTTCATTGTCATTAAGTAAATGAACTCTCTTGAGGAATAATTTTCTTAATGAAGATTTTTTTTTTTAACCTGGGAGTTATATTTAAGTGTGTGGCTTTAACATCTTTGGTAAATTTACTGCTGTGGTTCTTGCTATCCTCTTGTTATTTCTAGTTACCCAGAAGTGTTGCGTTGTGGTCATAGAGTCTTAAGACTTTTTCAGTTGCAAATGATAAAAATACAACATAAAGTAGCATTACATAGAAAAACAGCATTATAAGTCTCGGGATGGATCTATGTTCATCCACTCATCCACTCTTTTTCTTTTTTAATAATTTATTTTTATTGGTGTTCAGTTTGCCAACATAATAACACCCAGTGCTCATCCCGTCAAGTGCCCCCTTCAGTGCCTGTCACCCATTCACCCCCACCCCCCGCCCTACTCCCCTTCCACCACCCCTAGTTTGTTTCCCAGAGTTAGGAGTCTTTATGTTCTGTCTCCCTTTCTGATATTTCCTACCACTCATCCACTCTTGATAGGCCTTCTCAACCTGCTAACTCTTTCATTTTGGGTAGTTTTTTTGGAATTATTAATATTATTTTTTTAAGATTTTATTTATTTATTCATGAGAGAGAGAGAGAGAAGCAGAGACACAGGCAGAGGGAGAAGCAGGTTCCATGCAGGGAGCCTGATGTGGGACTTGATTCCTGGTCCTCAGGATCACACCCTGGGCTGAAGGCGGTGCTAAACTGCTGAGCCACCCAAGCTGCCCTTTGGAATTATTTCTGTGATTATTTCTTCTGCCATTTTCTTTTCTCATTATTTTAGTGTTGGACACTTAGAGTGATCTTTTGCTTTATTTATTTATTTTTCTTTTAATGGGAGTTTTTCCTTCAACTTTTATCTTCTGACCCTTTTGTTTATTTCTGTAATCTTTTAAAATTTCCAAGAGCTTCTTTTTATTGTGAACTTTTTCATACATTTTGTTCTTGTTTTGTGGGTACAATACCTTTTTCTTAGGATATTAATGTTTTTGTGTATGCATTTGGGTTGGTTCGTTGTTGTTTTTTGTTTTTGTTTTTTCCCCTCCCAATTACTTGATTTCTTCCCAGTTGCTTTTTCTCTTTGTTTGGCCTCAGTTTTTCATTAGGTTCTTTCTTCAAATGTTTGGTAATCATTGGCTCACTTATTATTTAAAGCATTCAAAATTCATTGGAAGCAGTCTGTGCATATAGGGTTATCTGTCTGGGCCCCTTTTCTGAGGAATTAAGAAATTCCTAAGAATTAAATTATTGCCTTTTTCTTTGGATTGGTCATATTTTCCAGAGTGGTCTCTCTCTCTCTCTCTCTTTTTGCCTGGAGGACGAACTTTTTATACTTCTAGGAGCAGAGTGAGAAGAAAGTTGGGAGTGTTAACACTCAATTGGTATTATAATTTCCATATTCATTATCAGTAGGTACCTCTGCCTTTATTCCTATTATCCCCAAGTCCAGAAACTTTTCTTTCTTCAATTACCAAACCTCCAGTCTAATGCCAGCGTTAAGGAGGAACAACTGCCTAGTTGCTGGAAGTCAGGGAGAATAAGAGACTTGGAGTGAATCTTCTCTCTTTAGTCCTCTTGTGCCTGCCACTTCTTGTGCGTCCTGTGAATAGGTTGCTTGTCTGCTTTCCTAATTCTGCAAAGAGTTACCACTCATTTTCTTTCCATAGTCTAATGATATCCTTTTTTCCCTCTCCTTTTATAGATTTATTTTCTTTAAAAAATATTATTAATTTTGTAGTATTATTGTAATTATTTTTGTAATTTTGTAATTATTTTTGTAAGATGTTTGAGCTGAGAGGGGCTATTAAACGTGTTCAGGAGTTATCCTTAACTTGAAGTCCTCTTTTTTCTTTCTAATTGCCTTAGAAATATGAATCCATTTCTATAAATTTCAGCAATTCAGATGAAAGTCACTTTCACGTCTTCTCTGGTGATCCCATTCATTCCCAGATGTTACTATTATTATCTTTTGTATGTGTATTTCCTAACTTTTTGATAAATTGACTTACATACTTACAGAGGAAGACAGTTTCATTTGTATGAACATGGTCACACTGTATTCTCCTAAAACCTTTTTTCTCCACTGAGTTTAGAAGTTTTTTATTTTTATGTGGCAGGACGTAGAAGTATAACTCTTCTCTGTAACTGCTGCATTCTTAACTATTCCATAATAAGCATGTGCTGTAGTTTAACCATTCTTCTGTTGGTACACATTTAGGTGTTTATACTTTTCTAATGCTGTAAAAACCGTCTTTATCAACATATGCATATGTACAGATTTTTCTCCGATGGGTACTATTATGACACCAAGCATCTGGAATTTATGTCAGACTCCACAGGTTTAAGGGCATTGTCCTGAGAAGACTACTCTCACTTCAGATTCAGCTACATTTTGGGGTCCCCAGGCCACCTGTACTTCTGATCAAATGACTAAAAATTTGGAGGAACAGGTGGGAGGGGAGGTCCCATGACTTCTCCGGTTTGATGATTGACTAGAATAACTCACAGGACTCAAGAAAATGGTATACTCAGGATTATAGTTTTATTATAAAGGTTATAAAGTAGAACCAGCCAAATGAAGAGACACAGTGTGAGATCTGAGAGGATCCTGAATACAGTGCTTTCCTGCCTTTCTCCTTATGGAATCAGGCTGGTCACCCTCCTGACACAATAATGGATACACAAACTAGGACGCTTCCCAAAGCCTAGATGTTCCAGACTTTTTTATTTTAGTTTTGTTACGTAGATGTGGTTGGTTAAAAATTGGCCACATGATTGGACTCAGTCTCTGACTCCGTCTCCTCTCTAGAGGTTGGCCTGGCTCATCACCCCTCAAGCCTTTACTCTCTTAGGGTTGGTTTTTCTGGTGACTAGCCTCTATTCTGAATTGTCTTAGCAGCATAAAGTCACATGTGATCCCAGGGGGCTCATGAATAGTGAAGACATTCTTATCACTCAGGAAATTCCAAGGGCTTTAGAAGCTCTGTGCCAGGAACCCAGGAACAAAGACCAGACAAATTCTTCATTATACAACAGATACCTAGAAGTAGAATTTTCTGGTTGAATGGTATACACTCTTTAGTTTTTAATAGATATCTAATTTTAATAGATATCCCTCAGAGGCACTACAAAATCTATTTTGCACTATTATATGATAATACTAAAATTTTCCATAACTTTGCTAGTACTAGATGTTAGTATTTTCCAACATTTCTGTTGATGAAAAATTTGGATTTACATTTCCTGATTGCTATTGAAAATAAGCACTTTTCCATGTGTTTTTTATTAGCCACATATATTTCTTTTTTGAATTGCCTACTTGTTGACTTTGTCCATTGTTTTTGTTTTGTTATCTATTTAATATTGATTTGTAGTTCATTATATATTCTGCAGATTAGTTTTTGGTTGTTTATATATTTTAAATATTTCCTCCCAGGTTATTGATTTATAAGATTACATTTTTATGAATTAGGTTTATTGTGTCAATTGTAACGGTACAGGGTTATGAATTTAAATTATTAAAATGCCATGTAAAAGTCTATTGCTTCCTATAGATGAAGAAGAAAGGGCCTTTATTTATTTATTTATTCATTCATTTGAGAGAGAGACAGTATGAGCAGCATGAGCATGAGAGGCAGAGGGAGAGGGACAAGCAGACTCCTCACTGAGCAGGGAGCCTGGGGCAGGGCTCCATCCCAGGACCCTGAGATCATTACCTAAGCCAAAGGCAGAAGCCTAACCATCTGAGCCACCCAGGCACCCTGAAAGGGCCTTTATTAATGGCAAGATTCTTTTGGATGATTTTTAGCTGTCTCACATATTGGATCTAGTTTCATAGGGATTTAAATTATATAAGCCCCCATTTGTCTCTGTCCCATTTTTGGGGAACATTTGAACTCTTTCAGAGTAATGAAGAATGGGAAGAGAATATTTGTTGTGGCAGTATGGTGAGAGAAGTCCAAAGGTAATAACTAATTAAAAAATTCTGTGAATTGTATTTATCCAGATCATTCCTCTTCTGTTTTATTAAGGTGATTTAAAATTGACCATAACTCCAAGTGACATAATTCTATAAATATTAAATTCCCTATTATAATAACTTACTGTATGTTTAGTGTCTTTATAAATTGCTGTGTGATGTGTTCTTCATGGAATATAGAAGTATGGAATAGAAGACTTAGTTCTTATATTTAAAATTTTTCCATTGATGGGGCAGGGCATAGAGCTTAAATTTTTTTTATCATTGAAGTGATTTCTTAAAAATTCAAATACTAATTTTTTTTGGCCTAAAACTTTCAGGAATACATCGTTTCTTTTTTTATTATTTTTATTTATTTTTTTCAGAAATACAGTTTCAATAAATATCAATGAAGCCTTGTTTATAGAACTTAGTGGTATATGTACTGAATATATCTTAATATCCTGCATGAATGTTACCTTGTGTGATAATATTACTAGTTCACACCCATAGATACTTTACAGTTTATAAAAGCATATTTACATACTCTATTTTCAAGTAACATTTTGTAAGACAGAGAACGTAATTTTCATATTATAAATGAGAAAACTAAGCCTCTGAGATGTTAAGAAATTTGGCTTTTAAGCTGTTTAAATCATAATGACTCTGAATCACAGGAGTGCTTTTTTTTTTTAATTTTTTTTATTTCACTATTGTATTAGTTTCTTGCAGATTTTGTAACAAAGTACCACCAGTTTAGTGACTTAAAACAGGGCAAATGTAGTATAGATACGGAGGTCAGCAGTACAAAATGGGTGTCACTGGGCTGAAATCAAGGTGTTGATAGGCTGCTTCTGGAGGTTCTAAGGGAGTACCTGTTTTCTTGTTTTTTTCCCAGCATTCAGAGACCACCTGTATTTCTTAGTTTATATGACCCCTTCGTCCTCCTTCAGAGGGAGTTACAGGGGCCAGGTTTTCTCACACTGACATCTTTCTGGTTTTGACTCTTTTGCCTCACTTCCACATTTTAAAGACCCTTGTGATTGAGTTGGGCCTACCCAGATAATCTAGGATTATCTCTCTATTTTAAGATCAGTGACTAGCAGCCCTAATTCCACTTTGCCATGTAACCTAACATGGTTCCAGGGATTAGGCTATAGACATGTTTAGAGGGCCATTATTTTGCCTATCACGCCATGATAACTCTTGAGTATCCTTTAAGGAAAATGAGGTAGTTTTGGTTTTATAATGAGTTATCACTGGGAGAGGAAAAAATGATACCAAGCTGTAAGAAAATATTTAGAGTAAACTTTATGTATTGGCTATTGAATCTAAAAGAAAATTAGAGGAAGTTCTTTTTCAGAGTGCTTGGCTGGCTCAATTGGTAGAGTGGCAACTCTTCAGGTCACAGCCATCAGTTTGAGTCCCACATTGGAAGTAGAGTTTACTTTAAAAAAAAAAAGAAAATCTTTTTCTAAAAGATAGTTAATATTTCCCAAATCTATGAAGCAATAAAAATAAGTGAAATGGTAGATTACAAAAAAACCTATTGTAGTGATTATGATAGTCTCTTGAATAATTCAAAGCAGAGTTGTCATTTTTATTCATATTAAATACTAAAGTCTAGTTATAGTAAGAGGTTCTTATAGTCTATTGGTTGCTGAATTTGTAGGATAAACTTCAGGTGGTCCACAAAGCTTTTGAAATTATACAGAATTTTGTGGTTAATGTTAATTTTTTTAGAGGAATAATTCATGGTTTTCATCAGATTTTCAACGAGGTCTTTCACCTTAAATTAACAACCATTGGTCTACACATTTTTTTTTCAAGTCCAGTTAAATTACTTTTTGGTGGGATCCCTGGGTGGCTCAGCAGTTTGGCACCTGCCTTTGGCCCAGGGTGCGATCCTGGAGTCCTGGGATCGAGTCTCCCGTCAGGCTCCCGGCATGGAGCCTGCTTATCCCTCCTCCTGTGTCTCTGCCTCTCTTTCTCTTCTCTATCACAAATAAATAAATAAATAAAAGCTTTTTTTTAAAAAAAAAATTACTTTTGGTATAGTTCTCTGATGTTTTTGTATAGTTCTCTTATACTTGAGATTTAATGTGTAAAAGCAAAGTAGTAAGCTTCTACCATTTGCTAGTTGTTGATAAGGAGTGAATGTCATAGATACGGATCCTGTTTTCATCAAGCAGAGTAATTGTCACATTGTTTTCTAATCTTTTTTTTAAACCGTTTTGATTTTTTTTCCCTGAGCCTTCTCTAATTTTATCATCATTGAGAACGGACAGCTTTGTCGAATGGGAGTGCAACTACTTTTTTCTTTTAAAAACTTAGGATTGATTTGCATACATTGGAATGCACAGATCTTAAATGTACAGTTTGAAGAGTTTTGACAAATGCATTTGACAATAATATACTGTGTAATACACTATCAAAATAGAAAACATTTTCTTCAACCCAAGAGTTCTCTTACGCTCTTACGCTCCTTTGGAGTCATTCCCACCCAGCTTCCAAAAGGCTGAATAATATTACCTGTTTCTGTTCTAATCTTGATTAGTTTTGCCTGTTCTTGAACATCGTATATATGGAGTCATACAACATGTACTCTTCCATGTTTGGGGTAATTGTTAAGTAAGTTAGAAATGGGAGGCATTAGAAAAATTAATGAAATTTTTTCTTTCTGCTCACATTTCTCCTCTTTGTCCCTTCATGCCACTCCCTCCCCAATTACTGTACAACACTATAAGGTGCACACTCAAACTGAGAATAAGAGTGTCTAATAATGGGCACGTAGCAGAAGCTGTGATTATGTAAATATCTCAGATACAAGATAAACCTAATTTGAAAATTAAGGGTTGAATTTATTCTTACTTTGTCTATTCTTTAAGTTATCTGATTGGAAAGTTTTTAGATGTTATTAAATGTTTTAGATGGTATTCACTATAGCAAAGTGGGATATAGTGGTTGATTTATTTGCAGATTGTCAATTGTCAGGAGGAGGACAAAGTTCCAAGAACCTTATTTTTAGGAAAATATTTCCAAGTATGAGGGAAATTTTACTTGTCTGCGGAATGTAGATAAGCGGGTGAACAAAGATTCAAGAGTCGGAACTTGATTGTTTTTGGTTTAGTCTAAATCTTTTAAAAAATTAAGTAGACAATGGCCAGGCATAATTTTCTTTTTGCCTATAACATGTTTTTGTTTTCATACGAGTCCAAGAAGTGTAAATGAGTCAGGGATCATATTAAGTTCTGTGTATGGCTTACCCATACTCCAGAATAACAGCTGGGCCTGAAAGAAATTCCAGCCTTTATGCAAGAGGAATCAGAAAAGGGGATTCTTATGGCTGTTGTGATAGTGAGACAAGCTATACCAGGTCTCTGGAATCCAGATTCGCCAAAGCTGAGACATGTGAGGAGAAGGATCTGCTGGTGTGTGCTAGCCTTCTGTATGAAGCTGCATGGATTGGGGGTGACGAGGATGGCAACACCTCAGCTGCGGAGTCCTCTAGTAATTATGAGAAGGAGTGTTTTCATTTATAAATTTAAAAAATATATAACATTACATAAATTCTGGTGTACAGTGTGATAATTTAATACAGTCTATGTTGCAAATTGATTATCAAAATAAAGTTAGCACTTTCATCACCTCACATAATTACCATTTATTTTGGTGTAGAGAACATTTTGGATGTTCAGTCATAGCAAATTTCAAGTCTATAATACAGAACTATTAACTGTACATTAAATTCCCTAAAACTTTTTCTTCTTATAACTAGAAGCTTGCACCTTTGACCAACATCTTCTCATTTCCTCTACTGCTCAGTCCTGGCAGCCACCATTCTCTCTGTTTCTATGAGATTGGCTCATTTATTTAAGTGTAATTAATATGTATCCACTGTTAGTTTCACGTGTACAGCATAATGATTCAGCAATACTGTACATTATTCAGAGCTCACCACGATCAATATAGTTACTGTCCCCATACAACACCCTTACAGTATTGTTGACTATAGTCCCTGTGTTGCACTTCTCATCCCTATGACTTCATTTTGGAGTAAATTCTTCCCCCAACATGGGACTCAAACTCATGACCCCGAGATTAAGAGTAAATGCTTTACCAACTGAGCCAGCCAGGTGCCCTGCCATGAGCTTATTATCTTAGAACTGGGAGTTGGTACCTCCTAATCTCCTTTACCTATTTCACCCATCCTGCTGTCTACCTTCTCTTTGGAGCCACTAATCCTCTGCATTTAAGAGTCTAGGTTTTGCTTTTTTACTCATTCTTTTGTCTTTTAGATTCCATATATAAATGAAATCATACAGCATTTATCTTTTTCTGTCTTATTTCACTTAGTATTACACCCAGGTCTATCCATGTTGCAAAGGGCAAGATCTCATTCTTATGGCTGAATAATATTCGTGTGTGTGTATGTGTGTACATATGTATGCATGTGTATGCACTACCTTGGGAAAGAGTGCTTTTAAAAAGCTAGTAAACAGACTTGACCAGAATTCCTAAAAGCAGTCTGGGACACGGTTAGCTGCATTCACTTCTGATATATTAAATATTTTTGAAGGGTCACAGATAACAGAACAAGTTCTACTTAGAAGTAAATAAAACTAGCTTTATGACTTTCATCTTTCATTTTTTGGACTTCAGTTTCCAAATAAACTATTGAATAATAAGGCTTTTAAATATAAAACCGTGTCCATAGTTTCAGTTTGAATATACTAGTACAAATTCCATTATTACAGATTCCAAAAAGGTAATTAAATTTACTGTATACGAACAAATGATTAGATCAGCAGCCTAGAGAGAGTGTCCTTCTGTAGGCTAGTGCACTCAAGGGAGTCATAATGGTACTTGTAGAAAGGTACCTGCTGTTGCTTATTCAGAGAAGGAGGTGGTTTTACTTTTTTCAGGGATGGTGGTGAACTTATGCTCTCAGCATCATTTCCTTGGTGTTCTAAAAGCAATTTTCCTCTCAGAGGCAGGAGCTATAGAAGAATTTGGGAAATTTGACAAGCTTACTCCACAAAAAGTTGAAATCTGTTGGGTACCAAATTGTTAACCATCCCATTGACATTTTTGCTTTTGCTTTGCACAAACTGAATGTATTTTTAAAAGTGATGTTATATATAGCAGAATCTAGAGAAGAATATTCCTTATACTACATATGAAAATGTGATAGCTTTAAAGCAAAGGCAGCACGACAAAGCCTAGATATTCTTTTGTGTTTTAGCTGACTTTAAAATTGAGCATGGAGGAAACTTGTTCTTAACCATCATATATATTCTCTCTGATTTTTCCTTGTTGTTTTACTTACTCAGTCATTAAATATGTAATGCATGCTGCAGTAAGCTAGGTAGGCTTTCTGGTATTGGAAATGCAAAGGTGAAAAACACTTTTGTTCCCCAAAAATGCATAGTCTAGTTGAGAGCTAGCTTGGAAACAAATGAGTGGTATGGGGCTTGTTTTGGTAATTTTGTTACCAAACGAGTGCATATATGTGTAACGAAGAAGAAAGAAAGAGTAGGAGGTCTTTATCCATATACTAAAAGATGATTCTCTCTGGCAAGTAGGAATACTGCTATTTTCTCATATTTTGCCATGTATCTACAGTAATACACAAGTAGCTTCTATAAACAGAAAAGAACTGATAGTGATGTCATCATCATGGCTACTCTGTTACAATTCCCGAGCTACCATCACTCAATTCCAGAGCTCAGATTAATACTCAGATCTGTCTGACTCTAGGTATCTGCCCTTAACCCTCTGGCCCCAAGGAACAAAACCTACTTTGGACAGCATCATTGATAGTTTAATCCTATCACTGTTCCCATTAGATTCTCCTGGAAGGAAGAGTTCTGTAGACAGGGCATATTTGTAAGGTATTAAAGTTCTCTAGTAAAGAAATCTAAATAACTCATTTTGATTCCTCATTTCCCAAATTAATTTCATAGTAACCTGACTTTATTTTTCCAGTAATCCTGTATGGTGTATGGCTCTCATACTTTAGTGGACATGAGAATCACTCCTACCTCCAGAGTTTTTGATTCAATTAATTTGGGGATGGTGCATGACAGTTTGTACTTTATTTTTTTTTATGATTTTATTTATTCATGAGAGACACAGAGAGAGGCAGAGACATAGGCAGAGGGAGAAGCAGGCTCCTTGCAGGGAGCCCGATGTGGGACTGGATCCCAGGACCCCAGGATCATGCCCTGACCAAAGGCAGATGCTCAACCACTGAGCCACCCAGGTGTCCCTATTTGCACTTTTTAAACGAGTTTCCAGAGTTGCTGACGCTCCTGGTCCAGGAACCATACCTTGTGCTCATTTTTGTTAGGTGATTTGCAATTCCATTTTACCTTGAGATACAAATTTAACTGATTATGATATTGGTGTTTTCCTGCTGAAAGAAGGTATCTTAAAAGCTGAAAATAATTGTGTTTAGCATAGAAAGAGCCTCCAGAGGGGCTTTCATTAACTAAATTAACCAAGGGGCTTTATTTCCCTCTGTCATTAGTATTTTTCTGCTGCCCTGTGAACTTCCACTTAGTCATCTATGGATGGAAATGATTAAACCTGCTTCAAAAGGTTGTAATAAAGATTAAATGATACAATATTTGCAAAAGTGCCTAGTACAGGGCTTGGTGCATTCCAAGTGCTTAATGCCTTGCTAATTGAAGTTCAGTCTCTGAACTAATGGTATTTACTTCACTTGGGAGTTTCTTAGAAATAATTTCACACCCCACCCCAGATTTATGGAAACAGATTCTGCATTTAAAAAATGTCCAGGCAATTTGTATGCACGTTGCTACATGAAAAGCACTGGTAGTAGCATGCACCTTAAGAAAAGCTTTCCTGGTGCTGTGTGTGGCTTATTCTCTACTTTGTAAACTGACCACCCACGGCTCTTTCTGTATAGATGTTACTGATTGGAATATTGTTTATTCCAGAGCCCAGAAATACTTGGCCCAAAATGATAATATCTACCTTGGTGTTTCCTGACTATAAAATAATGTATACTATTATTAAATCTTGAAATAACACATAAAAGTGTAACAACAACAACAAAAAAACTACCTGACAGTCCACTCCCTGTGATAAATAAATCACTAGCACTTTGGTACACTTAGTGCATGTCTTTAAACATGTATATATGTGCACGCCTAATTTTGAGAGGATTTTTCCCCCTTCTTATCCCCCATACCTTTACCTGCGGAATAAATGAACCCAGTATTTGTCTTCTGAACCTTTGTGCTATGCATGGACATAATATATACACATATAAAGGGATTTTGTGGTCATTGTTTTATAAAAATGGGATTATATTAAGAGTGGTCGCCTGCACCTTTTCTCACTTGAAATACTGTGAAAATTCCTCAAGTTGTGTACACATTCTTTTTAAGAACAGCTTGATAGGCCATGGTAGGGATATTGGACAAATTATTCTGCTGTTTTTATTGATGATGGTCAATTTTTGCTACTAAAAACATAAGTAAAAATCCTTGTTTGTCTATTCTTTGTGTACTGATACCATTATTGCTAGGATAAATGGATAAATTAACAGGTGGGGATTGCTGGGTCAAAGGGTAATTCCTTTCTTTTTTTTTTTTTAAAGATTTTATTTATTCTTAGATTGAGAGAGAGAGAGAGAGGCAGAGACACAGGCAGAGGGAGAAGCAGGTTCCATCCAGGGAGCCCAATGCGGGACTTGATCCAGGGACTACAGGATCACGCCTTGGGCTGAAGGCGGCACTAAACCGCTGAGCCACCCAGGCGTCCCTCAAAGGGTAATTCAAATTGCTTTTGTTATGAAATATATTTTACATATAGAAGAGTATATAGAACACATATACATCTTGAAGACTAATTTTCCTGTACCACCATCCATACTGAAATAGAACATCCATGGTTTCTTAAAATCTCCCTCTGTGCCCTTCTATTGTATTCTTTTTACTTAATATTTTCCCTACTTTTATAGATCCCTAGAGAGTTAACATGCTCAAACAGTAGGCTTGGTTTTCAACATTATATTAATGGAGTCATTCTAAATATATGACAGTATTATTTGTATACTTCACTTATGTTATTGTCTGTAGCCATAGCTTATCCCTCTTTGTTTTTATATCACATTCTATTGAATGAATACTACAGTTTATCCATTTTTATTATGATGGAATTGGTGTTTCCAGTTTTGTATTATAAACAATGCTGCCATGAACATTTTTATTCATGACTCGTGCACATATACACAAGTACTCTGGGGCATTGAGCTTCAAACATTTTTGCTTTTTTATCCCCAAAATAATTTTGTTAGGCTGTCTACCTCCTTGCACATTTTTTTCCCTTGAACATTTTTAAATTGACATTTAATGTTTTTATCATAACGTTTAAATAGTTGCAAGTATGTATTTTCAGGAATATTAAAAATATTGATGTTTTAAAATATTTCTATCCCTATTTTAAATTTATTTTTTAATTTTAATTCCCATGTAATTAACTTACAATGTTGTATTAGTTTCAGGTGTACTATAGAGTGATTCAACAATTCTGTACTCAGTGCACATCATAGTAAGTGTACTCTTAATCCATCCCTTCACTTGTTGTATTTTCCACCACATCCCCCTACCAGTGTAACTATCAGTTTGTTCTCTAAAGAGTCTCTTTTTTAAAAGGTTAGTCTCTTTTTATCCTTGTTCTTTTGTTTTAAGATTTCTTTTGAGAGAGTGTGCAGGCATGAGCAAGGAGGGGTAGGGAGGAGGGAGAAAGAATCTAAAGCAGACTGTGCTGAGCATGGAACCTGACTCGGACTCAATCCCACAACTGCCGTGAGATTGTGACCAATAGTCAGCCACTTAACCGACTGTGCCACCTGGATGCCCCCCTTTTTGTGTCTTAAATTTCATGCATAAGTGAAATCATATGGTATTTGTCTCTCTGAGTGGGTTATCTTAGCATTATATGCTCTGGGATCCATCCATGTTACTATAAATGGCAAGATCTCATTCTTTTTTATGACTAATATTTCATTGTGTGTGTGTGTGTATGTGTATATATATATATATATATATATACATACACACCATGTCTTCTTTATCCATTCATCTATCCATTCATCTATTGATGGGTACCTGGGCTGCTTCTGTAATTTGGCTACTGTAAATAATACTGCAGTAAACATAGGGGTACATATATCTTTTCAAATTAGTGCTTTCATATTCTTTCAGCAAATACCCAGTAGTGTGATTACTGGATTGTAGGGTAGTTCTGTTTTTAATTTTTTAAAAATTTTTATTTATTTATGATAGAGAGAGAGAGAGAGGCAGAGACATAGGCAGAGGGAGAAGCAGGCTCCATGCACCAGGAGCCCGACGTGGGATTCGATCTGGGGTCTCCAGGATCGCGCCCTGGGCCAAAGGCAGGCGCCAAACCGCTTTGCCACCCAGGGATCCCTGTTTTTAATTTTTTGAAGAACCTCCATACCATTTTCCACAGTGGCTGCACCCAGTTCGCATTCTCACCAATAGTGCAAGAAGTTTCCTTTTTCTCTACATCCTTACCAACACTTGTTTCTTGTGTATTTGAGTTTAGCCATTCTGACAAGTAGGAAGTTTTTATTTTAATTCCAGCTAGTTAACATGCAGTGTTATATTAGTTTTAGGTATACAATATATAAAAGTATTAAATTTCTATGTTGTACCTTACCCTGTGCTCATCACAAGTGCACTCCTTAATCCCTATCACCTATTTAAGTCATCCCTCCACCCACCTCCCTTCTGGTAACCCATTAGCTTGTTTGCTATAGTAAAAAATCTGTTTCTTGGTTTATGTTTTTCTTTTTCCCCTTTGCTCATTTATTTTGTCTCAAATTCTACATGAGTGAAATCATTCAGGACTTGTCTTTCTCTGACTTGTTTTTCGTAGCATAATACTCTAGCTCCACTCACATCATTGCAGATGGCAAAATTTCATTCTTTTTGATGGCTGAGTAATATTTCATTGTATATATCTGTATATAATGTTCCATAGTTTGGCTATTGTAGATAATGCTGCTGTAAACTGGGTATATTATTACTCTTTTAAATGTATGTAGTAGAATATAAACATAAAATAACTCCAGTGTTTTGAAATTTGCTGGTATCTTTTAAAACATCCACAAACAGGCTAGTTTAGTTTAAAAATGTTGGAAATTTTACATTGTTCCTTTTCCGTCTTAAAATCCTCTTTCTGTTCAATTTCCCCCATAGAATTTTATCCCAGTGGAGCACACTTCTGTGTTTAAAAGTCTTCAGTGATCACTTTGTCATACTCTTTAATTCCTGTATGCATGTATATATGTATGTATATCATGTAGTATGGCTTCATTTTAAATATACTTTAATTTCATTAAAATTTTACTTTGCCATCAAGTTCTAGATATTAAATATTTTTTGCAGTTTCCAACAATTGATTGAAAATAACACTGAGGTTATAAAAATGTCATATTTAGCATAAAAATACTTTATTGGAAGTGTTTTAATGAAACAGACTGATTGCTTTGATTAAAGTAATTGTCACATGCTTCCTTTGGTCCCAGGAGGTTTTCAGGTCATGGTATATAGTACACCATAGTAAGAATTGGAGAGAGAGAGGTACGGTGTTCTTTATTATAAAGTGGTAGAAGGGCATCTGAAATGGGAGGCAGGGAAGGAGAACCTATACCCCTTCCAAGTAAGTATAAGGAACAACAAAGTTCTGAAGTTGAGTGTGTGATACGGCTGCCTTGGAAGGTGTTTGGGTGCCCTCTGTTTCAAGACCCCTGTTCTCAGGTGACAGAGGAATCTTTGCGTTGGTGGAGAATACCATACTGTTTCCTATCTTCGCGTTGGTGGAGGATACCATACTGTTTCCTGAAGCGGTGAAACTGATTTTAGGATCTGCTGGCAGTGAGTTTGTGATTCAGTTACTTTGTGGCTTTTGCGCCTTCTACCAGACTTCCTAAGTTTTGCCATTTTGGTGGGTAAGAAGTGATATTTCAGTGAGATCATAATTTTCTTTCCCATGTTGCTGATGTATTCTTCATAAATGTTTCTTCTAATCAAGTGCCTGTGCCTTTTGCTTATTTTTCTGTTGTCATTTGTCTTCTTAGTGATATGTAGGAGCTCTTCTTATATTCTGTTTTCTATCTTTTCACCAGTTCTAAATTTCTTCTCCCAGCTTAATGCTTTTGACAGTAAAAGGAAAAATGTACACAAAGGTTGAGAAAGGTAATATAATAAACCATCATTACTCTGATGTAACGTTTATCAAGATTGTTGCCATACTTTATCATCTATCTCTCTCCCTCTTTTTTTTTTTTCCTGAAATATTTTAAAGCAAATTCCAGACATGTTTCTAAGAAAGACTTTGGTAAACAGAAGTCATCTATTTAATGTCACATTTATCATTCTTCTCCTATTTTCTAAACTCTTCTCTCCTCTCAGGTTTTTAAAAGTGTAATAGTTTTGCCTTTTATATTAGGACTTCAGTCCACCAGGAATTGATTTTTATATATAAGGTAAGGGTCCAATTTTTGGGTACCCGTTATGGATACCCATTTGTCCCAGCACTGTTTGGGAATCCTACCTTCAGCATTGCCACCCTTATCATAAAATGTTTGCTTCCTTCTGGGAGCCTGGGGACAAGAGGATCACCCTACATCTGTGGTCCTGGCTAAGTGTGGCCCCAGGCCAATAGTGTCAGCAGTGCCTGGGAACTGGTTATGCAGATTATTGGGCCCACCTGCTTACTGTGACCTTGGAAGGGGGTGGAGCCAGCAGCATACTAAATAAATAAGTAGGCCCTGCAGGGGATTCTGACACAGGGTGGATTGTGGGAATGCCAGTTGAGGGGTTTTAGACCACTTTGGAATTAGAAATTGGGCAGCAAAAGCAGCAAGAGCTCTATCTGTGGTTCCAGATTTTCAGTGGTGATTTTTCCACCCTTTAACCACCCAGTGTCAAGCTTCAGCGGGTTTTACTTGAAGTTGCCCGTGGGTGGCATGAGGAGAGTCACTTCTGATACAGTGAAATCATAGCCCATTGAGGGCATCTGAGTTCAAGGCAAAAACCTACCACTGTTTACTGCTTTGGATTTCCAGCTTTTTTCCTCTTATTTTCTGGCCTAAGACTTTGTAGCTTTCTTTGCCAGCTCATTAATGTTTTTAAGATCTTTTTAAATCCTGAATTTGGAATGTTTCTTTTAGGAGGGTTGATCTAAATATTCTTCTAGCATATTCCTGGAACAGCATTCTCTTTTATTAAATTCAGTAGATTCTGATGGACTGCTTTCTAGGGAAATGCAAACTGAAGTAGTAATACGATAGCCCTTTCTGCCAGTCAGGTTGGCAGAAGTGAAAGTAGTAACATACCATCGCAGGTGACATGGGTTGTAAGTGATACTGGTAGAAATGTAAATTGTGCTGGTCTTTTAGGAAACTTAAAAACAGCTTATATGCAGGCAAGTCTTGTCATGTCGAAGGAGTAGATTTAGGGAAGTATGTTGGAAGCAAATGCATCTGGCCATTGCTTTCATTTTTCTGTGGTGAAGACTGGGGAAAAATATGAATGTTACCAGCCTCTCATGTTTAGGGGAGGAGAGGTGGGTCCTGCTTAACTGAACTGCAAAAATAGGTAGACTTGGGAGACATTTACATAGACCCAGAAGAAATAATAGAGAGCTTAAATGATTAAAATATTACAACTTTCTTCCTTGCTAATCTACCAAAAAATGTGTAATAGGAAAACGTGAAATAAAAGACTGGACGAACTAAGAAGGGAACTGTATGTCAGTGGTACACTGGAACGAGTGATTCCTGGAGCTGATGGTTAAATCTAGGATTTTGGCAACCATTGTTAAAATGAAATTATGTAAATTTATATATAAATTTTACCTAAAACATAGGCAGTAAATTCTCAAAACCCGATCACTTCCTAGTTATCTTATTGCATTTTACTATTATTTGTGTTCTTGAGATTATTGACATCTATTTTATCTGGATGTTCGTCGAAAGACTATGTAACAGTATGCTCTTGCTCTTTTCTTCCTCATTCTGTGTTCAGTGATCACGTACGTATTGGAAACCTGACATCAGTCCTAGTTTATACCATGGAAATCAGTAAATACTGAAAGTCAGGGTTTTTGTCTTTCCCGGAGAGTAGTTGTTAGACATCGGCCAGAATGTCATTGAGTATAAATATCATTTTGCCATTGGAGACTCTGATCGTCTTTCATCTTTGTACTTACTTTCTGAAGTTTTGGGCCTTCCACTCTCCTGTATAAATCGTTAATTGTTCTTAGGGAAATGAGGAACTGTTTATGCTAGTTCTATGCAAGTGTTAAAAAAAGATCTTAAGCTTAAAGGAAGGCTATGCCTTTTATTTAGCTTTTACTAGATAGTGTAGACGGTATTTACACAAATTTGTTCTCCGAGTCTTTTAAAACAATGTTACTTAAAGGTATCCCTGGAAAATCTTTCTTTATAACAACCATAGAGAATTGAATCTGTCTTTGAAAGCCATTAGTTTCATTTATTGAGTTTCTTGTAGCAAGAAGGAATAGACTTCTTTTGTTCTTTGTAACATGGACGTGTGTGTGATTTAATTCTTACATAGTGTTATAGAGGAGGTTGATCAGTTAACACTAAAAAACATTACTTCTAGTATTTCTACTTATGACTGGAATTTGATTTTTTGGTAAGATTGCAGTGTTGTTTTAATTATTTCCTACTTGTATATTTGATGTCTTTATGGTTTTAGAAAATCAGTGAATTGGGAAATTTTCCATGAGACTTGTGAGTCACTTTACATTTATCTGTCCTACATATTCTCAGCACTTAGGATAAGAAAAGAAGACTGAAATGTTGTGAACATATTCTAAATTGCTTATTACCATCTATATAGTATAGTAGTTTTTTTTTGTTTTTGTTTTTGTTTTTTTGTTTTGTTTTGTTTTTTAGTATAGTAGTTTAAATTCTTGAAACTGTAGTTGAACCTTTGTGACTTTGGCCAAAAAATTTAGAATCTCTCAGCCTCTATTTTTTCCCTCAGTATTAAAGTGGTAATAGTAACACACCTACCTCATGTAATGGTTTTGAAGATTAGATGAGATTTGCAGCATTTAGCAAATTGGTTGGCTCATGGTAAAGTGCTCTGCAAATGTGAGCTAACATCCTTATCAAGGTGATAAATTTTATCTACAAGTTGCCCTAAAAGGTAGATATGAAAGCTAGTAAGGAAAAGATTACATGAAATACTTAAAATAATAAAAGCTTTTGAAACAAAGTCATGAAGAGGAAAATCCAATCTCTTATGGCATTAGATGCATATGAGTAAGGTGGTTAAGTATTGTCGCCTTTCATTTGTTCAGCATAATGATTTGATCGCCATACCAGCAAATAATTACACCATGTATTTTGTTCACTGAAATGCTAAACCTTTATAGTCTTCAGTTCTATAAATATATTTTGGATAAATAGTAGGTGATTTTCCAAAAATACTGGATAGCCCAATTGCTATAGAAATAGAATTTAAGACAGAATAGGATTCTGTAATCCCTTTGCAATTTAAGTTGCGTACTGACTTGTTGGGCATGATAAAAATTAGACTTTGCCTTCTTTCCCTTCCCAAGTCTGCTTTTTAGAATAGCTGGCTGTGAAGTAGCCCTGTGTCCAAGTAATAAGCCAAACAGGAGCAAGAGGCAGAAGGGGGCATTGGTAATTCATCTCTCAATACTACTAGCAAGTTAGCTGCCTAACCTCTTATTTTGTATTTATTTGCTATTTTATTCTAGCTACCTAGAGTTGATATTGTGTTGCCACTTTTTATTCTTAGTATTGATTGGGTTTTCCCTCTTTTTTCTACTCTGCTACCTCTATTCCTTCTGGAACCAGTAGTTTAATGGTAAGTATTTAAATAAGATTTACAAAGTTTTTGACCTAGTGAGGAATTTTTTGCCCTCACCTGTCTTGGTGAAAACTTTGTAGACTCCAGATGGTCTCTGTGGTTTCCCAGGTTTTCATTGTTGCCTTGTTTGTGTGTAGACTGACAAAACTTTAGTTTTGAGGTACTCCTGTCCTTGCATGCTGTGTCAAATGGCATCCATTGTGTGTGTGTTTCATAGTGATGTTTTTCTTGGAGCTTGCATTCTTTTTTCCCTTCTTACTGCTGTTTTTTGTTTTTGGGGTTTGTGTGTGTGTGTGTGTGTGGGTGTGTGTGGGTGCGGTTGGGGTGAGAAAAAATTTTTCTCACATATGCACTTCTATTTTCCCTGCACTATTTGGAATCTTTCCAAATTTTTTTTGCCAGTTAGATATATGTGAGATGTCTGTTCTGTACACATTAAAGGTATAATTACTGTTATCTTTGGGCAGAATTATAGATCGAGTCCAAGTCTATTAAATGATACTGTTGTCATCCATTGAACTCTTAACTGCTAAATTTTCTATCAGACTCTTTTGCTTTATTTCTCATTTCAAATTTCAAGATGTTTGAGCCTTTCAAGTATTTTTAAAAGATAGAAATATGATTTTTCAGATTTATCAGAGCAATATCTATCCGTCAGGCTGTTGCTTCAAAAGAAATTTGCATTTACCACCAAGCCTCATGTTTAATTTTTTAAAACTCAGCTTATGAAATATAATTTAATTGAGTAAAAGGATGAGGTTAAGTTTAGAGCACTAAGATTCAAATAGTAAACTTAGAAAGTCACTGTTATAACATTCTGTCATCAAAGAAAATCTCTTAAACTTTTTTCTTGTTTATACATAAGAAAAACATAAAACAGAAGAATCCAGTTTTACAAAGTAACTATCATTCTATGTCTAGAAATAGAACATTGCCAGTAGTACCTCAATGTGTCTTCCTGATTATAAAACCTTTTCTTTCTTTTAGAATAACCATAATTTTTATAATAATCATTTTCTTGCTTTGTTTTATCATATATATATATAATTCTGAGGAGTATCTTTAAATTTGTCAGCTCGATATAAGTAAGTACACATACTCTTACTTTTTTTTTTTTCCCCTAGTATTGTAAGATTTATTTATACTGTGTGTAAGATAGGGGAGGAAAAATAAATTTTCCTCTACCCTTCTGAGTTCTTAGCTGAGACTCTTCCAATAAAAGACAGATTAACAAGACAAATCTGACTCCAGATCTCTGCTCAGGATCTTGATCTTAGGGTCCTGAGTTTGAGCCTGTTTTGACTTTCATGCTGGGTGTGGAGCCTACTTAAAAAAGACAAAGACAAACAAGTTTATTAACGTGTGCTTCATTAATACAGGGGAGATACCCAGGGCAAAAAGAGTAGCTCTCTCATGGCTTAGATGGCTTAGAATTCAGATCTAAATATCATCTTAGGAAATGGGAGAGGAGATGTAGTCCTCTCAGGGGATAGTAAATGATTTTTTAGGAAAGCTGAATGGGCCATTAGAATAGATGAAGAGGTATGATCATATGTGACACAGTTGGTCTGGATGTGGTGTCAACTTGTAGTCTCCTCTCCTGTGATGAGTCATCCCTCTCTGGTTGATGAAACTCTTGGGGAGGGTATTTATGGCTATGGGAGATAATGTCTTTAGATAGATAAGGGAGTTCAGAGTAAGCTTCTCCTTGTATTTGTTGTTTTTCAAGTGCTTTCAGCTAAAAATAATCAGTGTACCAAAGAGGGCTCTTCTGGAGTGGCATATTCACTGCCCTCAGTAGCTGTGCTCATCCACATCCATCATTCTATTCTCTGAGTATACCATAGTTTCCATTTTATTATTCTGAACACTGCTGCTGTGAATATTTTGTTAAACACGTATTCTGGTGAACGTGTGCAGATTTCTTTAGGACAGTAGTAATAGTGTGGTTCTCTGACCAGCAGCATTGGTGGTGTCACCTGTGAACGTGTTAGAAATGCAGATTCATGGGCTCTACCCTCCTCTCCTGAATCATAGTCTCAGGAGTGCGGGTAATAAGCTCTGGATGGACAGCCCAGGTGGCTCAGTGGTTTAACGCCACCTTCAGCCCAGAGTGTGGTCCTGGAGACCTGGGATTGAGTCCCATGTCAGGCTCCCTACGTGGAATGGAGCCTTCTTCTCCCTCTGCCTGTGTCTGTGCCGTTCTCTCTCTCTCTCTCCCTCTCCCTCTCTCTCTCTCTCTCTCTGTCTCTGACTCTCATGAATAAATAAATATTTTTAAAAAACTTTTTTTTTTAAAAAAAAAGCTCTCTAGATGAATCTTACACACGTTGAGGTTTGAGAATCACTGATACATACCTCGAAGTGGAATTGCTGAATCATTGGCTCTGCATACCTTCAGCTTTATTTTAAACTGTTTTCCAATATAGTTGTATCAATTTTCACTTAGGCTGGTGGTGTTCAAGAGTTCATTGTTGCTCTGTATCATCTGTGACAATTAGTATTGTTAAAGTTTAATTTTTTGAAGTAGAACTGTAGTATTTTCTGAGCTCACTTTTAACCATAGTTGAATTTTGCCTATTCAGATTTATTGCAAAAATTGACTTCTTAGATTTATGGGAGACTTTTTAAAAAAAAATTAGAAAAGTTTTTAAATATACTGAGGGGTGGAGAGAAATAGTACCGTGAACTCATAAACTTCGTATAGTCATCATCCACTTTTACTAGTTAATTATATTTTGCCATATTTGCTTCAGCTATCCCTTTTCTCTGAAATATTTTAAGCCAGATACCATATCATATTACCTCATATACTGTATGTATTTAAAATATATGCCATTTCTTTACATGATGATAATCTTTCTTAATGAGGGCCTTTTCTTTTTTAAAAAAATATTTATTCATGAGAGAGAGAGAGAGAGAGGGAGGGGGGGGGAGGGAGGGAGAGACATAAGAGGGAGAAGCAGGCTCCCTGTGTGGAGCCTGATACAGGACTCAATCCCTGGACCCAGGATCAGACCCAGGATTGTGCCATGAGCCAAAGGCAGACCCTTAACCACTGAGCCACCCAGGTGTTCCGAGGGCCTTTTTTATTTTAAAAAGAGCAACATCATTAAAAACATGTAAAAATGTTGAAGTTATGACAAGGCACTATTTATCATTTGTGATATTGTGAGAGATTTTGAATGAACTTACAGTCTTCGAATACTCTCTACACTCTAATGTAGTCAAATAAGTAATCATACTGAACATTTTTTATTTCACCAGCAGAGTCAAAAATTCAGGTTTCTTGGGACACTTGGGTGGCTCAGCAGTTGAGCGTCTGGCTTTGACTCAAGGCGTGATCCAGGGGTCATGGGATCGAGTCCCACATCGGGCTTCCTGCGGAGAGCCTGCTTCTCCCTTTGCCTGTCTCTGCCTCTCTCTCTCCCTCTCTCTCTCTCTCTCTGTCTCATCAATAAATAAATAAAATCTTTAAAAAAAATTCAGGTTTCTTAAAATGATGGATATCAGGTTTTGCTCTTAAGGATAAGAAAATGTTTTGAGTCCTCAGAAATTTATTCTCTAATAAAATTAAGCATATGTAATGATGTCTGTCCTAGTTGATGATTTGAATAGACTGTTAAAAGAGGCTTTATTCTGGGCAGCCCTGGTGGCCCAGCGGTTTAGTGCCGCCTTCAGCCCGGGGTGTGATCCTGGAGACCCGGGATCAAGTCCCACGTCGGGCTCCCTGCATGGAGCCTGCTTCTCCCTCTGCCTGTGTCTCTGCCTCTCTCTCTCTCTGTCTCTCATGAATAAATAAATAAAATCTTAAAAAAAAAAAAAAAAAAGACTTTATTCTGACTGTTCTTAGAAGCAACCCTCCCAGACATACAGTCTTTCACAGCCACTGGCTTGTGAGTTGTACTGGGTTTAGTGCCTTGAATCAGCACATCCTAGCCTCAACTTCCAGCAGAATTAAGAGCGCATTCTTGGTTTTATAATGAATCAGGCAATGAGTCGTTTTTGAGTGGGACTACTATTTGGCATTGTTGGATAAAAGTGAAAGTAGAGGTCACTTTCAGGGTACTTAGGAAGGCAAAAATTAAATACTCCAACACTCCATGTTATTATGCAGTAGATAAGATGCACAGTGACCTTTGATATTTTTTTTGCATTTGTGATTCAATTAAATATTAAATCATACTGATAGGAAACTATAGCTACACGGTATGTAATATATGTTATTTTTTAAAAAGTCTGTGGTTGGGGCAGCGCGGGTGGCTCAGTGGTTTGGCGCCCCCTCAGCCCAGGGCCTGATCCTGGAGACTGGGATCCAGTCCCACGTCGGGTTCCCTGCATGGAGCCTGTTTCTCCCACTGCCTGTGTCTCTGACTCTGTCTTTCTGTCTGTCTGTCTCTCATGAATAAATAAATAAATAAATCTTTAAAAAATAAATAAAAAGTCTGTGGTGGAAATAGAAATGAAGCTGGAGTTGGGAATGAAGTGATAATTCAAGGTTTTGTATAATGAATAAAAAAAGGTGTGAGTGTGTGTTAAACAGAAGAGTGACAAGATTGGATTTGTGTCTTGAAGATGGCCTATAAAACTATAAAAGTAGTTTGGGGGAATGGGAGGATTAGAGCAGAAGTGTATAGAAGTTACTGCAGTAGTCCACTAAAAAAGATAAAAGCTAGATACAGGGTGGTGATGGATGTCTGAAGAATTAGGGGATTTGACAGGTCCTTGAGAGATAAAATCCACGAGGTTGTTGGTGGATTGAGAACAAAGAGGTGCTGCTCCAGAGAAGCAGTGATAATACTGGACTGGAACATCATCATCGTTCCTCAACTCTTTTGTAGGTGAAACTTTTTAATCAAGTTCACTGGCAGCTTACAGAGTTTTTGTCATGACCAAAATTTTTCAAAGGGGTTTTCAGTACACTTGGGGTTTTGTTTTTGTTTTTTGTTTTTTGTTTTTTTTTTTTAGATTTATTTATTCATGAGAGACACAGAGGCAGAGACATACATAGGCAGAGAGAGAAGCAGGCTCCCTGTGGGGAGCCCTGTGCAGGACTCAATTCTAAGACCCCGGGATCATGACCTGAGCCAAAGACAGATAGATGCTCAACCACTGAGTCACCCATATGCCCCTCAAGGAGGTTTTCATATTTCTCCCCTTTGAACAATTTTTAATGACTTCAGAGATCAGCAAATTTTCAGTGAAGATGATAAATTATTTTGGGCTTTGCAGGCCATTTGATTTGTCACCATTGTACTGTGAAAAAAGCCATAGAAAATATATAAAATGTATAAAAGCATGTACGTAGCTGTTTTCCAGTAAAATTTTATTAGTGGAACTGAAATTTGAATTTTATAGAATTTTCATGTGTCACAAAGTATTCTTTTTCTACTTATCTTCCCCCCTCCCCACATTTAAAAAATCATTCTTGACTCAAGGGCTCTACAAAAGCAGGTGTTCAGGCTGCATTTAGCCCATGAGCCCAGTCGTTTGCCAGAATTGCTCCAAGTACAGTTTCTTTGCAAGAAACCTGTCAGATAAGTAGCAAATAGGCTGTGCCGATGTTAATTCCATTCATTCCTCAGGAGTTATAAATTCTTAAGTTTATAATGCTGTCATTTGATCCTTCCTTTTGTGAGTTTGGAGGGCCTCAAGAGACAGGAATACACATAGAAACAAGGAACTACCAGCAAACTCAGTATAGCTAGGGAAATATTTAATGCAGAGTGAATTCCCTGAAGAACTGTAACTTTAAGAAGGTAATTAACAGGGTAGCAATGAGAAGTAGTTTCCAGAGGTCAGCACCTATGGGAAAGAAAGTCAATAACTTTTGTTAGACTAAATACAAATGTGTTACAAAAGTGGAGTTGGGTGTTAATGTGAGGAACTTGAAGTGTATTTGGGAGTTGGCAAGTCTCTGCTCTTCTTGGAATATTGCATACTAGTGATTTCACATCTGTTAAACTTGAAAACCCTTATAGGGCAGCCTGGGTGGCTCATCGGTTTAGCGCTGCCTTCAGCCCTGGGCATGATCCTGGAGACCAGGGATCGAGTCCCACGTCTGGCTCCCTGCATGAAGCCTGCTTCTCCCTCTGCCTGTGTCTCTGCCTCTCTCTCTCTCTTTCTCTCTCTCTCATGAATAAATACATAAAATCTTAAAAAAAACACATTACATATGGAAAACAATTGAATAATATTTTAAGAAGCAATATCTGGATATTTCAATTACAGTTTTTTGTTTTGTTATTTTTGTCTCACATTTCAAATTATGGTACATTAGTATGTGGGGAAAAGTAGGTTTATTCACCTAAATGTTAAGATACAACTAAGATGGCATGAATATGCTGGAAATCTAATTCTTAAAAGATGTAGATGTTTTGCATATATTATCTGTGACCTGATGCTTTTCCTTTCAACATTGCTTTGTATTTCTGTTTAAAATATTTTTTCCTTTTTGGACAGTATAGAGCACACTGAGCAGGAAGTTGCAACTGTAGAAAAGAGGCTAATCTTTTTATTATTTGCTCTTCCTGTTTTCCCACCTACATTCTAGCCGTTCTGCTCTAGCCAGCCAGTATATCAAGGCTCTTGTACTTTCTCTTGCTCTTTAAGCCTTACCAGTTGGGTCTTGTCTTTTGCTTCTCTGTTCTAAGTAACTATTTAAGTCTCTAATTCCATGCAAGTGAATGGTATCAGTAATTTTAAGATTTAGTTGATCAGGATCAATGATAAAAGATTATACCTCCCTTAGAAACAAAGTACACACTAAAAATTTTAGCATTTTTAGAAAGATTTATTTATTTTAGAGAGAGTTACACCTTGCACAAAGGTGGTGGAGGGGCAGAGGGAGATAGAATCTTCAAGCCGACTCCCAGCTGAGTGCAGAGCCCAAACACTGGGTTTAATTCTAGGACCCCAAGATCATTGCCTGATCCAAAACCGAGTCAGGTTCCCAAAATTTAGGATTTTATTAAAAAGTAAATCCTTTAGGAAATATAATTTACATACTATTTTCTGCTCTTTAAAAAAAAAAAAACAACTATTTTTTTTTTTTTTTTTTTTAATAAAAGCTTTAAAAAATCTTATTTTTTGGTCAGGGAAAATTTGTACTGTGATTATCAGGAGAATATGTGCCTAAGTGTGTTGCCTTCTCTCTTATTTTCCCAGGGTTATGAATGGAACATTAAACTGTTTAAATATATTTTATCTGAAACAGCAGCAGAAAGGCACCAGCTACTGTCCATCAAAGAACTAGTCTAGATTTATATTAAATAAATCTTGGGGAGCCCCTGGGTAGCTCAGTTAAGCATCCAACTCTTGATTTTGGCTCAGGTCATGATCTCCGTGTCCTGGGATTGAGCCCTGCATGGGCTCTATGCCCAGTGGAGAGTCTGCCTGGGATTTTCTTTCTTTTTTCTGCCTCTCCCTGCTGCTTGCTTGCTCGCTCTTTCTCTCTAAATAAATACATCTTTAAAAAATAACAAATTTTGGAATTTCTATTTTCTCAGCCCCATGGTCTCCATCTCATTTTCTACTTTTTAGAGAATTAAGTTTTACATATTTTGTTGTCTTTAATTCTGATAGCTGACAGTATAATAAAATCTCCATGTTGTGTGTGTGTGTGTGTGTGTGTGTGTGTTACAGGTATGTGTGTAAGAGGAAGAGGGAAAAGGAAGAGAAACAGTGAGCCTTGCTTTAAAAAATACCATTTAGGGGGTGCCTGGGTGGCCCAGTTGGTTGGGCATCGGCCTTCAGCTCAGGTCATGATCCCAAAGTCCCCTGAGTTGGGCTTCCTGCTCAGTGGGGATTCTGCTTATCCCTCTCACTTTGCACCTCCCCCTGCTTATGGTTGCTCCCTTTCTTTCTCAAGTAAATAAAATCTTTTTTTTTTTTTAATGTCATTTAGCTACCTGTTCAGAGCTGCCATTGTTAGTTTGAGCAGTAAGAGAATTATGGAAAGAAAAAGAAAAAGCTACACTTTATCCCCAAATTTGGGCAACATGAAGGATACATTAGGAGGAGGATATAGTTGTTCATTCATTTATTAAGTATTGAGTATCTACTTTGGCACTTTGGCATGGTACTTTGAAGTAAATGGATATTTTGATGTGAAACAAAGATACGGGCTTTTTTTTTTTTTTTTTTTTTAAGATCTGTTTTAAAACCAAGTACGATATTTTGAACATTTCATACTAAAGTCATTTGACAAGTGGTTTCATTAAGACTATAATGGTGCCTGTAGTTCTTGAATAAATTTTTTAGTCTAATGAAGTCTGGTTACTGCACAGTAAGAGCCATAATTTTGTTTTCGTTTACATTTTAAAGAGACTTAAGACCTTCAGTAAAATTCAGCTGAACCTTTGACAGTTTCTGAGATAGCTAAAACATGATGAGACAACAAGGTTGAAAATGATAGGAATAATATGTAGACCTTACAGAACCTGAAATGAAATGGATGATAAGTAATTATAAACCAGTTGATATTGTTTCTAGAGCTCATTATCCAACTTTGGTCATATTCTGCAAGTCAGTGGACTTGGAAACATGTATTTTTAGAAGCCAACTATTTGGGGACATTAAGGTAATTGAGAATTTCAGCTGTGGCCTATCTATATAGATTTATCCTAATTTTTTGCTGTAAGCCAACAAGTGTAAACAGTTGTTAACTGTAGTGGTTAGAGCTCATTGTCATAAACTGTAGTGGTTAGAGCTTATTGTCATAATTATTCTGAAATCTATAGTTAAATTTTTCTTTTCTTCATTTGACCTCTGTGTTTATTTAGGGCCATGGCAAAACATATTGCTCATATGTATGACCCCATAGACTAGTGGGCATTATACAGTTGAACTGTGTTTTAGATAAAAAGCTGTGGCTCAGAGGTGCATTTCTCCATCTATCATGTGAATTCCTAGAGCAAATACTTCGTATTTGCAATACTCCTCCCATCCCCACCTTCAACTGAGAGAAAATTGCAGAGCAGAGGCTGTCGTCCTGTATATGAAAATAAACAAATAAATAGACTGACTCCTATTGAAGCTCATTCTCTGTTCCAAAGGTGCCTTGAATGCTGCTATGGTCTGAATGTTTGTGTTTCTCCCAAATTCCTATGTTGAAAACCTAATGCCCAAGGCTATGGTATTAGGAGGTGGGGCCTTTGGGAGGCACTTAGGTCAGGAGGGTAGGACCCTCAGGGATGGAATTGGTGCAGTTATGGAGAGGCTCCAGAGAGCTCCTCATCCCCTTTCACCCTGTGGAGTTACAGAGAGAATTCTGACCAGGAAGACCTCATTCAGTGGTCATGGTACCCTCATCTCCAGAACTGTGAGAAATAGATTTCTGTTGTCTATAAGCTACCTAGTCTCTGGTATTTGGTTATATAAATAGATTGAGACACATAATATAGTCAAGTCTCTAAAATTGCCCCCAAAGAAGTAGAGACTAAATTACCCCTGGCACTGAGGCTGCCTCCTCCTCCTTTCCTGATAGTGATGAAAACTGCTTACTTCCCTTCATTTATGTTTTGGTCATTCTGTACTTTGATTCACCACCTTCCAACCCCAATCTGGATGTGTGGCCATTTTGAGGTTCATTGATGACAGAAGATATTCAATATATTGAATTTTATAAGGCTCATTTGTACTAGTTAAACCACTGATCCTTCAGTCCTTATACTATTATTGGCATACTTTCTTATATTATAAATTAAAGGTACCTTGTTTATATCACCACATGGAATTTATTTAGTTTTCCATGGGAAAATAGCTGTTTGCTTGTTCTGTTCCCCTTTTCTAGCTGTTTAAGAAGAGTAATCACATCATACCCTATTTAGCATTCTTATGTAAGATGGGCTAATTTCTTAATTCATTCAAACAGATTTAAACACTGAGGAGGTTGTTTGTTGCACCTAGTGTAGTTTTAATATAAAAATGTCCAGTCCCCACAAGTATCTTATCAAAAGAGGGAAAAGAAATTATCCCCCTTCCCCATTTTAAGCTACAAAGAAACCTTTAGAGCATATTTAAACTCTTGTAGTACGTTTTATGAATCATTCCAGTGTGCTGATATTTAACATAAAAAAATTGTACTTCTGAGGTGCCTGGAGGGCTCAGTCTGGGTTAAACATCTGCCTTCAGCTCAGGTCATAATCCTGGGTCCTGGGGGTGTCCTGGAATAGAGCCCTATGTCAGCACCCTGCTCAGTGGGAAGGAAGTCTGCTTCTCCCTCTCCCTCTGCCCCACACCTGGCTCGTTCTCTCTTTCTCTCTCAAATAACAAAATTAAAAAATATATATGTATATTATGTATCTGAAAAAAGAATAAAGTGATAGAATTACCACAAATAGGTAGATAGAAAATAATGACTTTCCCTAATAGACTTAAATATGACCTTGATAAAAACTAAGTTTTTTTAGGAATGTTTTTTTTTTTTTTTTTTTTTTTTTTTTTTTTTTAATTTTTATTTATTTATGATAGTCACAGAGAGAGAGAGAGAGAGAGAGAGAGGGGCAGAGACATAGGCAGAGGGAGAAGCAGGCTCCATGCACCGGGAGCCTGATGTGGGATTCGATCCCGGGTCTCCAGGATCGCGCCCTGGGCCAAAGGCAGGCGCCAAACCGCTGCGCCACCCAGGGATCCCTAGGAATGTTTTTTATGCAAATTGATGTATATTGATGTTTGTTTTGTAGGTTCATCAAGGATTGTTTTTGATGATTTATAGAATTTGATATTTAAATGTTTAATCTGGTAAATATGCTTGTTGAGCAAGGTTAAAACTTATTCTACATTGTGTTGTAGGAACATTTGTTATCCTGCCATTTTTATTTTGTTAGAGGTATTTTTGTCCCTTATTATGTAGCTGTGATTATTAAACAATATAAGTTTTACTTAAATGTTTCCTTTTGGCTTGAGCATCTTTTTTCATATAGCAGAAATTTTACTTATTAGAGAAATGCGATCGTTAGAAAATAGCCTGCAACTCATCTTGCTGGTAGTTACTTAGGTTTACTTGGCTTTCATTTTCTGAGGAAATTTTTCATAACAGATAATCCTATATTTGCCAAATTCTGAATAGGTCCTACTGGCAAATGAAATCTCTTTTCAGTTTACACTCTAAACCTTTTGTTGTATGGCATATGTTGTATATGCTGTAAAACTTTGCTTATGGAAGTTGATTTATTGATCTTTCTTTTTATTGGCATGTTTTTACTTCTTATTGGCATGTTGAAAACAAATTTACCTTTAAAATGAATTTTTTTATTTTTAAATGCTGTTCATTCCTGCAAACAAATGGGTAGGACTCTATTAACTGCAGTTAGAATTCCCTAATCTTTTTTGTTTGTTTGTTTTTTAAGATTTTATTTATTTATTCATGAGAGACAGAGAGAGAGAGAAAGAGAGAGAGAGAGGCAGAGACTCAGGCAGAGGGAGAAGCAGGCTCCATGCAGGAAGCCCGACATGGGACTTGATCCCCTGTCTCCAGGATCACACCCTGGGCTGAAGGCAGCGCTAAACCGCTGAGCCACCGGGGCTGCCCCATAATCTTTTTTTTTTTTTAATTTTTATTTTTGTTATTTTTTTTATTTATGATAGTCACACACACACACACACACACACACACACACACACACACACAGAGGCAGAGACATAGGCAGAGGGAGAAGCAGGCTCCATGCACCCGGAGCCCGAAGCGGGACTCGATCCTGGGTCTCCAGGATCGCGCCCTGGGCCAGAGGCAGGCGTCAAAGCGCTGCGCCACCCAGGGATCCCCATAATCTGCTTTTAATTACATAACTCTTGACTCTGTAGAATCAAGACCAACTATACAGTCCATTCATGCATGTGTTTAGGTACTTACTGAGTCAGCTATAAGTCTAGCTGGATGCTAGGGTAGGGTGATTGAGTAGAATACTTAGAATATACAGTTTCTGTCCCACAGATATTAATCCAATTTCAGAAATAAAATCTACATGGAAGAAATGTTGTAGATGATATATATCAAATGATTGTTACCAGTAAACGAAATGTAGAACAGAGATGGATACATGGTTTTGAGTTCTCTTAAAAGGTTTCATTGCAATGGTGAGACTTGATCTGGGCTGAAACAAATAGGAGCAGATTGTTAATAAAATTAGAGAAAAGCAAGCCATATTGGCTAAGAGCAAGAGCATAGAGGTGTGAATAGGTATATTTTGTTGGAGGAAAGATTAAATTGGCTACACCAAATTTGTACTAGGGTAATCGTTAACAATTATCTGAAAAGCCCAGCGTAGGAGAAAACAGAGTGTGTTTGTGTGCAGTAATGTAAAAGATGATCAAAAGCCAGAAGCTGTGGTAAAACCTCGATAGCTTAGGAATTGGAAGAGCCAAATTCTGTCACACTTGATTTTTTTGCACTTAGGTTGCTGTTCTCTTCAAGTGAGCAATTTAAACCAAGAGAGCCAGTGGACTCCTTTTGTTTTAATATTCTTCAGTTCCATTATTGAAAATAGGAAGTGGCAGTCACTATTTTGTATTACCTGGGGTGTTTGGTGTAGCAGATGGAGGTCACCTGCTGTAAATATCCCCCAGAACACAGCCCTCTGCTACTGATTCATCCATTGCCCTATTCAGTGCAGGTATACTTAAGTTTTTAGCTTATTGGTCATTTCCTTTTAAATTGTAGTAGTCAATTCAGCTATCTAATTGATATCAGAAGGAATAGAGCTTTGTTTAAGGGAAAGTGTAGAGGAATAGTTTTAATTTTGGGAAAACTTGGAGTACCAGATTTGAGTCGAGGACATTAGTAATCAGTAGGGTTAATGTAGGGTTAATAGTTGGTTGATAGCATCTGAGGGAGGGGCTTCAGTGCCAACCCCAGGGTCACAGAGTTTGTATGTGGTAGACCTGGATTTGTACCCAGGTCTATACTACAAATGTAGTACAAATACTACAGACCATTTAAGCTAATAGGAAGATAGACACAAGTAATTACCATCCCATGTTCTACATTATAGTATTGGAAGTGTCATCAAAGCACAGATAGAAGAAATACAGAGGGAAGGAATGATTAGATCAGCTCTGAGATGGAGCATTTAGAGAAAGATTTCTGGAGAAGGAGGATACCTAAGTAGAGCTTTGATAACAATCTAAGCTGTGAAGGATAAAAGACGGGGAATAGTAACATTCATGTATCAGTACCTCTGTATTTTGCTTTAAAAGACCAAGGTTATCTGGCTCATTTCTACTGTCCATTCTTTTCCATCAGTTCCCCCTCTTCCTTTTTTTTTGTCTTAAGATTTTGAGAGAGTAGCTCACATGTGCAAACACGAGTGGAGGGGAAGGACAGAGGGAGAAGCAGACTGCAGAACAGGGAGCCTGATGTGGGCTGATCCCAGGACCCTGAGATCATGTCCCGAGCCAAAGGCAGGTGCCTAGTGGACTGAACCACTCAGGTTCCCCTTCCTTGTCCTTTTTATATATAAACATGATCGTAACATTCTCCTCCCAGTTTGGGGTGGTTCTATCATTTTCACCTTGTCAGCATTTTTAATATTTATATGCCATACCAATGATTGAAAACTGTACCAAAAATTCCTACAGTTTTCAATGATTTCTTCAATTAAATTAAATAATATTGTATGTAGTATACATATTACCTATGTGTGTGTACATAAAACACCATAGCTTGTCCATTCCTGAATTATTTATTAATCTCTTGAATGGGTCTTGAGTCTTTAAGTATTTGAGGATCTATATTTCTTAAGTCCTACTTTTTCTCCCTTCTAAGTGTTCTGAAGACACCCTCCCTCCCAGGCATGCACAAAAGTGTGTCCAAAGTAATATCTGTGTATTCTGTGGATAATTCTGAGACTAGTAAGATTTCTGCCACCCTTACTCCTCAATTATTATAGATATGTTTTTCCTGTTTAAGTAGTCACTAGGATTCGATTCTTTTTTTTTAATTTTTTTTTTAGTCTATCTTTAATCATTTTGATCTGTGTTTTTTTTTTTTTTTTTAAAGATTTTATGTATTTATTCTTGAGAGATGCAGAGAGAGAGAGAGAGGCAGAGACGCAGGCAGAGGGAGAAGCAGGCTCCATGCAGGGAGCCCGATGCGGGACTCGATCCCGGGACTCCAGGATCACGCCCTGGGCCAAAGGCAGACGTTCAACCACTGAGCCACCCAGACATCCCTGATCTGTTCTTTTGATTACATTCTGTATTTTGGGGAAAGCAGTTAGCCTTTGTTTTCCATGAATTTTTCTTTTTTCAGATTACTGCCATTTTTGTTTTGTTTTTCCATAACTCTCTGCTTTCTATGTCAGTGATGTTGTCACTAGCTTTTTTTTTTTTTTTTTTTTTTGTCACTAGCTATTTCTATTTCTCTCCAGTTCTTCTGTGTTTTTTATTTCCATTACAGGTTTACTGTCATATTGAATTTATTTGCTGAACTATAATGGCTGTATCCGGAGTTCTTTAAATTGTCTCAGTCATCTGCCTTTTTAGTATGGTGGATTCATAGCATGTAGGTCCTATATTGAATCCTTTTTTATTATTATTCATCAAAGAATGGAGTCACTTCTCCATTGGGAGAAACAGTCTCTGTTGGGACTGTTGTCAAGGGAAAAACAGTGTGGGGAGAGGGTAGAGAAAGTGATCTAGGGAAGGCAGCAGCTTCAAATCGGATATGTTCTTGCAGAATACTCTTTCACTAGGCTGATGTGTCCTGTGCTCTGAAGACATTCCTTCCTTCAAAATAGGCTTAATTAAATCAAAATTTAAGTAAAATAAATCAAAGTAATATATGTGTATATTTTGAAAAAAGTACTTTTAGTCTTATAATAAAAATTATTATTCTCTTGCTTCAATTCTCCCCAACTCCCAGGTTTTTTTCTTGAAACAACTATTTTCAATACTTGTAGCTGTCAAGTATTTATAAGTAATATGCTTATATTCTTTGTAATTTTTTAGATGTTAACTATTAAGTACTTATTAGAGAGATGAGGACTTACTATATATATATCACCTGTCTTCATTTTTATCTTTCTACCTTTTGAACATCTTTTTAAATGATGATCTGCTTGATACTCATTGTTTATAGATTACATTCCTGTTGTGTATTTGGTAGTTAGAAATTGCCTCTATTTGCTTACTTGATTTTTAAAATTCCTGTCAGTTCTTCCCAAATTTGCAAAAGAGTTATAAAACTGTCTGAACACAATACTGTTTTCTACCCGATAAAACACCTCAAGAAACCTTATCTGTTCACTCTCTACCACTTCCCGTCTTCCCTAGATCCTCTACTCTCCTCTTCCAATCTGGACCAAATACCTTCTAGACAATTATCCAAGGATTTCCCTTCACCTCACCCATTTCCTTTATCTCAGTGTCTCTCTCTCTCTCTCTCTCTCTTTTTTCTTTTCTTTTCTATTTGCTCCTTTGTTTCAGTGGACCATGTGTTATAGAAATTGCCTGAGGGTGCATAGGAAGGAAAGTGCTTTGATAAAATGTATCAGTCAAGTGTGACTAGTAATAATTTGGATATGTAGTCTAAGTGAAATAATTCTCAGATTTTTAAAGTTATTACTTCATTTGTCTCTTTTCAAGTGTTGCTATTAAGAAGACTAATGCCATTCTGATTCTGAAAAGCAGATAACGACTCTCAAAATATTTGTATCATGAAAGGCAAAAAAATGTAGAAGTCTGGGAAATAGTTCTAGATATTTTTCATCTTTTTTCATTTTGAAAGCTTTCAGGCTTTGTTCGTATACCTAATGCTCTGTAATTTCACAGTACCATACCTTGGTATGGCTATTTATTTTCATTTGTTATATGGGTATATTCTTTTAGTTTGCATAGTCATGAACTTCAGTTTGGGAAATCATGTTTTTGGTAGTTTCTTCCCTTTTTCTCAAGTCTGTTTCTAATTGGTTGGATGTTAGACCACCTGAATTGATCTTCTGATTTTATTATTTATTCTCCTGTTTGACTTTTGGCTCCACTTCCTTCGAGATTAAAAAAGATATGCAGAGTGATGGTGAAGGACTTAGGCTGTGAAGCCAAAAGCCCACTTTGATTTCTGGCATTGCCAGTTTCTAGCTGTGTGACCTTATGTAAGTTACTTTACCTTTTCTTTTCTTTTCCTTTTTTTAAAGATTTATTTATTTATTCATCACACACACACACACACACACACACACACACACACACACAGGCAGAGACACAGGCAGAGGTAGAAGCAGGCTCCCTGCAGGGAACCCGATGTGGGACTCCATCCAGATTCCAGGATCATGCCCTGAGCCAAAGGCAGAGGCTCAACCCTTGAGCCACCCAGGAGTCCCACCCTTTCTGTTTCTCATTTGTAGAATAGGGTTTGTATTAGTACCTCATTCAAGGATGTGAGAATAAATTAGTTAATTGACCTAAACTGCTTAATTTCCTGGTATATAGTAAATGTTCATTGTTGATTACCTCAAGTTAATATTGAAGCTAAGTTTATTTCAAGAGCTTTTGTTTGCTTCTGTGTTCCTAGTTTATGGTATATTGTTTCATGGATGCAGTATCATCTTGAACTGTTGGGACAGTTGAGGAAATTTGGGGAAAACTTCCAACATATAAGATGGACCCCAAAACTAAGTAGAAAGAAAATCAAATAAATAGAAATCTTGTAAGATTTTCGGGGTTCGGCAATGCTCAAGTTCTCTTGTTTCCTGTGTTGATAGTTTTATCATACTTTCTTTAAATTTGTTTTGGCTGGAGGCTCTTCCTAAATTTCCTCATAATGAGGTTCTAGTTAGATTAGGTGGAAGTATACATACGTGTTGTGTCCTCAGTGAGTCACATCAGGAAGCACAGGTGTTAGCTTGCCCTTTTGTCGGTGATACTAAGTTCAGATTTAAGGTGAGGTGAGATAGTTTCTACATTTTAAGAGTACCTTTTTATCTTTGTTAGTGATCTTGGGTTGATATTTTCAGAATGTAATTATTTATAATTACTTTTGCATTCTTTTTAAATATAAGATACTATGATCTCTTATGTCATTATCCATTTTGATTCTCAGGTTGTCCAAATCTGACCAGGAGAAGCTTTTTGAGGCTGGCTTCTTTGCCTTTTTATGTGTTCATATCAACTTTTGAGCACTTCCTTAGTCTGGCATAACAATATATTCCAGGCTCACCTGTACTTTCCCTGCCCCAGACCTAGAACCCAGATTTTTCTCCAAGGAGCTCTTGTTTTTCTTCACAAAGGAATGATATTAAGAACCGCCAAATCTGGGAACTGAGTCTGCTCTTTGCTACAGAGGTGTCATTGCTTCCAGGTCCTTTTAGTGGACTGATCTGGGTGTGTGTGTATGCATGCACGCATGCATACTTATATTTGTACCTGCACAAGCCTGTGTGTATTTTTTTGTTTCCATTTATATTTAATTTTATTAGGGATTTCCCCCCAATTCTTGGGGTTTGTTTGTTTGTTTGTTTGGATATGTATTCATTAACATTGTTCCAAGGTCCAAAACTTTATTAAAAGGTACACCCAGGAGTACCCCTCCCTTTTATAGCCACACTTTCATTATCTATAGGTAACATGTATATAAACCTTAGTTTGAAGCTTATCCTTCCTTGTTTTTCTATTTGCAGATAACACACATGTACATGTATTCTTAGTTACTCTTTTTTGGTACAGTAGTTTGCATACCATTGCACTCTTTTTTCACTTAAGATAGTCTTGGTATCTCTCCGTATCAGTTCATAATGACCTTCCTTCATTTCCTTTTTATAATATAGTATCCCATTGTAGATGCCTAATAGTTTCTTCACTATGTCTTTTATATGGTTACAGTATTTTGGCTATTCCAAAGGGTGTCCTCATAACTTACTGTGTGTGGTTTTAATTAAAACACATTTTTTTAAAGATTTTATTTATTCATATGAGAGAGAGAGAGAGAGACAGAGGGAGAAGCAGGCTTCATGCAGGGAGCCTGACGTGGGACTTGATCCCGGGACTCCAGAATCACGCCCTGGGCCAAAGGCAGGTGCTACACCGCTGAGCCACCCAGGGATCCCTAAAACCTAAATTTATTTATTTATTTATTTATTTATTTATTTATTTATTTATTTATTTATTTATTTATTTTAAGACTAAATTTATTATCTCTTGAGGTTCTATGAGTAGAGTGGAATCAATTGTTAGAGCTCTTGCTTGGAGTCTCAAACAGTTGCAGATGGAAGCTGGGGCTAGAGTTCTCTGAAATTTCAAAGTAATTCAACATCCAAGGTAGCTCACTCAGTATACCTGGCAGTTGATACTGGTCATCTCAGGGCTCACTTCTGGCTGTAGCTGACATTCCCGCTGGAATGCCTATTTGTGACCTCTCTATGTGGCCAGAACTTCCTAGAGCATGTCAGCTGGGTTCTGAAAGGAAGTATTCCAAAAGCGAGCATCTTAAGAGGTCCAAATGGGAGCTTCAAGGCTTCTTAAGATTTATCTCAGAATTCCCAGAACATCACTTCTGCACTCTTGATTCACCAAAAACATTTAGGCTGGCCCAGATTTAAGGGGAAGAAAATTAGTCGTCTTAATGTGAGAAACAGGGTGCATGAAATTGAGGCAACTATATTTGAAGACTGTAAATGTATCATAGTCTGCCTTCTGGCAATCACAGTTCACATCCCTTCCATATGTAGGGTGTATGCACTCTTTCCAGCATTCACACAGTCTGATCCAATTAAGGCATCAATTTGAAGTTCAGGATCTTGTTATTGGAGTCAGGTCCAGATATGCATGGATAAAGCTGCTCAGGTGCAGTTCCTTCAGTACAGTTCTTCAAAAACCGTTCCCCTTGACCTGAAGACCTATATTGAGACCTTTATTTCTCCTTATGTCTTTGAGTTACTATTGTCCAGTGTTTTTTCATTTCCTCCATTTCTTCTAGGACAGATCTAATGGTGCTGAACTTCCTCAGCTTTTGTTTTATCTAGGAATTTTATAATTTCTCCTTTACTTTTGAAGGAATTTTGCTGGATATAGGATTCTTAGTTGATAGGGTTTAATTTTTTTTCTCCTTTGAACACATTAAATACATCAGCCCATTGTCTTCTGGACTTCAGAGTTTCTCATGAGAAATCTGCTTATGATGTTAGGATCCCTTAATGTGATGATCACCTTTGTCTTACTGTTTTCAAAATTCTTTGTCTTTTGCAAGTTTGCTTATAATGTATCCTGGTTTGGATGCCTTTGAGTGCATCTTACATGAAGGCTGTTGAGCATCTTAGATGTTCATATTCATGTCTTTCATCAAGTTTGGGAAGTTTTCAGCCTTTATTTCTTCCAATATTCTCTCCCTCTTTGTCTCCTGGGACTCCCACAATGCATATATTGCTCTGCTTGTTGGTGTCCCATGGGTTCCTTAAGCTCTGTTCACTTTTGTTCAGTCTTTTTTTCTTTATTCCTCAGACATCATCTTTTCCATTGTCTTGTCTTCAGATTCACTGATTATTTCTTCCTCCTCAAATCTGCCTTTGAATTGCTCTAGTGAATTTTTCATTTCAGATACTTTTAAAGTGCAGAATTTCTTTAGGGTTTCTATTTAGGTTTTCTATCTATTGATATTTCCATTTTCATATTTTGATCATATTTTCTTGATCTTTTCTACATCTTCCTTTAGTTTTTTGAACATCTTTAAGATAGACCTTTTTGGCTAGTATATCTGCCCTCAGAACTTTTTCAGTGACAGTTTTAGTTTTATATTTTTCCTTTAAAGGGGCCATGCTTTTCTAAGCATATAGCTTAGAGTTTTTTTTTTCTCGCTGAAAACTGGTTACTTGAATCTAATCATGTGGTAACTCTGGAAATCAGATTTTTCCCCTTCCCCAGTGTCTGCTATTTTTCATTATTGTTTTCTGTGGGATGTATTGTAGGCACTCTCTGAGGATCATCAGCCTGAGGTAAAAACTTAAGGTCTTCTCTGAGACTTACCCTGGGCATACAGAGTCTCTTTTCAGTTTCCCCTGTATATATAGTTTTGAATCTCTTCTTAGTCTTTAATGTTGGGCTCTCAAAAAGGGAAAAAGCAAAAAATAAAAGGGGGAAAGGTGGATATAGGCCCTTTAAATCCCATTGGAGTTTCTTCAGCCAGAGTGGGGGGCCTTACAGTGGGAGCGGTCCAACAGCAATGACTACTCTTCTCTGTATCTGTACCTCTTTGATCAGAAGCCTCAGAGTGCAAGGTTCCGGTATTTGAAGAACAAGAGTCCTCTGTACCCACCCTGGTTCCTGCAGGCTATGTGTAAGCTGCTCTAACAACAAATGCACTGCTGCCTGCTGTGTAGCTGGGGGGTGGGGGTGGTGGGAAGGATAGCTGTTACTGTGCTAAATCCTGAAATGAACCACAATGCAGTGCTCAGGTCTTCCCCCTGGAAGTTGCAAGCTCCAATAAACTCCAGAGTTCCAAAATAGTTCCCTCAGGCAGACTCCACCAATGCAATTATTTAGTTGGGGAGGCCAGTTCCGCTAGTGCTTTCTACTCCACCGTCTTCCCGGCATCTTCTATCTGTGCATGTGTTTTTTGTGTTTTGGGGACAGGATTGCTGGGTCAGAAGATAAATATATATGTAATTGTGTTAGATATTGCCAAATTGCCCTCTGTAGTGGTAAAATTTTGTATTCCTACTAGGAATATATGAAAGTACTTGTTTTCTCACAGCCTTACCAACAGTATGTTGTCAAGCTTTTGAGTATTTGCCAATCTGGGGTAAGTGGTGATATCTTAATGTAGAGCTTAAGGAGAGTAAACAGTATGTACAAAGAACTAATCCGAATTTCTAGTTAAATAAAGTGAATTAAACACGTGTGTTTTGTTTTGCTTCCCTCCTAAAACCCACTAAAATGGGAATAAAGAAAAATAACTTAAGAGGAATAAGAGGAAGGTGCTTCTTCTATTCTGACACTGCAGTTATTCATTTGTTTAAAGATCAGTTAACTATCCTTTTTTAAAACTTTTCCCCATTTTTCTGATACTTGGTTTTCCACAATTTTTAAGAATCCTTTTATATTAAGGATATTGTGCTTTTGTGATACATGTTGTAAATATTTTTGTCTTTTAAATTTGTTTCTGGTGTGTTGTGTTTTAACCATGCATTTTTTAAAAAATTGTGTTATATTTATGAGAGAGGCCCTGAAAAGCTAATTGGAAGCTTTGTGTTTAAGGCTGGGGTTTATCAACAGACAATGTTTCATTCTGTGGGACCTTTTGATTTAAGAAAAGAATCTACCAATTTCTTGATAAAGATAGAGTAAAGGAAATTGTCAGAGGGGCCCTTTTCTGTACGTAGACCATTTATTTCTGTGTTTCCTTTGTTGTGTGTGGGGGTCCTCAAGTCACTCTATAGGGTCTTTTATTCTATACTTAGCCTTCATTCTCTTGCTATACTTGGGGAACTGTAGTTTCTTCTAGTTGCTATATGTTCTGGATTGAGGACATAGGATTCCCCCCACCCCACCCCAGTCTTTGTCTCAGGAAGTCATTTGGAGGTGTAGATTGAAGAGTCCTTTGAGAATTAGGTAGTAAGAATTGACTGACTTCCATAGACACTTAGAATGTCTGTTTTCTCAGTCCTGGTAGTCTGTTTTCTCATCTGCTGTCTCCTTTCAAGTTCTTATTTTATTTATCTTATTTTTATTTTCTCTTTCAGTGGATTTTAGATGGGAGGAGAAAGAAACACATTAATTTATTGTATTTAACTAGAAATTCGGGTGGTTCTGTGCACATTGAGTTTTCTCTCCTTAGGTTCTACTTTGTGAGCAATTGGATAGTTCTCAGTAGTTCACAGTATTGTACTTTGGTGATTTAGAGTTTATGTGCCTAACTCAGATGATTATGATGAATAGTTAGAAAATTGGCTGCCTTTTGCCCTCTTTTATGTCCTGTTTAATTTCAAGGGAATAAATTTTTTTATAGTTCCAAGCAAAAGATTGTTAGTTGGTCCTTGAAATACGAATGCTACTTGAGAGTCTGTCTTATCCCCATTTGCTATAAGTTTCCTTATATTGGTATAGTCTGTGTTTGATGATTATAGCTATTTTGTAGTTTCATTCTTTTTTTAAGATTTTATTTATTTATTCATGACAGGCAGAGAGAAAGAGAGGCAGAGACACAGGCAGAGGGAGAAGCAGGCTCCCTGCAAGGGGCACGATGTGAGACTTGATCCTGTGACTCCAGGATCATGCCCTGAGCCAGAGGCAGATACTCAATTGTTGAGCCACCCAGGCGTCCCTGTAGTTTCATTTTAGATGAATTTCCTTTCCTCCTTTTCATTTTGGTGGTTTTTGAGAAGGGAAGTATGTTTACTTTTATTCCTTTTATTATTATTTTTTAAAGATTTTATTTATTTGAGAGAGAGCATGAACAATGGGGGAAAGTGGCAGAGGGGGAGGGAGAAGTAGATTCCCCACTGAGCAGGGAGCCTGGTGCTGGGCTCAATGACCTGAAGTGAAGGCAGATGCTTAACCAACTGAGCCACTCAGGCGCCCCTATTCATTTTTTTAAAAATGCATTTAATACATTGTGACAAACAGTTTCAAAAATCATGTATTTTTTTCCTAATTTGTATACAGTTCTACCTGAAGTGTGATTCTAGTCTGACACATTTGATAACAGTGTATGTAAGCCACAATGAAAGAGGAAGGTGCCTCTAAACAAACATGTGCTGTCAGACTTTGAGTTTCTTTCACTACCCTTCTTCATTAGCTTTTGTCTCTCATTGGCTCCGAGATCTCCGTGCACACCATTGTCCTCTCCTGGCCAGTAGTTTCTGTTCTCCTATAAGTTCAGTTTACATGAGCCACTGGTCTCTCTCTTACCTACATGTGACTTTCTGCCTCCGCTCTTTACAGCTGATGAGATGAGTGTACTCTCTTGCTGTTTCTAGTCATGTTTCCAAGGAAAACAGATTGGCCCAGACTATCTTTTTGTGCCACTTCTGAATTGTTTTTCCTAGCCAAACTATAACTTGCCTCCATTGAGTCTCAGGTGTCCAGTGCTGCTCAGGTCTGTTTAGGGATGACAGAGAGGGGGGCAGCAAGGCAACAATAAGGAACAGTTCTCCTGGTGAAAGAGGGAGTAGGATAGAGCTGAGTATAGAGCACATTCCCTATTTCAGTATACCAGTTTATTTTTAATAGACTACTTTAGGCAAGTAGTGCCGATTGAATATTGTAGGAAACTAGCTAATATTTAAGTGTTAGAATTGACTGGGAAATCTGCCCTACTTGATGCTATTTTCAGTTTGCTTTGTGACTAGTAGCATAGTGTGGGAGAAAGATCATTATACTGGAAGACAGGAGTCCTGATTTTGCCGATGTTGACTTTCTTCATCAGAATAATTTCTAAAAGGTCAGTGGAGTAGAATAGTTTCAAAGGTACTATCTAACTGTAAAACCTTGTGACTCAGATTGTGCCCTACAAAGCTGGGGAAGGTAATTTCCACAAAATCAGAAGTTTAGTTAATGTTTTAAAAAAATAGAAACAAGAATCACTGGGCCCCCATACATTAGAAAAAGATAGGGGAGTTTTGTAGTGAGTCTAATTCTTCTCATTTGTGTTTGTTTTACTTTTTTTTTTTTTTTTAAACCTCATCTTCAGAGTAGAAAGTCATTGGTTTAATTTTTTATTTATTTATGATAGAGAGAGAGAGAGAGAGAGAGAGAGGCAGAGACACAGGCAGAGGGAGAAGCAGGCTCCATGCACCAGGAGCCTGACGTGGGATTCGATCCCGGGTCTCCAGGATCGCGCCCTGGGCCAAAGGCAGGCGCTAAACCGCTGCGCCACCCAGGGATCCCTGTGTTTGTTTTACTTAAAATGGGATGGTCCTTGTAAATTGATTGAAGTCCGTTATACTTAAACTCTTTTTCCCCAACATAACTTGCAATTAAGTAGTTATTACTGTAATACTGAAATTTGAAATGCTTTTGGTCTTTGATGCTTTTTTAAAAAAATGGAATTGTATATTCAGAATAATTGAGTAAAATGGATTTCTTTTACTTTTTTAGGATTTAAGTGCCCTGTATGCTCAAAATTTGTACCTTCAGATGAAATGGATTTGCATCTTGTGATGTGTTTAACAAAGCCAAGAATAACCTATAATGGTAAGTTCAGTGCTTTAAAATACTATTTTAAATTAGAATTACTGTAGATTTTCTGAATTTTATGTTTTAGGTGAAATTTAAAAGGCAAGGAACCCTGGAGCTAACTGGTATTTTAGCTGGTTTGGTGCATTGGCTTTACTGTTCCTTCATGACCACAGTCTCCAGACATTTAAAATCCCAGGGAAGATTTTTCAGTGTAGCTTTGGTACTTTTTGAAATAGACTTGAAAAACAAAATCACATGATTCATTCCTGGTTTTTTTCAAAACTTCATTAATAGACAAATTTCAGAAGCCTATAAGAAATTTCAGGGATTTTTCAAATATAATTGGTTTAAATAGAATAAGCAGAAAAAAAAAAATAGAATAAGCAGGAAGAGCACCAGTAAACGGTGAAGCCGATTGAAAGGTTGACTTCATGCAACAGATGTTCTTTTATCTTTAAAGATTTTTTTTTAAATTTTATTTATTCATGATAGACATAGAGAGGCAGAGACACAGGCAGAGGGAGAAGCAGGCTTCATGCCAGGAGCCCGATGCGGGACTCAGGCCCGGGACTCCAGGATCGCACCCTGGGCCAAAGGCAGGCGCCAAACCGCTGAGCCACCCAGGGATCCCCCTTTTATCTTTAAAGAGATCATGACCCCAGTGAAATCAAGAGTTGGTCGCTTAACCCACTGAGCCACCCAGCACCCCTCAGTACATGTCTTTTGAGAACCTGTGGAGTATAAGGTGTAGTGTTAGGAATTTGGGATACAGCAGTGAATAAAACAGAGATGGATCTTACAACCTAGCATCAGCCATAGGTTAATCAATGTAGTGGCACTTAGTTAAGAATCTGAAATTTCTCCCCAGATTACAAAAATGCTGGGGTGAGGTAGACTTTAGTATTGAAATGGACATGTTACCCTGACTAACTTTTTTGCAAACTGTTTTAGGAATCTCTCTCTAATGTAGTGGTGCTTCAGCCACACTATTATAGTAGTGGCTGATGTGGGAAACAAAGGCAGAAGAAAAATTATTAAATTTCCTGACTGCCTACAGCTCACTGAAACAGGCAGAGTGACCTTCCTCTAGGGACTCAACTGCCTCGATGTTAATACTTTGATAAGAGCAAAAGGCAGTCTTAGCCCAATCTCCAGATCCTGTAAGTCTACTTGAACATAAAAAAATTCCTTTGGAAACTTCCTTTACCCCTTACCCCTAAGATACATGTTGGCAATCATCCCCTAAGCACATGACCCACCAATTATACATCTGAAGGGTCTCATGACTCAGGTTTTATTAGATGATAATAAATGACTTTTTCCCAACAAGAGCTAACCCCTCAAGGTCCTGGAACCTTGCTTCTAAAATTCCTCAGAGACTTAGGCTATCCCTAACCCCCTCCCAACTTGGAAGTCCACAATGGGCCACTCCTCATGAACCCTCTGTAGCTCTTTCTGCCCACAGATCCTGTCCACATGCTTTAATAAAACCACCTTTTTGCACCAAAGACGTCTCAAGAATTCTTTCTCAACCAATGGCTTGGAACCCTAATGTCTTTTCCTACATCATTGACAATAGAACTCTTTTTTCCCACTTATTTTCCAAAGAATAAGTAAAAGGAGATTGTAGCAATTCCTTTGAATAGTAAATGTACCTGTTGATTATATCCAAACCTCTTTGCATTGTGAAATTGAATTGGCTAATTTGCATAATACAGTTACAATTCAGGTACTTAAAAATAAGCATTCTCAGGTTCAAAATTTGAGATAAAAGTGATTGGGCCTGTTTCTCATTTGTACTCAATTATCTTATCCTTACCCTTCATAATTATTATGTTTATTACATGTGTCTTAAAAACCCTTAAATGTTAAGAATTTAGCCTTGAATTTTGAAAGCAAAATGTTAATTCCTTGACTATATTTGCATAAAACCTTAGTATTCAGTACATTTACTTTTTGTGTGATATATGTACAGTACAGTCTTTGTGAATGTTGATTTTTGTCAGTTTTTGATTTCCTGATTTAACTGGACTCAAGTCATTAAGGTTTTTTTTTTTTTTTTTACTAGCTCATGTATTTGGTGTCTTGAATGTATCTTCAAGACCCAGTAGGTAACATTCTGCTTGGGATACTTTTTGCTAAAAAGGAACCTACAGGCCCAAGATCGTGTCACTTAGATCAAGGCACCAACTCAGTAAACCAGGACTTTAATACCTAGCCTAACTGCAGTTACAGCCCCTCAGAAATGTAGCCTTTAAGCAGTCAACATGAGAATTTCCTGGTCATCACTGGAAATCTGATAGACCCCTTCACTTCCCTTTGGAAGGGTGACCTTACCTAAAACAATGGATTCTTTGCAAATCATTTTCTTTTTTCCACTCCCTCTCTACCTTTAGAAACCTTTCCTTTCTTGTAGCCCTTTGGAGCTCCCCTCTACTTGCTAGATAGGACGCTGCCTAATTCACTGATTAATAAAGCCAATCAGACTTTAAAATTTACTGAGTTGAATTTTTGTTATTGAACACTATAAACCCAAGGATTTAGATTTTAAGTATTTGATAGTCTTCCAGTCCAGAAGTTAGTAAACTTAATGCAAAAAGCAAAGTCGCAAATATTTTTAAGAATGGCTACCTACTTTATAGTAGGTAAATCTGAAACTTTTTAAATTTGTTAAATATATATTAAGTGTCCATAAACATTTGAAACAAGCAGCCAAAACAGCTTCTTCATAAAAATTATATGTGGCTCTTGAAGTTTTAAACATGAGACAAGTGGCCAGCTGTGGTAAAAGAAGGAGGAGTTTTGACTGACTGATTTAGATTAGACAGTGGTGGCTAATGCACAATATGCCTCCCCATAACAGTCTGTGGGAATTCTTACACCACGTTCTTTTGAGGGCAGAACCCCGCAGGGAAGGAAAAAAATAATCCTTCTTCCCTTCTGAGTTCTTGGCGAGCCCTTTAATAAAAGACAGATTAAGAAGAGGAAAAACAAACAAAAGTTTAACCTGGTTAAATCTTGTATACATGGGAGATATCCAGGGGAAAAGAAGCAAATCTCTGAGATGGTCTAGAATGTGTGTTTGAATACCATTTTCAGCTAAAGACAAAGTAAGGGTGGGGTTGGGAGTGGCTAATTGTGGGAGGTTACCAGAAGAATCATGGTAAACAAGGGGTTTGTTATGCATATTTAAGTCTGCTCCTTCTCCATAGATGAGATTGTCTTGCAATATTCTCTTAGGATTTAGAGTCAGTCTTTTCTTCCTGGTGCTGAAAGAGAGACACCCTTACAAACAGATTTCCTTTATAAATGTAAATTTCTCTTACAAAAGGATAATTTTTACTCTGTTTTCAGAGCTTCTCCTGTGTCTGTTTTTCAGTCTTTTAAAATAATCCTTATACCAAAGAGGCTTATTTTGTGGTAGCATATTCTGTTACGCTTCAGGCTCCCAAATCTCCTCTATCACAGGTGATGACGCTTTGTGAAAACTGGTCTCTTTAACGCCTAAGGTAGGCATCTAGGATTACTATAAAGTTTAGAGCGAGGTGAGTCAGAGTCTCTGAAATGAAATTGTTTTAGTCACTTGGACTTTTTATAACTTCATATTTGAATTCCTGGAAACTGATTCTGTGGAGAGAGATGGAGCCTTTAAATTGTGTTGATACTCAAATGAGAATTCTATTCAGCATAGTGCTTATTAATAAGTTCCACCTTTTACATCCTTTCCTACACTAACTGGAATTGAAATTTGGAAATTTATTTGTTGAATGTATATTAATTTAACTGTATAAATATTCACAGCAAGGAGATTAGTTGGGCTTGTTTTTCAGGCTGGATATATTTATAGTCCATCTCTAGAATAAGATGAATTTCAGAAATTTAAATAGAAGCTGGTGATTCAGAATTTTAGATTTATACTCAGAGATGTTACTTTAAATGTTGGTTTGGTTTCCAGACTAGCTCACAATAATTTCCTTTTTTTCTTCTTTAACCTGTAATACTATATGCAAATACTCAAGTCTTGGTAACTGAAAAAGAAAATGGGCTAAGTTGAAGCTCTCAGGGTTAAGGCAGCTGGCTCAGCAGAGGTTCAGGTAGGAGGCCCAAGGCAGTCTGGCAGGGAATGATTCAGAATGATGAGAGTGGTTATCTATTGCAGATGGTGTTTTGGCAAATGGAAAAAAATTCATAGTTCCACAGTGAGCATTCATCTGTATAGATCACCTATGAGTCAGGGACTGCCTGTTGCAGGATCACTGAGTGTGCCGGGCAAGTTAAGAAAGAACTCTTGAGATGTTTTACGGTGCAGCTTAGTAAGTTCATTTAAGTAGTACAAGGACAGGACCTGTAGGCAGTAAGAGCTGCACTTTGTGTGAAGCGGCTGGGTATATGCTTAGTGTTCAAGAGGGAGGGGACACACAGTATTAGATCATCAGTGTTTTCTTTGACTTTCTACTCGTAAAACCACTTTCACAAGATTTCTCTGGTGCTTATCATTCAGCTTGATATTAACTGTCGGTGACATATACAGTCATGAGACCCCCTTAAGAATGTAGCAACCAGTCCATATTTGATCCTTATCGGAACTATGCAGGCTATAGGTCAGCCTTCTGGGCTAAAGGTGAACATTTTTCTGCTTCTGTCCCTCATCACTGCTTATTTCGTGTACTTTCCCTTTTTTGTGTGTGCTTCATTGTTTAGTTTATGGACCTAATCATTCATTGTGTAGTCTGTGAAGCTAATATAAATTTTATGAGTGCAGAATTTTTCATTTCCTTGTTCCTCATTTTCTACAATGTTCAGAACCAAAACTAAAAAATGAAATAAATATTATAGGCAAATTCTTAGTCTTGATTTTATTGGTCCTTAAAGTTTGGATGATACCATTTTTTTTGTCCTATGAAGTACAGTTTTTATTTTAGTCTCCTGTGCTTGAGGGTGGTAAAGATTCGTATTTGAGAAATCATTGCTTTATTGGTAGTTGGTACTATGTGTGTGCATGGGTACTTGAAAGAGGTGTAACTTAAGAGTTACTCTTCTGAGAGTTAATTATAAACTTATCAGTGAAGCAAAGCAGAGCTTTTCAGAATCATCAGGAATAAACCTGAGTCTGCAGACAAAGATGTGACTATTACGCTGTCAAAGTAAACAAATTTGAAGAAAGATCGAGTCACTTGGAAGGGAGCTTGTTCTGTCATGAAAGTGAGAAAAAAGGCTCCCGCCTTCTGTGCAGTCAGCCAGAGAATGTAACTTACAGACTTAAACATCAAAGATACATTACACTGGGCAGTCAGACTTGGATTCTGGTGTGCACAAGTAGCTTTCTAGTGGCCTGGCTTTCTATGTAAGAAAAAAATGTACTTTTTCCTTCTGTAGGTATGTGGCTTTCCAGGTGGTTGTAGTTTTCCTTTTAAATTATAAACTTGATTTTTGCCTTACATACTACATTTTCTTGGTTTTAAGACCCCTTCCCCATGTTTTAATCTTTCTGCATTCAGGATGCTTTCTGAAAATGGCATATCTTCTATAATTGAGGTAAAAAAAATTTTTTTTTGCAAACCATTAAGCAGGATTTTTTTTCTTAAAGATTTTATTTATTTGAGAGTGAGAGCATGCCTCTGAGAGCATACAAGCAGGGAGAGGGGGTGTGCGATGGGGAGAGGCTGAGGGAGAAGCAGACTCTCTACAGAGCAGGGAGCCGGATGCGGGCCTCAATCCCAGGACCCCAGGATCATAACCTGAGTTGAAGGCAGATGATTGCTTAACCGATTGAGCCACCCAGGTGCCCTAAAGCAGGAGTTTAAATAAGGAGGTGGTTAGTTATCATTGTCTGAGTTTGTGTGACCTTTGCTTTTGTGGAGTTTCTTTTATTTGTGATTTGGCATCTCTGTTTATTTATTTGCCTTGGTGTGGTTACTGTGGTTGAGTTTTAACTTTTAAAAGTGGATTCTTAATAGTTTTAAATGACGTGGTAAAGGGCTACATTATAGGACAGCATTGAAGTAAAGTTGTTTTTTTGTACCATAGATTGTCATGCAATGCTGTGAAATTGAAGGCAGTAGAAAGTGTAAAACCCTTTATACTATTATATTATAGATATTTCAAAATAGATACCTTAGAAGAGGCTGGCAAAATAAAAGCACAACTATTCTAAAACCCACATGGGATCCTATAGAAATATACTGTTATCTATTAAAGGTGTACCTGTGATGAAAAATTAAAAATATACAAGGACTGAGAGCAGATGTGATTAGAATTACCACCCTCAAGAACTTTAGAACTATAAATAGATTTATTTTCAAATAAAGGATGAATAGGAAATAAGCAAAAAAAAAAAAAAAAAAAGACACATGGCGAAAAGATGGAAATCGAACTCTTTAGGCTTTAGTTATTGAAATTAAAATCTCAACAAATAGATTAAAAGCAAATTAGATAGAACTGTAAGGAGAGTTAGTGAGGTATAAGATGGGTCTGAGGAAATAAAGCCGAGTATAACAGTGGTGGAGAATATGAGAGAGGTACATGGCGTGTAGCCTAGAATAAGAGCATCTACCATATATAAAATAAACTTAGAAAAAGAGATGGAATTTACTTCTAGTTTCTAGTTCCACATATGAAGAAACTTGGAAGTAGCCACTCTGCCCTAGCAAAAAGTAAAAAGCCGAACAGACTGAAAAACCAGTAACTTTTCTTGGTTCATGAGATGGGAGGACACCGTGATTGCAGAGACAGAGGAGTCTTAGGTTTGGCTTACTGGAGCAGAGGCTCAGGAGTCGGAACCAGTGCAGGAAACCAGTGCCAAGGGTAGGTAAACCTAAACTGTAAATGATGATTGCTGGGGGCTCATGCAGACAAATCTGAGAGTTTAAAACTCCACTGTGACCAAGTCACAGTGGGGCCTCCACGGTTTTGTAAGATTCTCCTCCAGGAGCTTGACCAGGTTCCCATCATAAATATGGGAGAGGAATCCCCTCCTGCTTCTGGTAAGAGTTGGGGGAAAGGGACCATTTTGAAATATACCAGAGGACTCTGTTCTCAACAAGGCTTGCCTCAGGGAAACTAGTTAACCAGAGCCTAACTGAACTAGAAGGGAAATCCTCACCTCCAGCCCACCCTAGCCATCCTTTTCCACCTAATGAGGGAGAAGAAAACGGAGAAATATTTATGAAGTTTATATAGTGTGGAGGCATAGGCTCACTAAAAGACCGTGAGACGAAAGGTATAAATAACATGCTATACAAAAGGTATTATGCATGTGAGATAGGAGATGGAATTGGCAAGAGGCAATATTTGAGGGGAAATGGCAGAGAACCTTCCAGAATTGCTGAAAGACAGGAATTCTCTGATTTACGGGAGCATTATGATGCCAAACAGAATAAATAAAAATGAAATCATACCTAGAGACACCATAAACCAAGTACTGAATAAAAAGAGAAAAATGTTGAAGTAATACCTTGTTCCACTTGTATTAGCATTTCTAAAATGCTTTTTGTTTTGTGTAGTAATGTGTTTATAAAGGCAATGGATCAGGAATGGTCATATAAGAAACTTAAACATTGTTACAGTCATACATTTATGAAAATTGTATGCCTATTTTATAAGATACTAAATTCAGTTTTACTGCCCTACTTTTAATGTATAGCTGCTCAAAAGCAGCACTAATTTGCATTTAAAATGTTATAAAAAAACAGCAGTACCTTGAACAAAGTATTAACATTGAATTCAGCTTGCTGAGTTCTTCAGGTCCTCATTCTGCTACATACAGATGTGTCAGCTTGGTCTTTGTTTTCTCTCCCAGAAACTTAGGGCTAGAAGTACTCATAATAGATTTATTATAAGAATCAAGTGAAAAATCATGCATAGTTCTTTGTAGGTAGTGAGTGCTAAGTAAACAAGAGCTGTTCTTACTAAGAAATATTTCCTTTGACTTGGAGAGGAAACCTATCGCAGGTGCCATATTTAACATGCTAACAAATCTGCAATTCCTTTGATATTTTATTTTAAAAGCCCATAGTTATTTAATCCCAAATTAGATGTCTGAAGGTCTTGCACAGCAGTAATTTGTATAAGATATGGAGAAGCAGTGGGTAGCAGTGGGAGAGTAATTTGACTGTCTGCTCTTGTAATGATGTAACAATTTAAGCTGCACTTTAATAAAAAAAAATACTTTTTGCTTTTTATGAGCAACCTCATGGCCTGCATAGCTAAAATCTGAAGTCTGAATTTGACAGGCAGATTGCTTAATCTTCTGGAAACCTAGGTCCTTTCATGCTCCCTATAGAAAAGAAGTACTGTAGAAAGTATAGTGACTTACATGGATAACTGTTTCTCTGGAGATGCATTCTTATGGCATACTATTCAAAGGAGATACATAGACTAGAAATTGAACTAAAATACATAGTTCAGTGAGAAGAAAGTTCTGATAGATTTCTAAAGCATGAAGTAGGTTTCAGATTCTTTTTCTGATTTCATTAATACAATTTCGAGATGATGACATTTATTTACCAATTCTTGATTTGTTTCATTTCATAGATCTTTCATATCATTTATCAGTCTTGACTCTTTTGTGTTCTCCTTATCCTTGCATCACTTTCAGAAAGTTGATTTTTTTAAAACATTCTAACATTTAAAGTAGTAAACTTTCTGATTTTAAGAAATCGAAGAAACACAAGAGACCCTAAAAGACCAAGTGAACTGACAATATCTCTCCTCAAAGGGAAAAGATTTGTTCCCTGGTCACTCTCTTGTTTTGGTTAAGATGTGTGATATTTAACAAAGTCTTATTTCCAAGGAATTCTAATACAAATAATGAATAAAGTGCATTTCCAAATTTCATTTTTTTTTTTTTTTTGCTTTTCCTCTGTGAGAGTAAAGCTAGGACTCAGTCCACATCTGTCAACAGTTTTGCCCTTTCGCAAAATACTTTATATGTATAGAAAAAGATAAATTATTTAGATATTTAATCTAGATTTTGAAAGGATTTAATACAATTTAAACAGAGGGCCTGTTGAGAAATAACAAGTAGGCAGGTATTGTTTGGGGCAATGGAAAATGATAAGAGAATTGAAGGTGAAAAGATAGATTAGTGTGATGCCTGGGTAGCTCAGTGGTTGGGTGTCTACCTTTGGCTCAGGGCACGATCAATCCAGGAATACTGGGATCAAGTCCGGCATTGGGCTTCTCAGGGAGCCTGCTTCTCCCTCTGCTATGTGTCTGCCTCTGCCTCTCTCGGTGTCTCTCATGAATGAATAAATAAAATCTTTAAAAAAGAAAAAATAGATTAGGGCTGTATAAAGAAGTTTTTAAGAAATTATTTCAGGGCAGCCCCGGTGGTGCAGCGGTTTAGCACCGCCTGCAGCCCAGGGTGTGATTCTGGGGACCCCGGATCGAGTCCCACGTCGGGCTCCTTGCATGGAGCCTGCTTCTCCCTCAGCCTGTGTCTCTGCCTCTCTCTGTGTGTCTCTCATGAATAAATAAATAAAAATCTTAAAAAAAAAAGAAATTATTTCAAACTTGGATCTTTCATATGCAAAAATGTTTGTAAAGAAAGTAATTCCTTTAAAGACCAGTTTAGAGAATGGTGTGATACTTGGTGTGGAAATGGTTAGGTGAAGCAAGAAGAGAAAGAGTCATGTCAAGGCATTACAAAGAGAGGATGAGTTGGGCTTAGTGAGTGCTAGAAAACAAGAGGGAGAAGTGTTGGCTTCAAAGCTCCCCAGAGTTTCCCAGTTGTGACCTGAAACTGCCCTGCTATGCAGAGGGCAAGAAGAGACCAGGGAGAGGCCAGAGACCAAAGGAAGAGACAGACCATTACCATTCCAAATTGCTGGGGTCAGTTCTTTGTTTTTAAAAAATATTTATTTATTTAAGCATCTCTCCACCCAAAGTGGGGCTTAAACTCACAACCCCAAGATCAAGAGTCGCATGTTCCTCTGATTGAGTGAGCCAGCCAGGTACCCCGGTAGGTGACAGTTTTAATAAGCACGGGAACTTAAATACTAAGTTTGTCTTGGGCAGCAACAGTACGGGTTGATCTCTGCCTGCCAAATCTTAAAAGATTATATAGAGTCCCTAACTAGGTTTAGTTGCTTATATTGTCCTCATGTTCTCAATACCACATAACTATCTCAAGGCTGTATCCTTGAGGCAGCTTCTGAGAATAGGGAAGGGAAGCAGAGTATACATTTTAAGGACAGAGGAAAGGAGTGAGGAGCCTCCAGATTACCTGAGTCCAGCTAGTTGACTTTGCCTGCAGTTAATAAGCCTTTCCAACAAAGAGTCTCAGGTGACTTGAGGGTTAACAGTAGAGTGACTCAGTTTGGGGTAAAGAGATAGTTAAGAGAGTATCTGGTTCCTCTAAACAAATGCCAGGGATGTTGATCTTTGCAAAATGTGAAAATTATGAAATGTGATTTTTTTTCCCCCTGCCTAAAAAAGGGGGAAGTAAGGATTCTGCAGAGAGTTGCTGAATAGTTTATTGAGTTAAAGAAAGATATTAGAGAGGACTATTAAAGAAATGCTTGTGAATATTTTTTCAGTGGCCATTTATTACTTGAATAACTTGTTTTTAAAATCCTTTTTTTCCTCCACAGTAGCCCTGATAATTCAAAATAATTCCCTGGATTTGCCTCAGACATGGCATGAGAGGTATATTCTCAGCCATTGAGTAGTTTGGTTTCAGGGAAGGCAATATTAGCATAGTGGCCCTGCATTTTGAGGAGGATTGTATTTAACATTTTAAGGGTATTAAGGTAATATAACAATATAATATAATAATGTAATATATATAATATATATATAAAAATAATATATAATATATAATGTAATATAACAATAAAAGTCATGAAGAATATATTCTAGATAGTCCTACTTCTTTGCCATCTAAATATTTATAAGATTTAGGATTTGCTTGATTTCTTCCATTTTTCTGCTAGACTGATGTGGGATCTCTGGACTTCTTGACCTCTCAGCACCTCCTAGATTATGATTATTTGGGTGTTCTTTTATCTTAATCTCATTAAACTGTACTCCTTAGCATTCACCTCAGTCTTAGGCCTTTCCTTGTAATGCTTTTTGGTATGAGCAGCCTTTTTATAACTAAAAAATCTTTGACAACCAGCACCTAGATCTTGGTTTCTAAATATTTAGAAGTAAATCTCCAGTAAAAAGAACCAGGCTCCAATGGTAAAATAGCTGATCCTAGGGCTGGAGCAGAGAAAATAAAGAGGAAGCTGGAGATTTTGTATTGTCTGAAAGCAAGGAAGTGTTCAAAAAGATAAGGTTGTGTCAGAGGGACACAGGAGCCAATCTCAGAGGATTGCCAATGAACAATTTGAGCAACAAAATTAGTATAGCATAATACTGGGTTAGAACCAAAAGTATAAAATAAATATATCTGAGTCAATCAGTAAATAAATACATAATAGTAAAAGTTTAACCTGGAGACTTAATCCTCAGAGGCAAACCATAAATTTCTTTAATAAAAAAAAAAATTCTTTTAAATTTCCACATTCATGTTAGTGATGCTATAAAAGAATTTTCTTCAAAAATCTTCTCATGCATCATATATGCTCTCTCGTTTTAAGTGCTCTCAGGATATACTAAAAAAGCAGGTGTAGGGATCCCTGGATGGCTCAGCGGTTCCATGCCTGCCTTTGGCCCAAGGCGTGATCCTGGAGACCTGGGATCGAGTTCCACGTCGGGCTCCCTGCATGAAGCCTGCTTCTCCCTCTGCTTGTGTCTCTGCCTCTCTCTCTCTCCCTCTGTGTCTCTCATAAATAAATAAAAATCTTTTAAAAAAAATAAAATAAACATTATCTCTTTTAAAAAAAAGGTGTATGTGGCACACATACACATGTAGTTTGAAGTACATGATCTTTTTTTTTTTTTTTGTAAGATCTTAGTTTATTATAAACATCTCAATGTACATGAGAGGGATTTAGGGGAATGGAAGCTACTGTTCTAAGCCCAGCAACAAAAGACCTTATCATTTTTATTTTATTCATGAGAGATACACAGAGAGAGAGGAAGAGATATAATGCGGAGGGAGAACAGGTTCTCTGTTCTCTGTTCTCATGGAACTCTGGGATCGCGCCCTGAACCGAAGGTAGATGCTCAACCATTGATCTACCCAAGCATCCCAGTTTATCATTTTTAGAGGGGAAATGTGAGTTAATTTTTACCTTGTGTTAGGTTTTATATATTGTGGGATTCTCACAGTGAGGGCTTCTATTGAAGTCTTAATTTCTAACTTTAGACATTTTGTGTTTATTAGATACAGAGTACAAATGAGTTGAATATGCAGTTTACTCATTAACAGAAAACTTGACTGTGTTACCCTTTATTAAATCACTAAGAAAGATGTATGCTTTTTTTTTTTAAGATGTATGCTTCTTTTTAAAAATTGAGATAAAATTGATATATAACAAAAGTTTCAGGTGTACATACTGTCCTTGCTCAATGCTGTTCTTTTAAAATTCCACTTACCAAGGAAACATGGCTTGTCTCTCTATTTTTTGATTCATTGAGAACCTATATATTTACTGTTACACTTGTTGAGTTGATATCTAGTATTTTATAGTTTTGTTACTGTTACGGGTTTTTTGTTTTTGTTTTCTTTTTTTTTCTGCCACTTGAATTTCAAACTGGTTTTGCTGATTTAAAGAGAAGCTATTGTTTATAGGTGAATCCTTAGATTTTCTAGACATAACTGTCATCTGCAAATGAAGATAATGTTTTCAAGTGTTTATATATGTTTCTTTGTCTTGCTGCAATAGTTTGAAGCTTAAAAATGATGTAGATAATAGTGGTGCCAATAGGCGTGCTTGTCTTGTTCAGCGGCGCTAAACTGGTGAGCCCACCTGGGCTGCCCAATTTACTTATTTTTTAAAAATACATATGTGGGGACGCCTGGGTGGCTCTGCGGTTGAGCGCCTGGGTGGCTCTGCGGTTGAGCGTCTGCCTTTAACCCAGGGCGTGATCCCTGGATCCGAGACTCCGGGATCCAGGATTGATTCCCGCATGGGGCTCTTTGCAGGGAGCCTGCTTCTCCCTCAGCCTGTTTTTCTGCCTCTCTAAATAAATAAAATCTTAAAAAAAAAAAAATATGTGTATGTATGTGTGTGTGTGTGTGTGTGTGTGTGTGTGTGTATACTCCCAATAAATTGAGTTTGATTGCATTATTGAAATAGTCTGTATCCTTGCTTATGTCTGGTCTACATGGTCTGACATTTAAGGAGTTTGTTACAGTATCCCCTCTATGGCTATAATTTTATCAATTTTTTTCTTTTATTTGAAGTCCCTTAAGTTTCTTTTGGTGATATTTGCCTTGCAGCAGTCTTTTTCCTGACTTTGTATATTTCATAGCTGTTATTTGCCCAAATATTTAGGATTTATTTTCCTTTTGGATTGATTCTTTTTATATTATATACTTCTCTCTTCTGCTTTACCTAATAATCTGTTTTATCCAATATTATTTTGACTAATACTTATCAAAAATTGCGAAGGGCCTGAGATTTTATCCTTCTTGCAAGCTGACAAGTTAGCCTGCCACAGTTTCATGGATTCTGGCAGAAACTAGAATCAAAGGATTTTTATTGTTATTACTCATAGCAATAGCCAGAATATTAATATTTTCTTGTGCCCCTTCTTCCAGCCCCAATTCTCACAGGATGCTATGAGAAGGGTCAGGTGGTATCTGCACACTCAGTGAGTTGCATTGCAGAAGAGGAACCCTGAGCTTCGTTAGGGAACCTGAATCTTTTATTGTGGAAAGTAAGCAGGTCTGCTCTTGGCTCTGGAAATGACACTGTCTCAGTCTTCCCAATGCTGTTTGCTCTACAGAAAGCTTTGAAAAGAGAGTCTGAGACACGCTGAAACATGAAATAGCCATGGAGAATTGTCTCCCTACAGTTTCTTTTTATTTGCATCCGCCTGCTATCTTTTTGCTCATCCCTTTCTTGTAATTGATTTTAATTTTGTGTTTGAATAGGTAACATGTATTCAGTAGTTCCAAAGCAGAGAGACCCAAAGGATGTCCAGTGAAGTCTCCCTCTCACCTCAGCCCCTCAACTACCTTTCCAGAGGCAGGCAGTAGTACTACCAGTTCTTGTGATCCTTCCAGACATATTTAATACATATGCAAATATATACACATAATCTGCCCCCACACTTTTTACACAGTGATACCATGCTGTAGATGGTTCTGAACCTTAGAGTTTTTGTTTTTTTTTTCATAATACATCCTAGAGATTATTCCAAATGAGCTTCATTGTTCTTTACAATAACCTTACATTTTATAGGTGGGTAAGCCACAGTTTATTAACCAGTCCCTGGTTGAAGGATGTTAAATTTTTTCCTGGTATTTTGTATGTGTATGAGTAGGTCTATGGGATACAGTCCTGGAAGCCTTGCTTGGTCTGTGACGTATGTGAATTTGTTCTATCTGATAATACTTCGAGTTTTATCTTTAGTGTAGTGCTGGAGTGTATTTCCTAGTATTTTATTTAGGATTTTTGCAAAAATGAGGTTGGCTGGTTTGGGGGTAATCTTTTTTGAGTCTTAGAATCAATGTTAACACTTGCTTCAGAAGAAATAATTTAGATTTCCTTTCTGTATGCTCTGCAGCTGTATAAATAGCATTCAAATCATCTGAACTTCAAAGGTTTGGTATAACTCCCTGTGGAAGTGTCTGGGCCTCATGTTTTTTGATAATCACTTTTAGACAACCGTCTCTGATTTCTATAGAAATTGATCTGTTTGGATTTCTGCCTTCGGTCTGTTTTGCTTCTTTAAAGTAGAAAGTTAAATATTTCACTGCTGTATATTATTATTAGTAAGTTAGTCTCTTACGGAGTTTCTTTTTTAAAAGATTTTATTTATTTATTTGAGAAAGAGGTCATGCCTGCACAAGCAGAGGGGAGGGACAGAGGCAAAGGGAGAGGGAGAAGCAGACTCCCCTCTCGTGCGCCCCCCCCCCCCCCCACTGAGCAGGGAGCCAGACCTGGGGCTTCGATCCCTGGACCCTGAGATCAGGATCTCAACCAAAGGCAGATATGCTCAACTGACTGAGCCACCCAGGTACCCCTTATGGATTTTTTTCTTTTCTGCCCAAATGTGATCGTTTTCCCAATTTTTTTACTTACGGATCTATATTTGCTCTCCACCCTTTTTATTATTGGCCTTAGATACATTTGGATCTATCATTTTTTCCTGTTTTAAAATTCATTTCTGAAAATTCATTTTCTTTTATCCTTTTTTCCTTCCCTTCCTTTTTTAGCACAAATATCCAAGGATAGGAGTTATCACTTATATTTTAGCTCTGTTCCATAGATTCTGATATATTTTTATCACTCTTACTTTCTTGTTTAGTTGTATTTTCAGGATATCTTTCTTAAGTGAGAGTCTTTTTTAAATTCCTGGGTGTTAGGTGCCTTTTTCCTCCAGTTTTGCTATTTGTTTTCTAGTTTTATTATATTATGACCAGAGGATATTATCTGTGCTAGTTCTGTTCTGTATTTTAATTTACTAAGTTTTTCTTAGTTGTTTAATATGTGTCATTTTTGGCGAATGTTCCATTTGCCAAAGGTCTATATCCATCTTGTTTTTCACTTCTTTTGTCATGGACTGAGGTGAATTAGTTTTCTCCTGCTGACATTTCTATTTTTATTTGTATTACCTATTTTTTTTTTGCCTTTTAGAATGTCGATACTATGATTTTTTATTCATAATTATTATAACTTAGGCGCAAATTGCATCTTTTACTATTTAAAGGATCCTATGTCTCTTTTAATGCTTTTTGCCCTATAACCTTGTCTGATATTAAGAGTGTAATTCTCTTTTTTTTTTTTTTTTGGTATTTGCTTGGTGTTTTCCTTTTATATTCATCTTTTTGTTTTAGATATACTTTTTGTATACCGTATAGGGTTAATTTTATTTGGGATCCAATCTAGTCTTTTTTTTTTTTAACTGTTGGATTAGCCTATTTACATTTAGTAATACAGCTAATTTTCCATCTGTCATTATTTTATATTATACTTCCTGTTTTTATAGCTTTTTAGAAATGTTGCACCAAGTGGCCAGTTTTTCTGTGCTCCATATTTTTTTTTAGTTAGGAAGAACTGTATATCTTTTTTTAGAGATTAATTTTGTAAGTATAACTATTTAACCTTGATGCCCATATTTTTACATACTATTAATTTCTATGAGCAATGATGAAATGAAATGAAATGAAAAAATTTCTTCCTTTTTTTTTTTTTTTTTTTAAAGATTTTATTTATTTGAGAGAATGAGAGAAGGAGGGCAGAGGGAGAGGGAGAAGCAGGCTCCCCACTGAAGCAGGAATCTTGATGCAGGCTGGATCCAAGGACCCTGAGCCAAAGTCAAATGCTTAACCAACTGAGCCACCCAGGCACCTTGATTCCCTTTCCTTCTTCTATATCTTGATCTTGGTTATTACAATAGCTCTTGTTTACTTGTAATAGTATTAAATATATTTATACTTCTCTTGTTTGCTTTCTCAGCTTTAAATGATACTTTTTGACACCCAATTATTAAAGATAATAATTTGCTCTTTTGCCTTTCTTTAGGTATTCAATTTATACATTATCTAATCATAATTCCCACATTTATTTTGGTCTTACAGTTAAGTAGATTCAGTTCTCACTGCCAGTCTTTTTGTTTTTCTAGATATCTCTTGATTAGCTGAAGTTCATCCTCATGTAAATCCTTTGAGAAGGGCTCATGGAAGTAGTTTTCTAGACTTCTTGCTTAGGTGTGAAATCTTTGGGTACACTTTCTTACTATGAACATTCTTCCAGTCTCATTGTGTTAAAATGCTACTATGAAGAAGTCTGACACCAGAAGGATATATTTTAAATAGATTTGGGTTTTCATGGCTAGTTTTTTTTTCTAGGACTCAATGTGCCCTTCAAATATGCAGCTCTACTTATATTTTCATTTCTGTAATATCCTCTTGAATATTATTTTATTTGATTTATTTAAGTAACCTCTACACCCAACCTGGGACTCAAACTCATGACCCTGAGATCAAGGGGTTGCATGCTCTTCCAACTGAGGCAACCAGGTGCCCCTTGAATTTTTTTTTTTTTTTTTTTGGGCTATAGATGTGCAGTTGGATCTCTTTTGTTTTCAGTGGATGCCAGTTTTTTTTCTTCAATTTTTTTTTATTTTTATTTTTTATTTATTTATGATAGAGAGAGAGAGAGAAAGGCAGAGACATAGGCAGAGGGAGAAGCAGGCTCCATGCACCGGGAGCCCGACGTGGGATTCGATCCCGGGTCTCCAGGATCGCGCCCTGGGCCAAAGGCAGGCGCCAAACCGCTGTGCTACCCAGGGATCCCTTTTCTTCAATTTTTAACACTTTCTTCATTTCCAATTTATTTTTCTTGTTTCTGACTCCTTCAGTCCCTGTGATTTCAGGAATATCTGCTTGCTCTTATGCTTCTAGAGTCACCTTTATTTTGTAAGTTGGTTTCTCTCTTCTTTTTCTTCCTAACTCCTGAGGTGCTATATCTTTGCATGTGCTCCAGGACAGTTGCTTTCCTGTGTTTCCGTATGTTTTTTGTTTGCTTGTTTGAATCCATGTCAAATAAGTTGATTTGTGGAGGCTGAATAGTAGATATATGATGTTCTGTTACACTATTCAATACACATATTTTATATTAAAACTGATGTGTTATTTATTTCACTTTGTTCTTGTCCAACCTTCTCTGGATTGATCAAGTTGCTTTCCCTTCCCTCCAGATTAAGTTACAGCTTTTACTGTGCATCTTGTTATTACCTTACTTTAATGTGTATCTTTAAACATATTTTTCTATCTTTCCATTAAAATTAAGGGTTTTCTTTGTACTTTTCCCCCATTCTTGTTCACTTTTGTCTTCTCCACCTCCTCCCTTTCTTCCTGGATGTTCCGAAACAGTCTACATTCCACATCATTAAGTTTGCACTGGTGAAATACTGTTTTCATTTCAAAAACTTATGGTTATCCTACAGTTTCAGTCACAGAATTATCTATTTACATTTCACTTACGGTTTAATTGCTCACTGCTCTTTTTTTATACTCTTCATTTTTTCTCTGTTTATTGAGATTTTTGTTCTCATGTTCTTTTCTTAGAAGCATTTACATGAAGAGTTTCCTTAGACACCCTTTCATGGATTATATACTTAATGAGATATTGCTTGCCCAGATGTTTATGGTTTACCTTCATAATAGAATACAAGATATTTTATACTTTGCTAAATACAGGATATTGTTATTTCAGGGTTTTTTTTTAAGTCTATAAAATTGTTCTACTCTCTAACTACCAATATTATAGATGAGAACTCTGGCTAGGTCTCATTATTTTTCATTGTAAGTTACCTGTTCTTTACATTTGGAAGCTTACAGGTTGATTTTGTGTTTTGAAGGTTGGAAATTCTATTTTTTCCCTAGGATGCATGCGTCTGTTTTAGTGTTCTTCCCCACACTACTTCCATCTCTAATCAATCTTGCTTACAGTTTCATGTGCCCTTTCAGTTTAAAACTCATCTTTAGTTAGCTCAAGGATTATTTTCTTCTAGTATTTCTTTCTCTGTTCTCTTTTCTCTTTCTCTAATTTCTGTAACTTCAGTAATAGAGCTGGATTTGTCCTCTGTGTCTTATGTTTTAATTCATGATTTTTTGGAATTTTTTTGGAGTTACATACATGACATTCTAGATTACTAATTTAGTTTTTTGCAGTGACTTTCTCTGAAATATTAAATTTTAAAATTATGGGTTGTGATTTTAGGACTTATAAAGTTGTCATCCCTCCATCCCTTCCTGGCTTCCTTCCTTCCATTCATCCTTTCTGGCTCTATAGTAGGCATCTATTTCAGTCTGTGGCATGTTTCACCTTCATTCACATTGCTCTGTGTACTTAGATAGCTCATGACCTTTTTCTGTTACATAATGTCAGCAGTTGTAGAATCTCTTGACACACATGTAAATCACAGTGGTAACCTTTCTCTGATAGAAAAAGAGCCTAGTGATCACTAACTTGGTAAACATTAAGCCCTTTATGTTTGAAGGTGTGAAGAAAGAAGTTTCCCTCTTCCTGGGTGCAGGGAGATTTCTGTCTTCAGCCTAATTTTGTGGCTTTTTTTTCTGGTTTCTCCATGTTGAAGCAGACTTGTTCCCTTGTCCATGAGAGTCACTCAGATACCACTGACTGACTGGAACACTTAAAGATCGAAAGACTTTGAGGAGTCGCAGTGAAAAGAAATAAACCTTACAAAATCAGTGTGTCTTCCCTGTCCTTAGAAATATTTGTTTGAAAACCCTTTTCATACTTGTTCTTGATTTTCATGTGCTTTCATTACCTGAGGTTCAGATGAATCTAGATTTAGATTCTCCATGATCTGTGAATTAGTCGCCATTATTCTAGTAATTTAGTAGCAGATCAAGAAAGAAATCTTCATTGTCAGTGTTTCATGACTGTTACTGTCAGAGCTGCTCGTTTTCCCCCACGCTTTTTCCAGATACATTTGAGGTTCACACTTTGCTTTATTATCTCAGGACTGGACATTTTAAATAGCTTTCCTGTGCATGCATACTTAATACTTTATGTACTAATCAACCTATAAGTATTTGTTGGCAAACTCAGTATATGTCCAATGCTTTCTGGTTGATTGGCTGATAACGTCATGGGTAAAGAAGTCAGTACACTTAACAAAAAATAGGTCTAAGCTCATCTGAGTCATCAGACTGCAAACAAAGTGCCCAGGTCACTGAAACAACTTTGGGGCATTTTCTCTGTTCATTGGCTGTTTCTTTATCACTTGGTGTTTCTTCTGAGATCTTTCGCTTCATTAGCTGTTCAAAAAACATTTATCAAGTATTTACTGTGTGCAAAAAACTCTGCTACGTGCTGGAATAAGCAGAGCATACAGGGTTCCCTGACCTCATGGAATTTACTATGTCTTTACTGTAGAGATTGCAGATTATTTACTACATCTGACTACATTCTCTTATTTGGCTTACACAGTATCAAAATGGATTTTTTTTTTCAGTCAGTATTTTGAAAATGAGAAATTTCACCTAAAAACCTAAATTTATAGCTGCTTTAAATGTATACTATCTGGCCATGCTGGGCCCTCATTCCTACGTGGCATTCTACTCTAGTAGCAGGTCCCCCTTTAGATGGGACTGTGTGCATCAGTTTGCGTAATTACCTCTTAATCAGTTGGCATTCTTCATCACAACTGTGCTGTTCCTTTTCTTACAAAATGATTAAAAGGTGAGCTACTCCTCAGATGTTTTCTGGCTAATCTTCCTTCGGGCATTTGAGTTTGTGACCCTTGTATGATATTTATTAGCCTACTACTAATTATCTTACAGCCTCAGGAGGAAGCAGAAGGGAGAGACATCATGCTTTAGCTCCAATCACCAAGAATAGTAGACAGACACATTGTAATACTCCTTCTCAGATTCATTCTAACAAAACAATAGAATTCTAGTTCATAAATCTTATGGTAGTTCTGACATAATAGGTATTTTTGCATGCTGTAAACCATTCGAGTTGACATATTTGTTTACCTCAGTAATATCGTAGTAAAATTTTGTTTATATTCAACTAACATTTAGTTTAAGTCTTTAAGTATTTGCACATTTATTAGCTCTTTTGTTTTTAATCAGTATTAAAGACCATATGAGATAAGGTTATTATGACCCATAGTTTAGTTGAAGAAAAACGAGGCTCGGAGAGGTTGGCACATTGTCCAAAGTCCAAGCCTGTTCTTTTTTCCATGAGACTGCCTTCTCACATTTGCACTATCTCATTAGATCTTGACAACAATCTTAAGAGACAGGTGGAGCAGGTTTCATCATTTCTTTAGATTGGAGAAAACAAACTCAGAGGAAGAGTCATTTCTTGCCTGTGATGACAGCTGATCTTCAGAACTTGCCTGTGCCTTCCCAGCCACAGTGCTAGACACTACACAGGTCTTACTTCTTACTACTCCCCTATGATATGAGTATTGTTATCCTCATTATATTCCTAGAAATTTGAACCTAGAAATGTCTATAAGTTTGTGGGGTTTTTTGCTGTATCATATTACCCAGGTTGCTTGACTCTCTATTAATTAATACATTAATAGCCTACATTATAATTTAGCACACTAATCTAATTTTAAAAGTACTCAATAATAAATTAAGTTTGAGTATCAGCTTTTTTGTATTTTTAGGAATGGTGTTTTCTCTCTGCAGTGTTCAAAACAAAAGGGGACCAAATTTAAGTTTAATTCAAAATCTATATTTTCTGTTTTTGTGTATGTTCAGTTTTGAAATATTCTTTTACTTTTTAATGTGGACAGCTTGTCTGGGAAAATACTTATTTCGAGTTTAGTGAATCAGTGTATTGATTGTGAATTTTGGTTTATTGTTGATTTGTGACAGGGAGGGACATAGGAAAGTTATCTTGATTTAAAGATTGGGGAATAATTTGGTAATGTAATAATTTCTTAGGTGAGTTGTATGACTTTTGGTAGCTTGTATTTAAAATAAATTAGGAAAAAAAAAAGGCCGAAGAAAGCCAGATCTATTCAATATTGGGTTTGGGTTCCTTTTGTATATTTTACCTTTTAGAGTTTATAGTCTTGGTTCCATTTTATTCCACTTTTCATTTTCTTGGAGAAGGCACCAAATGTCTGTATTTCCAAAAATATTCCCAAGAATACACATTTTTACTTAAAAGTCATCCGAAGAGTCACAAGTTCTGTGTATCCATTTTTAAAGAATTAGTCTTAAATTGTTTCTAACAATGCAGATGAAAAGTAGCTGTGTGCTTAGTCAATTCTCAATTATATTTAAAGAAAGCATTGATGCAGTAATTGTCGGTAGTATTGAGGCATAGGAAGCCAGTAATTCCTAGCTGAACCAGTGTCTAAAAGCTGAGGTTGACCATGAACTTTTGAGTTTTAGACACTTTAATAAAGTTTATTCCCATGTTTTTATTCATATATTTGTCTTATAGTGAAAATGGCAGTTTCCCTCTGTTAAGTATCATTTCTAGTTCCCTTATTATATTTAAGTACAGTAACAGCTCATGGATCGATAATATAAGATTAACTTTGTCTTTTAAGTCCATTAGAAGTAAATTTCTTTCTGAAAGTATTTAATAATAAACCTTGTGAGCCCCTATTTTTCATTCTTTGAGTAATTGCTTCTTACTAATGTTATGAATTTTTTTAATTCTTGATTTTTCTAGGGATTATTTCACATTTCAGCTGCTTTTGTTTTCTACTGCTATCATTGAGGGTTCAAGAACAAAAAATAAGTCTTCAGGTAACATGCCTGATCCATAGTAGTGCTTGGCATTGTATTTTGCTGAAAAGATCATATACCTGTCTGGATGCTTGATCTGAAAATAAAATTGTGATGATTATGAAATATTCGCATGGAGTTTTCTTGGCTGCCTCTAACAAATTTGGTCTTACTCGTTTTGTTTCTTTTAAAAAAAAAATCTTTTTTTTTTTTTTGGCTGTCTGCTTTTTTTCATGTCTTGATCTGCAATAAGTATATTGATATGTGCTTGTACTTGCTAAATATCTTAATTTTGCATATTTGGCTGCTTGAATTTTAAGTAATTTTTTTGGGCAATGCAAATTAAGAGCTTGAGGCTATAAGTAAAATAGCAATTTACAGAAGTTTTTAATTAGTTTATAAGAGTATGTTCCTTACCTATTATATATTTTCAGGTTTTGTATTTTACTAAAATGAAATAAAATTTAAAATTCAATGTCTCAGTTGCACTGACCACATTTCAAGTGCTATTTTCAGACCACATGTGACTAGTAGCTACCATTCCAGGCAGCACAGAGAAAAAGACGAGTTTCTGTCATCATGGAAAGTTCTAATTGGATAGGGCTATTTCCCTGTGGAATAGAAGGAAGTAAGCAGTAAAGTATGAGCTCGTTTCTGATACTAGTTTTGACGGCAGCTTGGTAACTCCAGAAGATAAAACATATGATCAGTCCTAGAATACTTCCTCTAGATATGTCGCCATCTCCAACTTGAGTATTTCACACTTAAAATTGCCTGAAATAGTTCATTTGCTTCATTGATTATGTTATTTTAAAGTGAAATTGTTTCTTGTAGCAAAATTCATATAGTAAACAGGCCAACAACTTAGCCTAAATTTGAATCCTGACCTCAGAACTTAGGTTAGTAACTTCTGATAAGTTACTTAACTTCTTTGAGCCCCAATTTCCTTATCTGTAAAGTGAAGGTAACATTAGTTACATCATAGGATTAATAAATAAATAACAGTAACTATATGTAAAGATAAGTAACAGAGGGGACATGTTTAGCGCTTTTAAATATAGAACGAAGCCAAAACATTTAAGAATTAGGCCATATTGTTTGCATGGACTTGTTCCCACACTTGAAACTATAATAGATCTCTAGAAATGGTTAAGGCAAGAGTGTCCTGTAAAAATTTCTGGTGCATGGGATTATTTATTGACATCGTGTGAAGTTGGAACAACTAGAATAACCAGAATGAGGAGAAAAATGACCAACTTTTGTTTTTGGAGAAGTCTGTAAAGTACTTTCTGATAACAGGGGTAATAAAAGTGAGTATTTTGTATAATGTTTTGATAACTTAGAAAGTTTTTCACATAATTTTTTAGTTTGATTCTTTAAATATTTTGAGTACCTTTATTGTACTAACATTAAAGAAGAGTAAAAGGAAACTCATAGTTGACCAACACTTTGGTGGTTATGTAGCTAACTTTGAGGATAGAAATTTCTCTTAAGTTTTCAACTTTAAATCTTATGCTCTTTCTAATTCAACATGCTGTTTGATAGCAGTTGTATTTCTGAGGAGGTATATATTTCAGAATCTCTATGGATGGGACCTACATATATGTAATTTATTTTCTTCTGTGTTGAGATAGAATGCCTACCGAAGTGATTCTGGTGCCCATCTCTGGTTAGAAATCATTGTTCTCTTCTGCTTTAATTATTTTCCAAATGCTTAGGTAGGGCATCAGCAATACTTGAAAAAGGAAATAAAAATTTAGTTTCCTATTCACTATCTTTAGTGCCTCTCCATTTATAAGTGCTTGTGGAGAGCCGGAATCCAGTCAGACAATTTAACTTCTATAGTTAAATAGTCTTAGTATTCCCTTCTCTGCTTCTCTCATAACAATTTTGGCTAGTTAATTGTCTGCCCTCAATGTTTTTGCAGTCCTAAAATGTTTACTTCATATTGCTTATAGTAGTATCTTTGTGAATGTTTTCAATTGACTGGCTAAAGATTTTTTTTTCAAGTTTTTATTTATTTATCCACGAGAGCCACAGACAGAGGCTGAGACATAGGCAGAGGGAGAAGCAGGCTCCCCATGGGGAGCCTGATGCGGTCTCAATCCCAGGACTCTGGGATCATGCCCTGAGCCAAAGACAAAAGCTTAACCACTGAGCCACCCAGGTTCCCCAATTAGCTAAAGATTTTTTTTTTTTTTAAGAATTTTATTAATCTTTTCCCAGCTGTCTTGAAGATGCTTCAGTACCCTGGATTTAGTAATTTTTCCCCAGCCATATTTGACTCTGAATATGTCCCATTACCGAGCTCAAAACTGTCCTTTGAATGGAAGGACAGTGTCATAATGGGTGAGAGAAGAGAATATTCTAGCAAACCCCCGTCATAGGTAAAAATCATGTTGCCTAGTGAATCTTAAAAAATGAAAAGCATTTTCAAACCTAAAAAGACCAATATTCTGGGAAGTTGCATTTTCAAACTTGAAAACTGCACGTTTACTATTTGAGACTAACTGGGGTTTTGCAGTGTCTAAACTGTTTCTTCACTCAGACTTATCAAAATGCAGTTGAGCAGTGGTTATGATATGTTAACGTTAGCTTTTAATTTCTGAGCAGAGATCATTTCACTAGAAGCTATTAACAGTGAATATTGGCTGCTTCTGCATTGAAATTTGCTTGGAATGTTCTTATATATAGGTGTACCTTTCTTAATATAGAATATGCAGTTCTGATTATGTTAATTACATGCAGATTATATCTGTCTTTGTTGTAACATAAATAAATTTACTTAAAAACAAAATAAAAACTAAGGCCTTCATGATATTAAAATTTTCCCAACAGGAATTGAGACTTGGTCATAGGTCACCATAAAAGTATTGTTAAGACACTTATTTTTTTGTGAACATTGCATTCAGAAGTTTGTACTTAATGGATTTCTAGTTATTTTCATTTGGTGCTGACAATCTGTTACATAGTAATATATGGCACAAATATGGCAATGCTTTTATTTTTTAAAGTTGGCTATCTCATTTTCTTCATATAGAGTAGTGGAGAGTATGTGGTTTATTAAATTTAGATGCAATATTAATATATTCCAAAAGGTAGAAATTGTGATACCATATTTCGCCAATTTTAAGACACACTTCCTTTTCATACTTTTAACAGCTCTGGAAAATGAGATGCATCTTAAAATTGATCTGTGTCATTTTAATGGTGGGGTTTTTTGTTTGGGTTTGGTTTGGTTTGGTTTGGTTTTGAGGGGCTTTTTGTTTTCCTTACCCATGTGTAAACTACTGGTACATGTTATAATCATTGATGTCTTAGGCTTGATAAAAAGTGATTGATTTTTTTTTTTTTGAAGTTTATTGTAGAACTTAGACTCGTTATGATGTGGTATATCTTTGTGGTGAAAGAAATCATTTCTATGAGATTATACTGTATTATTTGGACTAACCTTTCCTAAGATCTTTTAGCATCTCCTTCACATCCTATCACTGCTATCCTAGTGTGTCAAATGGCAAAACTGAAACAATTTAATAATGAGTTTGATGTACTTTATTCAAGGGGAGACAATCCATAGTTTGAGGGAGTACCTAGTGCCTTATGAGCACTTCCCAAGGTATTTTCCCAAGAGCGATTTCTATAAAATATTAGAAGAGGCAGCCCCAAAACAGGGCATGATTGGCTAGGAGGTCCTCCTGTTTCCTATGGTAACATAAGCTGCCTATAGCCTTACAGTGAGGTGTTTTCCATAAGTGCAGGATGATTTAGGTTTAGATTTGTGATATGGGTGGGGCCACTGGAGTGGCTTCCTTCTGGGTCCCAATATACCAATTAACAATCACTAATTAGGTTTTTTAAATTAAACTGGTTTCCCATCTGTGGAAAGATGTCCAGAACAATAAGAGGAAAATGGAGATCAAGAAACAAGGAAGAAAACATTTGGGATCAGGATTGGGATGGGTGGAGTGAAGATAATGGATGGGAGCTCCAGGGTGAAGAAGAGAGAAATGGGGATAGGACACTAGAGGGGAATGTTAATAAGAGCATTTTCCACTTACCCAGCTTTACTTATCCTGGTCAAGTCTCTGATTGTGATACATCAGCTTGTGAACTACCCAGTAGTTAGCTAGAATCATCACAAGCATATTCTATAGATTCTGAATACAGGAAATCTACTTGCTGAGACCTCACAGGGGGTGCCCTGCTACCCCTCCAGCTTTACCGGTTAATCCTAGCATCTGCTGGTATAGACCCAGTAAGGTCTGTGTTTCCTTTTATGCATGCTGTCTCAAAATAAGTAACCAAAGGGGGAACTGCTTCTTAGACAATGAATTTTTCTACAAGGAACGATTACAGATATATGCACAATTAAATTCTTTGGTTTTATAAGAAGTGTGGGAGTACCAGACAAATACTGAATTTTAGGAACTTCCTACCTTGCGCTATCATTCAGCATTTAGATAGAGCTTGGTGTCGTCTTTGCTCTTTAGCCTATTTGATTTTTATTTCTACAGACAGTAATTTAGTTATCTGTGGTATAAATTCATACTGCGTGTTCCTGCTTTAGCTTTCTATTGTCTACGCTTACTAAGTTCTCATACATTCAGCAGTTTCTCCATATTCTCCAGCGATGGTGTGTTTTAGTTCTTCCTCATTTTATCTGGCTAACATAACTCTGTTTTAGGCAAGATCCTTTTAAAAATAAAGCTTTAACATTAATATAATATTTAAATTTTCAGTATAAAACATCAATTGAAGGAACCTTTTTTTTTTTTTTTTTTTTTTGATCAGAAGGAATTTTTGCTTTGTAAAGGGTTTTACCCATAGTAGTATTTTAAACACTCTGCAGGGCCCTCTGGAAGCCAGTCTAATTGCTGCCTGGTGTTGGCTTGGCATTGTTCTGGAAAAGGATTGAAAAGAACTGTTGCATGTCTGAAATTCTCAAGTTTCCAAAAGTCCCTTTCAGAATCTACACATAAACTTTAATCTACCTTTGGGTTTTCTTGAGTTAAGCAGACCTTTTTAAGAAGTCTCCTATTCAGAATGATCTCTTTGACTTACCCAATTTTGTTATTTTTTAATTTTAAAAATTATAATAGTATTTTCATGCCTTTTCAGCCATATTAGACTCTAATTTTTTTTTTTGAACTATCTTGGGCACCAAATTAACATTGATTAGTAAGAGAAGGAAAATAAATTTCAAATTGCAAATTACAGTCTTGCTGATAAGTTTTATAGCAAAATCCTTTTCAAGTCATGATTCTGCGCTATTCTTGCTTACTGTAATGCCTCAATGAAATGTAAATGGAAATAAGAGATGCTGTCTATAAGTAAAGGTAAATATTTTTCACTGACTTATGAATAGTATTTCAAATATGGGTGCTGAGTTTTATGTATTTCTGACAAAATATGTCAGTCACCACTCTTTATAAATTAGCGTTCCCATAATTCTTCTTTCAGTTTTATTGTCCTGAATTCATTTTCTCTTTTCTCAGAGGATGTACTGAGTAAAGATGCCGGGGAATGTGCAATATGCCTTGAAGAATTGCAGCAGGGAGATACTATAGCACGACTGCCTTGTCTATGCATATATCATAAAGGGTAAGTTTATTTTTATGTTAACCAAGTTGATATTAGAGTAAAAAGTGCTTCTCAAAAATTTCAAACACATTGTCCTTAGGGCTAAAAAGTTTTCTTCTTAATTGAAACTCCCTCTCCCTGTTTATTTAAAAAATAATGAGCTTTTTATTTCCTGCTAGAACTAAGATTTAAGCCCCAATCTGTTTGTAACCAAAAATCCACCATTCGTTAAACATTTACTATTACTCAGGTATTGTCTATAACAGCTTAGCTAGGTTATCTCATGTAAATCTTGTAACAATCTCATTTTATAATTGAGGGAATAAGCCGAGAAACAATAGGAAATCTCTCCAAGGTCATGTGGCTAGTAAATGGAAGACCTGAGAGTTTAGCCACGTCTGTTTGGCTCTAGCACCCATCTGGATTCTCATAAAGTATTCTTGGTTTCAGAGTAACGCAGGACAAGTTTTAGATTAAAAAATTAGTTAAGGTAAACAAAAAAATAGAAGACTGTAACATTTCAAACCAGTGAAAGGAATAAGGCAGAATTTTATTTAAAGGCAGGAGTGGGGGAAAGCATAGAGAACATAATAAATAATACAAAATAAGGAGGCGAAAATAAAACTAGTATCAGTAATTTTAATAAATCTAAATAAAACAGACTTACCAGTTGAAAGCAGATTGAAAGATTGGGATAGGCTTTTGATGAGTGACACACTTAAACATAAGGATATAGAAAAATATGAAAGTGAAGATAGAAAACTATGTCTAGGCAAATATTAACTATAGGCAAACTGACAAAGCTAAATTGATATCAGACAAAATAAATTTTAGCAAAATATTACTAGTATGATATGATAAAAGTATATAAAATTTAGTTTTTTAGGGGATCCCTGGGTGGCTCAGCGGTTTGGCGCCTGCCTTTGGCCCCGGGCACAATCCTGGAGTCCCGGGATCAAGTCCTACGTCAGGCTTCCACCATGGAGCCTGCTTCTCCCTCTGCCTGTGTCTCTGCCTCTCTCTCTCTCTCTCTCTCTCTTTTTCTCTCTCTATGTCTATCATGAATAAGTAAATAAATCTTTTTAAAAAATTTAGTTTTTTAGTGAACCAAAGGACACAGTCTCAAGGTAAAATATTTAAAGAACTATCAAAAAAATTGACAAATACGTCATAATAATGGAAAATTTCAACATAGTCCTCATTGAGTCAAACAGATATACACAAAATGAGTCAAGACCTAGAACAATCAAGCAATACAGCTCACAGGTTTGTCTAATGGGTATATGTATATCTGCACCTAGCAATTGATACATTTTCTTTTCAAGTACATATGAAGCATACAGAAATTAATGCTGTACTAGGCCATAGAGCAAGTTTTAGCAAACTACAAAAAATTGGTACCATACAGAAAACTGTTCCTTGGCCAGTTATATGTCAGTAATAAAAGATGAATAATCTTCACACATGCTTCTAAGTAATTTGTAGATTAGGGAAGAAATGTAATGGAAGGGCCCCTGGGTGGCTGAATTGGCTAAGTGTCGGATTTTGGCTCAGGCCATGATCTCAGGATCATGAGATCAGTCCCCCCTTGGTCATAAGATTGAGCATCCCTGATGGAAACCTGCTTAAGATTCTCTCTCTCCCTCTTTCTGTCCCTCCCTCTCTGTGCATATATGCACGTGTTCTCTCTCTTTCCAAAAAAAAAAAAAAAAAAATTAGGACTTAGCAGGGTTGCCAGATACGAGCTCAAATGAAAATTAGTTGCATTCATATCTCAGTAAGAAAAAAGAACTTTTTTTTTTATAGAATAATAACATTAACAGCCACAGAAACTACAATAGCTGTGATGTTAAGAATACATCCTACAAAAGATACTCAAGATTGAAAACTTCACTGAAAGATATAGAAGATCTAAAGTTTAAGTATACCATTTTGTGGTTAGGAAGACTCAATGTCATAAAAATGTCACTTAACCCCAAATTATGTAGTTAATATCCCATTCAAATCTCAACTAGTTTTTTCATGTAATTTTACAAGTTTCTAAAATATACATGGATGATATCCATATGGTAAGAACAGTCATACTCATGAAGAGGAAAACTGCTGGGGGCCTTGCCCTGTACAAATATATTATAGGACTATTAATTAAGACAAATGTGAAATAGGCATAGGAATAAAGTCCATAAACACTTGTGCATATATGAGAGACAGCATAGCATGGAGTTTAAGAGCATGGACTCTTGGGAGTTAAGGTTTCCCCCCATATCCCAGCCCTTCCACTAGTTCATTGTGTGATATGTTAAGTTATTTAGTTTTTCCCTCCCTCAGGGAAGGAAAATGAGGCGATAGTACCAATTTCATAGAGTTATGAGGTTTTAAGTGGGTTAAATTTTAGAAAGTACTTGCACATAATAGCTGCTATTACATAGTAAGTAAATGAATAAAAAAATTGATTTGGCGGAGGTGGTATCACAGCAGTAGAGAAAGAGTGAACAATTCAGTGAATGGTACTGAGATCAGTTGGTTATTGTTATAGAAAAATAGTTGAAGCCTTATTTTATAGTTGAGATAAGAATCAGTTCCCAGTTGACTAAACATATGCCTAGGGAAGCTAAAATCTTAAAAAATGGAGAGAAATATTCTTGACCTCTTGGTAAATATTTTTAGGGCTAAGATACCTCCCCCCCCTCCAATAGAAACTTGAAAGAAAAATTGATAAACTTTATAAAATTTAAAACTTTCTTGCATCATGATACTGTGAAAAAGTAAAAACTAGACCTCAGACTGAATTTTTTTCACTACACGTAACAATTTATTGGGATGGTATCTGAAACAATATTCTCCTTCAGTAACTTTGTGTAATGGGTTTAGGTCATTGCAGTTGGTAAGTTGAAGAACAGTGACAATATAATGAGATTATCATACTGGTTCATACAGAAAATATCTCAGCACATTAGTGTTTTGCTGCATCAAATAAAAACAGATGAAAACGTAAATGGGAACAAGCTATGAGAGAATACAGCGTAGGTATACCTTGTTTTGTTGTGCTTCATTTTATTGCACTTCACAGATACTACCTTTAAAAAAAAAAATGTAGGGTTTCCTGCAACCCTGCATAGAACAAGTCTGTTGGTACTATACTGCCAACAGCATTTGCATCCTATTTATGTCTTTGTGTTATGTTTTGGGTAATTCTCATGAAATTTCAAACTTTTTCATTATTTGTTACGGTGATCTGTGATTGTGACTTCTAAAACCTCAGGTGGTAGTTAGCCTATTTTCGCAATAAAGCATTTTTAATTAAATTATCTAAATTTATTTATTTATAATAGATTTATCTACTATGCATATAGTTTTGAGACATGCTTTTGCACACTTTAATAGTAAAGTGTGAACATGCACTGGAAAACAAAAAAATTTATTTGACTTATTTTTATTGCAATATTTACTTTATTGCCATGTTCTGGAATTGAACACACCCAGTATATGAGGTGTGCCTGGTACTATAAGAATACCCATCCATGGAACATTCTAACACCCAGTTCAGTTAGGCCATGGGATTTATTTGGAAGTGCTTGCTTACTTCATTCATAGTTCTCAAATTTTATGCATTGGGCTTTTGTCCCCATATTAATATTAACCCTTCCTTAGTCCTCTATTTTTAAGTAACCTATACACCCAACATGGGCCTTGAGCTCACAACCCTGAGATAGAGTCCCATGCTCTACCAACTGAGTCTTTATGTCAAGCTGATTTCACCTTTAAAAAAAAAAAAATCCGGGATCCCTGGGTGGCACAGCAGTTTAGCTCCTGCCTTTGGCCCAGGGCGCGATCCTGGAGACCCCGGATCGAATCCCACTTCGGGCTCCCAGTGCCTATGCCTCTGCCTCTCTCTCTCTCTCTCTCTGTGTGTGACTATCATAAATAAATAAAAATTAAAAAAAAATAAAATAAAATAATAAAATAAAAAATAAAAATCCTATATCTACAGTGGTATTTTATTTATCTGGAACAAACAGAGCTTTGTTCTGGTTACAAGGTTGCATTATTGGAGTGGTCTGCCTTAACGTGGTTTTCCCATAAACCCTGTTAGTTTTAGTATATGTCTGATTTGGTAGAAAACAAGGATCATCAAAAGTGTGTATACTATATTATAGCTGAAATATTTGGATAATTTGTGTAAATCTATTTTAAAAAAGGCAAAATAGAAAATTTGGCAAAAGTTGTTAAGTCAATTCAGAAAAAAAAAAAAAGAAGAAGAAGAAGAAGCCAGGAAACATACAAATGTAAGTTGTTATACTTGGAGAATAGTTCTGTAATAGCTATGTGCTGTATATATTCTACAGCTCAGTAATTCCACTCCTGTGTGTAATCCCTGGAGGAATTCTTGATCTTGTGCTCTAGGACAGTGCTGCTACTCAGTGTGCAGGTCCAGGGTGAAATAAAGGAGCTTGAGTCAGAATGTAAATCAATATAATACTGTCTTCATTGAAAAAGACTTGCAGTGATTAAAAAAAAAAAAAAAGTGTGTTTAGAGGCAAAATTAATGGGTATTCTGACTCAAAAGCTCCTTATCTCATTGAGAACTGGTAACAGCTCATGGATTAGTACTGTATTTGTGGGCCACTCTGAGTAGAACAGCTCTAAGAGACATGTATAAGATGTCCATGGAATCATTGAAAGTGTCCATCAGTAAAAGAATGGACTCATAAATTGCAATATGCTTGTATTTATGGAATATTACATACAATGATAATTTCTCAATATGAGTCAAAATTACATGGCTGTAAAATAAGTGCCCATTTTAAATCACCTAGGAACCGTGAATTGTTAAAATATCTGGAGTATTTTGTGTACTACTCATTTTTTTCTGAGAGGGAGGTGAGGGGCAAGGGTAGGGGGAGAGGGGGCAAAGAGAGAATCTCAAGCAGACTCCACTCCCAGTGGGGAGCCTCACAGCCCTGTGATCATGACCTGAGGTATAACCAAGAGTTGGACTCTTACCTTGAGTGAGCCACCCAGGCACCCCTGTTCAGTACTTAATTTTAAAGGATATTCCAGTAAACCAGAGGACAGCTAGAGCCAAGTAAGTAGATAGAGAACAGGCTGAAAACCATCTCTAAAGCCAATTTGGGCATGATTATTTAGACAAGTCTTAATGGCAACAAATTATTTTAGATATTTAAAAGAATATTATGTGGATGAGATATGTTACTTATTTTCCTTTTTGTTTCATTATTTTTACCCACCAAACTATCCTATAAGGTGGTATGAGAATAATACATAATAATTTTGCCTGTAAGCATATCAGCCAAGCCTTCTAGCTTTGTGGCATATTCAAATTTGAGAATGTGTCAACAGTGAGAATGTTGAGCAGCTTAAATTCTACTTGGGTAACTTCCTAGCTGTTGGGAAGTTACTTAACCTTATTAAGGTCTTGCCATTTATCACAGTGAACTAGAACTTTCTGCAGTGATGAAAATGTTTCGTATCTTTGCTGTCTAGTAGAATAGCCAGTAACCATGTATGTGGCTTTTGAGCATTTGAAATACGGTAGTGTGACCAAGGAACTGCATTTTTCTTTAATCATGAGTTTAAATTTAGCCACATGTGGCTTGTGGCTACTGCATTAAACAGTGCAGATCTACAATGAGGACAATTATATGCAACCTAATATTTAACTTCTAATCACAAAATACTTTATAAATGCAATTAGATGATGGTATATTTGTGTATGTATATGTATTGTAGAATGGGATAGAATTAAAATCAAAGGCTATATTTATATGTGAGTATTGAAATACAGTCTTTTAGGGGCACCTGGGTGTGTTAGTGGTTGAGCATCTGCCCTCGGCTCAGGTCATGATCCCGAAGTCCTGGGATCATGTCCTGCATCAAGCTCCTCACAGGGAGCCTGCTTCTCCCTCTGCTCATGTCTCTGCCTCTCTCTGTCTCATGAATAAATAAATAAAACCTTAAAAAAACAAAAAAGGAGGAATATAGTCTTTTAAAAGATGATACAGTTAAGAATTAGAATTTTAAAATGGTTTGATTACATTGATTAGGGACATGAACAGATTGATATTTGCATGAATGAATATTTTGAAGAGAGAAATATCTGTCCATGTTTGTCACTTAATTTTGAATACTGCTTAAGTGGTAGTTCTTTAGATTCTCTTTTGGTAAGGGTTGTTCTATTTAAACTACTTTATAGTGTAACTTTGCAAAGGTTGTTTCCTTAACTTCTTTGAATAATCAAAATGTGGGATGCCTGGCTGGCTCAGTGGGAAGAGTATAGAGCATGCCACTCAGTCTTAAGATTGTGAGTTCAAGCCCCATGTTGGGTGTAGAGATTACTAAAAATAATAATAAATTAAGATCAAAGTGTAATAAACAGATCCTCATCTTTTACTTACATATGGCAAATATGCTTATTTAAAATATTTTTTCTGTAAATATATATTAAGGTCAAGAAGTAAGAATTTTTATTATGGCTATTATCTAAATAATTAAACATAAGTATTTCAGTTTTTCTGGTTTTGTTCTTTTCTAGCTGCATAGATGAATGGTTTGAAGTAAATAGATCTTGCCCTGAGCACCCTTCCGATTAAGCATCAGCTTCCTGTTTTATAGGTAATTCTCCGTTTTTCTTTTTTAATTGCTTATTAAATTGTTACCTGGGTTATACATTCTTAGCCATCATTTTTATTCATTCACTTATTTATTGAAGTGTTTGTGTGTCCATCCATCTGTCCATCTGTGTCCCAGACATTGGGTTAGGTTACTGTGTAGAAAACTCACGTGGAAAGAGAACATAGAAAACAAGTATATTGATTCCTGAAGAAAGTCTCATATTGAGTAACTTCTCCATTCTTGGTACTTTAAAACACATTAGCTTATTTAATTTTAGGTTAGTGCTTAAATCTGTGAAATATATGATTGGTATGAACTTCACACATGTACATATATGTAGTCATTGTAGTACATGTTACCCCGTTTTACCTCGTTTTACCACTAAGAAATCTGAGGCCCAAAGTAATTAATTTCATGACTTTAAGAAGCAGTATGCACAACAGTCCAAGGTCATGCATTTAGGAAACAGAATCAGATTCTGTACTCTTACCCAAACTTTACAAGTATGTTCTTAGGTAATGCAGCAAAATATTATATTAATATTTTAATATTAATATTAATAATATTAATGCAGTATAATATTATAATTCTAATCATAATAATTAGTTGGCATTTATGTTGCATTATTATGTATCAGACATTGTTGTAAACATTTTACATCTATTAATAACTCATCTAATTATTGTAACAACCCTTTGAGCTCAGGACTCTTGCTATTCCCATTACACAGGTGAGGAAACAGAGTTATAGAGAGGTTAAGAAACTTGACTTGTCAAGCTAATTCCTAGGTAGAACTGGGATTTGAACCCAAGCATATTGGCTCCTAAGATTGTGTTCTTAACTAATCTGTAATTAAGTAGGAGCATTTTCTTCAAAAAGTTGCGTCATGTATTCATTCATTCATTCAGTTTAATCTTGCACTTTAGTATATCTTCAGCCTGTTATATAGTGTTCGTGTCTATATATAGTAGAAGCAAAACAGAAAAAAATTGAATTTTAAACCAAATACAGAATGTTTTGCTCTGCTGATATCACTTATTCGTTATCCTGCATTATCTGAAAGTGTTCAGTGAATTGAATGATAAACTCACTTGACTATTGCTATTTTCCATATTCCATGAAGTGAGTTAAATGAATAATTTAGCTTTGAAAAAGTAACTTCACATATATGAAAAGCTTTTTGTGAGAAGACCTGCAGAACTGACATAAAGCATTGGGTTTTCACATCAAGGCAGAACATTTTAGCCAGTGCTGGAATAGTTTCAGGAATTGGAGCCTCTATGTTCAGAGACTTAAGATGGTAACCAACAAGTCTTTACTGAATGGCTAGGCCTGAAGACAGAAAACTGGAGCAGATTGTTGCCCTTAATGAGGATAATTTAATAGCAGCAGATTAGAGTATTGAAAGAGGAGATTTGAGGTCACTGAAGAGCTGTTATAGCAACCAAAGTAAGAACTGCAACATGAAATGAGACCTCTTCACAATTAAAGTGGGTCTCCATGGGAAATGTGAAAGCCATTGTAAGCTGGAGGGTACGAGAAGACTATTAGCTTTTGAAACTTTTACTGTGAGGTGATTCACATCATACCTTGACACACCAGAGGTGTAAATTGGGATAAGATTGCCGTGTAAAGGAAGTGTGGCAGTAGAATGATACTTTTGAGTATATGTGCAGGTATGTTTGGATTTCACGATGAGCAGGTTTTTTGAAGAGGAAGATGCTTTTGGTGTATCTTTAGTGTAACCTTACGTCTGGGCGAATAAACTAAAATTATGACTAAAATTATAGAAGCATTTTAAGAGAAGTACTAAAAACTAATGCTAATAAATGAAGTTTTTATCTTAGTATTTTACATACCAAGGTAATAGGTCTAAAGTTTTCACCTATAAGTAAAATGTATTTTAGAGGCAATAAACTTTTTTGTGTGAGGTGGGATTTTATGGTCATCAAGTTTTTATTTCATGGTCCAATCAGCCAAATTTTTCCTTTAGTGTCACAGTGAGCCTATGGGTATAAGGAACAGGAGTCTCCTCTGGTAGTCAATATGCACGTTGGTCTTAAATAGCATTTCAGTTTTCTTACCTTAGGTATCAGTATTGTCTTTTTACTGACTTTTTTTTTTTTTTTTTTTTTAATAGAATCTGAGTGGGACACCTGGGTGGCTCAGTGGTTGAGCCTCTGCCTTTGGCTCAGGTCGTGATCCCAGGGTCCTGGTATCCCACATGGGGCTCCCTGCAGGGAGCTTGCATCTCCCTCTGTCTATGTCTCTGCCTCTCTCTGTGTGTCTCTTATGAATAAATAAATTTTAAAAATCTTAAAAAAAAAAAAAACACCTGAGTTTGCTGACACTTGCCCTTAGAAGTCTTATAAATCAATGGACTCTATGGATCTTGAAGAGTCATTTTTACAAATGTACAGTTATGGAATATCTTGGCTCAGATTTTTGTTTCTGTACTGACTGCTCTTATTTATCAAATGATAAATTTCTCCTATCCCTTTTGCTGTGCCAGATTAAATGTGTGCATTTGAAGAGGATTTATTACTAGAAGATTAGAAAAAAAGGGAACATCTAGCAGCATGTGCAGCATTTCTGATACTCTTCAGCATAAGTATTTAATGGATGGTCCAAGATAGAGATACGTAACTGTCTAAGGTTTTGATTAGTTAGAAATTGTTTACTGTTTTTACTTGAGGTTGTTTGTTATTTGGGGAAAGGTTAATAGGTGGTGTATAGGTGCTTGTGTGTTGTGTGTTTGCTGTACTCTGGAGTGGTCTTTATTGCAGAGGGGAAATGACTCTTATGTGGTGGCTATTTTTGTGACTATTTTAAGCTTTAATTGGTCCTTCTGTGACCTTTATCTGTTCTTTTGCAGAACACTAATTTTAGGAGTTTTTAGAACAGTAAGTAAGTGTCTGAAAGCGTCTAGCAACTAAAGCATTGTTCCTGGGGGAAATGGATCTTCTACTTTGATTTGTATTAGTATCATGGACTGCTGCTTAAACCTCATGCATCTGCTTCTGCACAGGTTTTCTTGTCTTTCCAAGATGCTTGAAAAACTGAGAGGACATGAGGATCTGTCTCTGGAGAAAGAAAACAAAACTGCAGGCATACTGAACCCGAAATCTGAGTTCTGTGAGACTTGGTGATGCAGAGATGGACAATCATACAGGGAATAACCCTGCTGAAGAGAGGACAGTTGCCACAGAACTCAGTGTACCAAACATGCATATAAAGGACACACAGGGATTTTGAAAATGCTGCACATCCCTTAATAGTCATCTACATAGGTAACGCTGATAAACATTTTGTATTCAGACGCCAAAGTTAACTGATTTAGAAGTTGATTTTATTAAGTTGTCTAGAGCCGTGCCACTAGTTGTGTTTTGACTTGTATTTTAGTTGGGGGGTCACTTTATTTTCCCCAACATGATGTTTCTGCATTCATCTCTTCTTAAACTGAAGACCACATAATGTACTTCTTATAAACTAAAGTCTTAAATGTGAAACCAAGATATGTAATCAAGCAGTAAAACATTCTCTGAATGTAGACCATGATCTCAAGTTCTTCTGTTTTTATCCCCAGGAGTATAAACTAGACTTCTACATAGGAGAGCTAAAACATGGTAATGTTTGAAATTAAAGGTTGAACAGTATCAGAATGCAGTCCAAAGAGTAAATCATGTTACATAATGACATTTTAATGAACTAAATCTAAGATTGTCTATTGAATTGCGATTAAATGTATTATTTCCTCTTAAGTAAAACTGCTCAGTAGTTCATCAGTAATGAATCATCCTGCAGCTATGCAACTTTTTAAAAAATACAAATTACCAATTTTAAGTGCTGCCAGCTATAATAACTTTGTTTTAACGGGTATTTTTATTTGTTCTTTTCATGTAATTACTTTATTGTGCTTTGCATCTCCAGTTTACCACATTTGGGTAGAATGTTTAGCAGGTTAGTAACTTATGAAAAGGGTAAAATAAAATTTTCTTGGGTGGAACTTGGAATAATTTGAGAGACATTTTATATACTTTTAAAAATCTGAATTTAATTGGGATGCCAGATTTATAGCAATTTGCATCTTTAATTTTCCAGATAATCTGGAGGTTAGTGTTTGATAAATGATTTTTTAAAGCAAATATGAAGATTTTGTTAATTTATAATTTATTAATGTGTTATTACTGTAATTGAAAATGTTACAGAGACTTTTAAATTCAGTCTTGTGTAGAAAGAAATGTATTAAGCAAAATTATGTGAATAAATATTCCCACAAAATACATCTGAATGGTTAAAAAATACTGGAAGAGAGCTATCAGGGCTTACAGTAGTGAATGTCTTTTTTTTTTTTTTTTTTTAATACAAAAAGATACCAATATGTAGATTTCATATTTTCAACGTACAGGGAAAATGTTATCAGTGAACATTTAAGCAGTGCACTTTACTTGATATAATTGAAAGTTGCACAGTACTGTTTCCTTATTTTAAGCTTGCTTTATTTAAGCATTTGCTTTTCTATTTAATGCTGCTACTCTTATTCTCAATTTTTTTTCCCTATTCTGCTTCTGTTTCATACTTTTTGAAAGGGCACGTACAGGAGCAACTGCTGCTACCCAGAAAAATTGGTGGTTTTGAAGCAATTGAAAGAGTTTTTCATTGCTTTCTGTGTGATTCTAGACCAGATAACATTTTCCCTAAACTTATGCTGTGAAATGCCTTTTGTTATGCTGCAATTGACGAAAGCATCCCAAGCCTCCTTTGTGACAGCTGACAGCATGGTTTCATAGGTGCTTTTTAAACCAGTTTTGGGAAGTAATTTTCCCTTAAGGAAAATATCCTTTCCTTAAATTTGTTTCTGTTATCATGAAATCTGAATACGAATCCATTTTGTTTCACATTTTTAATTTTGTAAGCTTTCACACAGAACACACATACCCACTCACCCCAGGAAAAAACCTCTTAGAATATTCTGTGAATAATTCATTTTTTTTCTATACTGGTATATTGTTATAGTAAGAATTGTTTTGTCGTCTTCCATTCTTAAAGACAGAGATTAACTCTGCCTCTGGTAATGACCTATTCATATTCTCCTTTAAGTTGATTTTTCTGATACGATTTCCTCCTTGACTTTTAATCTTCTAACACTTCGTTCTTTCCCATCTTTGTCCTGTCCGGCCCTTTAGCCCTCTTGGTCTCTCTCAGCCTCTGACTGCCCCACGGTTCTGTGCTGCAGCTGCTGCGGTAGAAGCTCCTGTGCTTTAGAAGAGAGTTCAGTGTTTATCTGTGTCGAATGCGCCTTGATTATTCTATTTGTCTAGAACAGTATTAACTTAAAAAAAATCTGTTGATAGCAATCCCTTTTTTTGTTAAAATTGACAGAGGTTAGCATTTTTTACTTTAAGTTCAGTCTCCATCAGTGATTCCCTAAAGTTGAGAATTTAGAAATTGAAGAATAAAGTTTTTATAGCCCAGATACTCCAGTTTTTACTCAAAGTCGCTACCCTGGAAAATATTATAATATTCTACACAATGTCACTTACAATATTTGTAAATCTGTATGTGGACACTGAATAGTCTAAGGATATAAAAATCACATTAGATATTTAAGTATGTAGCTTGAAACTACTGACAACTGGGTATTATGGAGACAAAATAAAGATTGAAAACCTAGATTACCAAATTGGTGATAGCTTTCTAGAATCTTTGTAAATACATGTTTTCCAGTAAGATCGCACTCGCATATTTAGAAAGCAAGATGTTCTGAAATTTCACTTTAGTGCCACTCTTTATAATGGGCTTATTGCCAATTTTGACTCCTCATTTTTCTTTCATCTGGCTTTTTGGGTTTTTTTGTTGTTGCCAGAATGTGTAAGAGATAGTAAGATTATTCTTACTTTTGACTTTTTGCCAGAGAAATTAGACTAATCCTCATCTTAATCTATGGTTTTTCTGATCTGGTTATAAATCCGACATAGATTGTATTTTAAGAGCAGTGTCTGTGATTGAAATATAAATAATGATTTCTATAATGATTTTCTTGTGATAGCTGAACAACATTTAAAAGGCCATGTTGTAAACTGTTGCATGCTATTTGGGTTTTGGTTTCTTAGTGCAAATCTTATATTTCTTTTAAAATGTTACAGTTATTTTAGTTCTCACCTGCTAAACACACTTTATTAGAATGTAACTCAAAATGCCCGAGGGTGCTGCACCATCAGCATGTTTGCAATATGTATTTTGAGAAGATTTCAGGTTAAAAATGTTTTAGTGAAAATGGCAGATTCCTTTTCAAAGCTTATTTTTCTTTCTAAATTTGGGTATAGTGAAGTTTAAGAGCAGTCATTTAAATTAACATACTGTATAGCAAAACTAAGAGATACTTCTTTAAATGAAAAAGATAGTAAATTAAGTGTAAATAATACCTAGTTTTATTTACCACCTTGGAGAGTTGAAGAAAGAAAATTTCCTAACAGTAAGCTACTATGTTTGAACAAAGCATGAAACTCTTTTTAAAAACTCAATAATTGAATTTCCTATGTGATTGATAACCCATATTTATGCATCAAAGATAATATCCACATCATCTTATTTTTCCACAGAGGAAGTTTCCATATAAATCAGATTATTGGGAACTTTGTAAAACTGCATAGAGGTAAATGTTGCTTATTAATTGTGAATACAGTTTGTTAGTTGCAGGAAATCTTCCAGTGCATTGGGGCCATTTTCTTGCAGTTTGATCTATCCTGAGGTGAACTCAGTACATATTGAGAATGTGTTAAATGTGAAATGTCCCTTGTTCTTGTACAGATACTTTTGAAGTTTTAAAAAATTCTAGCATGCCAATATTTTGTCTTTGGCCCATCACCTCCACCCCTTAATTGAAGTGTATAACTTCTGATTTTTTTCTTTGCTATATTGTGAATAATAATAATAGTTAAATTGTCTGTTTTATTGTCTACTTCTCTATCCAGATCTTTTCATTCTAAAACTATATTGCTACTTGGTTTTCTGTAGAGGAAATTGCTATTTGGTGTACTAGTGATTCTAATTGGGGAACAGCTGACTGGGTAAAACCTTTTGGTAATAACTGACCGAGCCAGTACTTTGAGTGCCATGTTCTGTGAATACTCTGCTTAAGCTAGGAAGCCGAATGTTCTTTTTAAATCACAGAATTCTTGAATTGAATTGGAAATACCTGGTCTTTGAAGTCCAGCTGATTCTCTGGAAAGAATTAAAAGCACTGAGGAAAACCAGATATGTCAATATTAAGTTTTAGCTGAAACATTATATATTTAGGAGAGTTGGTATACTTTCAGATATTTAAGCCATCATTAATTTTAGACCAATGGCTAAAAATAACATCAATTGTTGATTGCTTGTTTATAGAGAAGCAAAGAGCAGTATGGCATAAACTCACATCCCAGTAATAAAGGAAAAATTTTAAAGTGATATTAGTATCTGTCAGCCAACCTTGCACTTCTTAGCTCTGCCCTGGACTGTGAGATACCTGTTAGAACCCCAAGTCTTAGAATCAAAAGTGACTGATTTCTCCTATTATAAATTTTCATGCCTGTCCTTTTGATTTGATATACTGAGATTGACAAGTACCAATGGTTTCTGTTTATAAACTTATAGTTCTGCCTTTGCCCTGGTGCTAGCATCTTGAAAAGGTTACATTTTTAGTAGCATTTTGAGCACCTATGTGCATATGATACAGTTGACAGATCCTTTAGGGAGATTAAAAGAGAGTTTGGAATTTGATGATGGTATTGATCTTTATTACAGAAGTCCATTACATCTTATTTCTTTGCAATGACTATATGAGTATCAGTTTTTTTAGAAAACCACAATAATAGATATTAACTTCATTGCTTTTGTTCATGGTTTCAACAACTCTTCTGTAATACCTCTTAATTTCCTCTACTAGAAAGTATTTTCCTGTTAAATTAAAATATCCAAAGGATCCATCACAAGAAATATAGAACATGTATTAGGAACAGCTTGTATGTTCTAAACTAAAATGGAACAGTTCATTACTGATTTTTTTAATAAATAAAACTTCCATATGATCTTGCCAAATTATCCTCTTATTTAGAAATAGAAAATAAGAGAATGTTTCCAAGGAAATTTGTCATATCCACTGTAATGTCTAGAAGTTGACAGTATATTACAGTAAAACTGAGAATTACCTGATTGCTGAAAGGTTACCATGAATTAACATGTCACAGTTTCTTTAACTATTTTTTTATGCCCATTTAGTTGAATTTCTGAATTCAACTAAAGAAACAACTGTAGTGGTAATGAACCAAGAGTAACCATAAGTAAAAATGTACTTTGAAATTTCTAATGTGAAACCCAATTTGTAAAAATTTTTTAATTGAGATATGATTGTAGTAGAGCTATTAAGTTTTGGGGAGGGATGGTCTATCAATGTATGATCATAACTTTACGAATTTAGATTGTACTTGGTAGTGTTACATTATGTTTTGAAAAGAAGAGTATTAATCTTTGGAAGCACAGGTTTCATGATATAAGAGGTGTTGAGCTTTGTAGCACAGTGGTTAAGAACACGAGTTCCAGAGCCAGACTCCCTGGTTTTGCTATGTCTGTGACATTGGATGAGATGCTTAACTCTGTGCCTTGCCTTTGCCTATGAAAAGAGGTAAAACTACTGCCTACCTCAAGGTTTTTGTGAGGATTCATTGGGAAGGTACATGTATGCACCACAGACACACAACACGTTAAGCACTTAATAATGTTAGTGGTTATTATAGACAATAAAAATATTTGTGCCCATCTATGAATAAATTGTTATTCTCTCCAGTCATAAGATGCAGGATTAATGTCTTAGACTCTAGCTGATGTGTTTTTAAAACCTACGTATATAATAGAGGACATTGTGGATTCTGTTCTTCTTTCATGCTAAAATCTAGAGATTAACTCTCCCAGCAATTATTAATAAGCATACTTGGTTCTTGGACTGTTAGGGACCAAGATTACAGAATTGCAAGATAACTAATCTCTCAGTCCTTTTTTTTTTTAAATATTTTATTTGTTTATTTGAGAGAGAGAGAACAAGCAGGGGGAGCAGCAAGGGGAGAGGGAAAAACAGGCAGCCCACTAAGCAGGGAGCCTGATGTGGAGCTCGATCCCAGGACCCCCGGATCATGACCTGAGCCAACGGCAGACACTTAACCAACTGAGCTCCCTAGGCACTCCAACTAACCTCTAAGACCTTAATCTTTAGTGGGAGAAGCAAATAAGTGAGCATATAATAAAGATTGCTGTTACAGACATATACACAAGGTATAGTGGAGGTAGTGAGGACGGTCATTAAACTAGGCAAGAGAATGATTAAAGTCTTGAAGAACAAATAGATCATACATAGCTCCAGGGGATATGGATAAAAGGACATGTGCAGTGGGAAGCTTGGGAAGGGTATTCCCAAGCAGAGAGCATAGTTCAGACAAGCAGGACATTCTTGGAGAGTTGCTAGGTCTAGAGAGGTAAGCAGATGGCAGAGCACGAAGGGATGCATGTGCCAGACTACAATTGAAAGGTCTTAAGCAGGGAAAAGGACCATCAGATCTACTCATCAGATTAGAGAGGAACGAAACTAGAGGCAGAGAGACTTTGTTAGAAAATTTATAGCAGTTCAGGTAAGATAAGGAGAGGGAAAACTAAAGGAATGACAATAGGGAAAGGAAAGAGGAAGAACTTAAACTTAGTAAAATGAACTCATCTTGGTGTATTCATTTACATGTGCAGGATGAAAGGGCAAGACCAGGACAGCTCCATCTGTACTTTCTCCATGTTGGGAAGAGTTGAATCTTAAGGACAGGGCATCTCTACTTGGGGAAAGCTGATCATGTCAGAAGTATCTCCTGGAGAACCAGAGATAACACTACCAAGAAATCGGATCTGAAATGGGAAGCAGAGCTTTGAGAGAGAAACCAGACAGGAATAGTTGGCAAGTTGTGAGAAAGAGAGAGAGAGAGTGGGTGTGTGTGTGTGTGTGGCTATTAGGTTCAGAAGTTATTGAGACACAAATGTTGCCAACACTGTTAGAAGAATCAGTAAGTGCGTGATAAGTAGGGTACACTGCGCCAGTGTAATGGCATCTAGGTTGGTTGAGTTGGACCTCTCCCAACAGCCCATCCTCACATTCTCCCTTAATTTCATATGCCTTTTGGAATAGGGCTGTGTTTTCTCAGGCTGGCATGGTGAAATGCTGAGTTGCATTCTGAAGCGTTAATGAGTTTTTCTCTTTGGTTCTTTTGTCCCAGATCCTTTCCATTATGCCAGTCTTCTCAGCCACTCACAACAGAAGAAAGTTCCTGTTGGAAGTAGAGTATTTGTAGAAGTTGTTATACAGGAAAGATGGATGCTACTTGCAGTAGATAGATTAGGCTAAGCAAGAGGAGGGCCAGAAGAGGTTTATTAGTTCCTGGAAGTCTGTGGGTTGCCAATGGGTACTTCATGATTATCTTTGTTTAGCGAAGGACAGAAAAAGGGGACTGATAACTTTATATTTAGTCCCTGGAGAAGCAGCAGATATCTTAGGAAATCCTTGTATTATATTAGGTCAAGGAGTCCATTCTCACAGATTCCCTAATCTAATACAACACATCTCTAGGGACACTAAACTTTCACAGGTTTCTCCAAATTGGTTCAAAGATGCATGGGTTGGTAACTTGGAACTTCCTAGACCAGGAATTCCTACAAAGCAAGGCCTGTGAGAATAATAGAAACTTAATACCTTAGAGAGAATTGTCCTATAATGTAAGAAAAAAAATCTTATATTCATAAATATCATTGCATGATTTAAGATTTGACTTCTCACATAAAATGAAAATACTTAATGATGCTGTGATTATCAGACCGTTGTTAAATTTTGCCTTATAGTGCCTTATTCTTGTTCTTTTCTATGAACTTATGAATTCAGTGTTCATTATTTTATGAGAGTTAAAAAGTACCTGATCAAAAAATAACTTTCCAACAAAGTCAGTTTAAGACTTAAATCCCTTCTGATTGGCTTGATAACTTAGTAGCTGGGTAACTGAAAACAAACTATGCTGCTAGCCATGCAGATTTGCGTTTCAGAAAAATATCAAAGAACTGTATGCCATGAACCTTTTAAAGTAGCTCATTTATAATTGAAGTGTTATTAAATCTGTAAATGTTAAGGATATTCATTATCCAAATAGTCAGAGGATATCCATCAAGGAAGTCAAACAGCAAACAGTTCATCCATTGTTGGAGTTCAAACATTGCAAAGGCTAATAAAGACCTTCCTCGGGTGTTTAAATATCCAAACTATTGTCATTTTAACATGTAATCGTTACAAAAATTGCCAGTGAGATATTTTTAGATCTTTGTTCAGTCTTTGAAATCTGATACATATTTTATAGCACATCTATATTTGGAAATAGTCTATATTTTAAGTACTCAAGAGCCATTTGCAACCAGTGGCTGATAGGTCTACATGAGTCTGGGAGGTTGGTTTTCCACGCTAATCTGTCATCAGCTAAATATTTTTGAAGGTTTTATAATTCTAATTTGGTAAAGACCTTAATCTCTGAAAGTTAATTAGGTACCATGCATGAGCAGATCTAGTCCTGTTGTCACTAAACTGAGTCAGATTTTTCTAATTTTTTCAGCAAGGCTACAAATACCTTGAAAAGGTTGATGATTTAAGGAATCCTCTTTATTTGCATTCACAGATGTCACTGGCTTTTGTTATGACTACAGCATCTTGGTAAAGATGCACAAGCTCTGATCAGTGTTATAGTTAGGAGTTGATGTGTTTGTGATGGCCAACAGGAATTGTGGGAAGTGCCAATGAATAGCTCTAGTCTCAGTTGCTCCCTGTGTAGAGCCTTGTGGAGACAGTTGCATGAGTTTCAGGCCTTCTAGTAGTAGTTAACTTTGTACCACATCCATGCTTAAAATGCTAAGCTTGTCAAACAGACCCTCTTTCACAAAACTGACACTTCCTAATCCAGCTTTGAGAGACCCCCGGTGATGAAGTAAGATGCTCCCTGGTTTATGTGGGTATTCTGTGCTTGAGCGCCCTGATAAAAGGAGTCGTTGGGTGGAATGGCCAGGGAGTTTATCCACGAGGGTGGCTACACGTGGGAAGACAGATAGATATATTGCTCTCTTCAACTTTGAGATCCCTGTAAGCAATAATGCTTATTAACACTTGGCTGAAAGTTAGATCAACTTGGGACATAGGAAGGGGAGACCATTGTTTTTTCTTTTTAAATGGTGTGATCCTGTTGTACAGCCTATATACAACTATATCTAGGAGTTTCTCACACATACTCCAAATGGAGTGTCAGCCCTTGGGGAGGAGAGTGCCAAGCATGTCACAGACCTCTACAGCTAAGATCTAGCTACATTTCCTGCAATTCTCTTTCCTCAAACTTTTGGCTCTTTTTGAATGAGAAAACTATTCCTTTATCATTACCCATTCTTCCCAGCTCTATGGTTCATAGAATAAAACTGCCTGATTCAGCCAGGCTGAGGTCCTTGAATTTTTTTTTTTTTTTTTCACTTTGCACACCAAGTTTGTAGGTTCCTAAAAGCCCTTTCTGCCTCCAGCCCATGGCTGTTAGCCTTTTAGCTTTCGAGTTATGTTTCTTCCTTTGACTTAAAAAAAAAGTTTGTTTTATGCTCATTGTGTCTCCCCACTGAAGCAGCAGCTGCCAGTGAGTCACTGAGTGAGTTGCCATAAGCAACTAGGAACAAAAGGCATGAAAAATGGCAGCAGTTAATAATTCAGAAATAGCATTGCTACATCACAGCAATCACTAGAAAGCCACTGTAGGTAACTGTTTGTGAGTATGTGAGTAGCTGTAGCGTGATTTTCATTCGTAGAGCTATGTTGGAAATCTTGAAGTCTTCTCAGCCTAAAGATGAATGTGTGGGAGTTACTTGAACTGGAATGCAGGGTGAACTGAAGTGTTGGTTCATTCATTTAGCACATATTTTTTGAACATTTGATAGATGTGAGACACTGCATGTACGCTGATGTGGAAAAAGGAAAGTTTTCTGCCCTTATGGAGCTTACGGTTCAGTATTTTTAGCAAAAGCTGGTAATCAGGCATGGCATAGCAAATACATAAATAACATGGTGTGTGAAACCTAGTTCTTGAATAAGCATTTGTTTGTGTCAGATCTTTCAAGGCATAAGATCATTAAAGTCGTTGGAAAATACTTTATTTGTGCATTTGTTAACAGTTTCATGCTGGTGCCAGACCCTGGTATGTGTCAGTGCTGCTAAAACAGGTGAAAACAATTGAAAGTACTACAAACACTACTAGGATTGCAGGAGAGACACCAGATTTGTTAGCTCATTTTCCACTTTTTAGAGGACTGTTTCCTTAGTAAGAGTAGTGATTATGTTTCTAACCAGATTTTTTTGTCACAGCTTTTTAAAGGCCACGTCAGTAAGTTATAATGTACATACAACAAAAACTTTCATTGTAAGCATACAGTCTGATGAGTTTGGGCACATATATACACCTGGGTAACAATCACCAAGACCAAGACACCTGGGTAACAATCACCAAGACCAAGATAGAGAACATTTCCATCACCCCTCAAAAGGTACCAAGCCCCTTTACACCCTTTTCCCACCTGTCCATCCTCATCCCCCCATCAGTCATTGATCTGCTTGTGTTACTGTAGATTAGCTGAAAACATTAAGTATGTCTAAGGCTTGTTTTGCTTAGCGTATCTGTGAGAGGCATCAGTGTTACCGCTTGAACTAGTTCTCTTTTTTTTAATTACTGAGTAGTATTCCATTATATGAATCTACTAGTTTGTTATCCATTCTCCTATTGGTGGACACTTGGGCTCTTTCTAGTTTGGGCTATTATGAATAAAGTGGCAGTGTACATTGATATATAAATCTTTATGTGAACATGTGATTTCATTTCTCTTGAATAAATATCTAGGAGTGGAATAATGGAGTCATACGGTAAATATTTGTGTCACTTTCTGAGATACTGCCAACTTGTTTTCCAAATTGGCTCTACCATTTTACACTCCTACCAGTGCTCTGTGAGGGTTTTCCCACATTACTGTCAGTCAGTACTTGCTGTTGTCAATATTTTGAATTTTGGCCATTCTAGTGGGTATGTAGTGGTATCTCATGACTTAGTTTGAATTTACCTAACCACTAATGATAGTAATATTGTAACATTTGTCATTCCTATATTTCTTTTGGTTGAAGGTCTGTTGAAATCTTATACCATTACTGTTAACAGTTTTGTGGAGGCATGATTTACATACCATTAAATCCAATCACTTAAAGTGTTCTGAGTTCACACAAGTTTAACATGTGTTCATAATTCTTATTTTTGCTGAATGGTTTTCTGTTATATGGATATACCACATTTGTTCATTTACCAGTTGATGAAATTTGGATTGTTTTCACTTTTTTTGGCTACTATGAATACTGCTATGAACATTCACCTTCAAGTCCTTGTGTGGACATAAGTTTTTCATTTGTCTTGAGTAAGTACCTAGAAGTAGAATTGCTAGGTTAGGTGTATGCATCTGGACATGCCATCCCATCCTGTGATATGTTGGGGGTTGGGGGCTCACCCACTGTTCTCTCCTCCCCAGATCATCTTGTTCAATTTCTGTTATTCTGATGATCATCTGTTGGTTACCAGCAAGATTGAGGTTTCTAATAATACCCCTGATCATGAATTTTTTCCCACGTTTTGCTCAAGCAAGGAGCCCCCTCCAGCAAGGACGCAGCAGGTCCTCACAGCTCCCCTCCCCTTCCCCCCACATATACCCACACACACTAATAGAACTACAGTACCATAGAACTTGGGAGGTACAGGGGGATAATATGTGGAGCCAGAAGGATGGGGAGACTGCCCTGGGCTAAAATGCCAGATTCCCACAGTGTTTACTAAGGTTTAGTAGGTTTTCTTGGGTAAGTATTTCTCAATTTGCTGCATGCCTTTGGGTCATTTCCCAAAGTTCTAAAATGATTGAACAGTTTTGTCAGTTTTTTACATTACTTTTTAAGAGGCAGGAAATGTGCCATACTCCTTACCCAGTTATTCCTGAAGTCCCGTGGAGTTCTTCATTTTTTTTTTTTTTTAAAGATGTTATTTATTTATTCATGAGAGACACACAGAAAGAGGCAGAGACACAGGCAGAAGGAGAAGCAGGCTCCATGCAGGGAGCCCGACGTGGAACTTGATCCCGGGACTCCAGGATCACGCCCTGGGCCAAAGGCAGGCGCTAAACCGCTGAGCCACCCAGGGATCCCGAGTTCTTCATTTTTAAATTGGGTTATGCATCATCCTATTTGTAAGTTGTAAGAGTTCTTTGTATGTTCTCCATACAATTATTTTGTCACATACATGATTTGCAAATATTTTCAGTCTGTGGATTGCCTTTTCATTTTCTCAGTAGTGTCTTTGAAAGAACAAAAGTTTTACATTTTGATAAAGTCTCATGTACTATTATTTTTCTTTTCCTGTTCATGCTTTTTTAGTCCTGAGAAATTCTTGCCAAATACAAAGTCACAGAGATTTTCTCTCTCACCCTTATATTTAGACCTGTGATACAGCTCCAGTTAGTGTTTGTATGTTGTATGAAGGTAAGTATTAGGGTTCGTGTTTATCCATATGACTTTCCAGTTTGTTCCAGATCATTTGTTGACGCAACTGTCTTTTCCCTATTGAACTAACTAGATATCTATGTTGAAAATCAAATAGCTTTATATGTGTAGGTTTATTTCTGGGCTTGTTTTTGTTTCATTAACCTATCTGTATGTCTGTACTTATGCCAATATTACACTGTTCTGATTATTGTAGATTGGTAGTAAGTTTTGAAATCATTGCTTTCAGTTTTGAAAGAAATTTTTCTGGGCCTAGACTTTCTAGATCATCCCTTTTTTGTTCTTATTTTAAGTACTTAAAGAAACTGCCCCATTGTCTTCTACATTACGTAGCTTCAGGCAACAGGTAGGTTTGCCATCATTCTTCTTTAAAAAATTTTTAATTGAGACAATTCACATGCCATGAAATCCACCATTTTGAAGTGCACAATTCAGTGTTTCCAGAATGTTCATAAAGCTATGCAGTCATCACTATCTAATTATAGAACATTTATATCACTACAAAAAGAAACACCATACTCATCGGTAGTCATGCTCCATTCTCCCTTCCCCCCTGCTCTTGGTAATCACTAACCTATTTTGTCTCTCTTTGGATCTGCCTCTTCTGGACATTTCATTAAAAGGAATCATACAATACATATCCTTTTGTGTCCGGTTTCTTTCACTTAGTGCAATATTCTCAAGGTTCATGTATGCTGTACTACGTATCAGTACTTCATTTTTTAAAATAGCTGAATACTATTCCATTGTATGGCTACATCGCATTTTGTTAATGGACATTTGGGTTGTTTGGCTAGTAATGCTTTTGAGTATTTATTTGTGCATAAGTCTTTTTTTGTGAACATACGTCTTCAAATACTTTGGGTATGTACCTAGTAGTAGAATTGCTGGGTCATATGTATGGCAACTTTGTGAAAACTGCTGAACTTTTTCCAAAGCGGCTGTACCATTTTACATTCTCACCACCATTGTGTAAAGGTTTTAATTTCTCCACATCCTCACCGACACTTGGTATTGTCCATCTTTTTTAACTTAGCTATCCTAGTGGCTATGAAGTAGTATCTCATTGTGGCTTTGATTAGCATATCTGTGATTAATTATATTCAGCATCTTTTCTTGTGCTCATTGGCCATTTGTGTATCCTTGGAGAAATGTCTGTTCAAATTCTTTCCCTACTTTAAAATTATTGTTTTATTATTGAGTTTTAAGAATTCTTTTAAAGATTTATTTATTCTGGAGAGAGAGGAAGCATGCACATACATGAGTCAGGAGAGGGAAAAGCAAATTCCCTGCTGAGGATGGAACCTGATGCAGGGCACTTGATCTCAGGACCCTGAGATCATGACCTGAGCCAAAACCAAGATCAAGTGTTCAACCAACTGAGCCACCAAGGCACGCCTTAGGAATTATTTAATATGTTCTGGACTCCAAACTTTTGTCAGATAATACGATTTGTAAATATTTTCTCATGGTTCTGTGCACTGTCTTTTCAACTTTTTTGATAGTGACCTTTGCAGCACAAAAGTTTTCATTTCGATGAAGTCCAATTTATCTAGACTTTTTCTTTGGTTGCTTGTGCTTTAGGTGTCGTCTAAGAAACCCATTGCTGTATCTAAAGTTATGAAGATTGACACCTTATGTTTTCTTCTCAGTTTTATCATTTTAGCCCTTAACGTTAGGTCTTTGATCCATTTGGAATTAATTTTTGTGTAGCATATAAGGTGTAGGGGTCCAACTTCATTCTTTTACATGTGGATTGTTCCAGCACCATTTGTTGAAAAGACTTCTTTCCCCCATTGAAGTATCTTGCCTCCTTTGTTGAAAATCAACTGACTATATATAAATGTACAGATCTATTTCATAACTCTTAGTTTTATTCACGGATCTGTATCCATAGGCCACTACCAAACTATCATCTTGATAACTAAATATTTGTCCTTTGGAATGGGGAAGTGTTTTGGCTTAGAATCGCAAGTTTTTCATGTCAGTTGAACTAACAATTAGGGAATGCCAGTTTGTAAAATACTAGGTGAGCTTTACATTTTTGCATAAAGTAAATGTTAGTGTCATACAAATGATGAGAAAGTTCTCAACTGGGCATTTTTCCTTTATTAGAGTTGACCATAATCTTGACTTTATTACAATATCTTTACAAATACTCTACTGCCCTATCCCTTGTGTAGCAGAGTGAAAACTTAAACCATGTTGATGGTTGCTGTTAAGTATTTGAATTGAATTGTTAGCTGCGAAGTTAGTATATAGATTTCTAAAAATCCTTCTTTGGGACACTTCCAAAAGTAAATATGTAAGTGCTTACACAAAGGAAAAATAATATAATATTACCTCAAATCCCATTATATATAATCACCATTAGTATTTGGTGACTATACTTTTGCTTATCCATTTATGTAAACATAATTTTACATGCAGAGTATCACACCAAACATTTTCTTCCAGCCTATGCACTCAACAGCATGTCCTCTAAATATTTTTGTTGTTAAATACAAATCTCTACTCCTAATTTTGATGATAACATCATACATAGTACTACTGAAATATTTATAATTTCATTTACAGTGTTACTGTTGAAAGTTCAAGCTATTTCTATGTTACACTCAGGTCATAGGAGTTCAAGTTTCTCTGTACTTTGAGAAAATTCAGTTTTCTGAATTTTCTCACTATTTTCCCATCTTTGCTATTCTAATAAGCGCAAAATCAGTTTTCATTACATTTCTTTAATTTTGACTGTACTTGAACATCTTTCCAATAGTGTCCTGGCCATTTGTATTTCCTTGCAAATTGCCTGTTTTTTCCCCCTTTAATGACTTAAGATATTTTTAAATGTTAAGATTATTTTTAATATACAAACCTGTTTTTCAATTTGTCGTTTCACTTTGAGTCTCACTTATGATAGTGTTCTTTTCCCGTGTTTTCTTATTTTGTTTTTTCTACTCAACATTTTTACCTTTTTATAAAGATAATCATATTTATCAATTTTTGCCTTTATATTTTTTACTCTTGTGGTCATATTGAAAAGGATTTTATCCATCTTGGAAGTTTACATAAATATTGGCTTGTATTTTTTCCTGGTACTTTTATATATATAATTTATTTTTAATACATTTAAATATATAATCCATTATAACAACTTTTAAAAATTATAGAACTTTTTGTTTGGCACAATATATTTGAGTAATGTGTCTTAGTAGGTAGATTTTGCTTTATTTTTTTGGAAAATCACCTACTTAAGCTTTTAAAGTCCCATTGTGCCAATGCTGGAATAACGATTAATAGTGAGATACGGTTTTCATATGTAATATTTATGCTTTTTCTCAATATTCCAATCTCTGCATAAATGTCACTTCCTCAGATAGGCTGTCTCTGACTACCCTGCCTGTATAAAGTGCACTGTTGGATCACTCTGTCTAATGAAGACCACACTCACTGTTCAGTATCCTCTTCCCTATTTGATTTTCCTCATAGCACTTAGCACTCTGACCTCATCATGTTTGCTTATTATCTCTCCCACCAGAATGTAGATTCATGAAAGTGGGGATCTTTTCTGTTTTGTTCATTGCTATATCCCCAGAACCTAGGACTGATTCTGGTGCATAGTAGCCATTCAATAAATATTTAAGTCAGTGACAGTGTTTTAAAGTATATCATTGTAATTTTTTGATGTGTTGACTTTTGTTGAGATGATGTGTGAAAGAAAATTATCCACCAGTATCTCTGAAATTAGAAATTAAAACAATAGAGGAATATAATTCAATATAAAATGAAACTGTGCAGTCAGCTAATACTGGGGCCATAGGTTCACTATACCTAATGATAAAAATATAACTATTGGGTTAAGCTATTCACATCAGCCTTTTCTTTTTCAGGGTTTTGTGTTATGCCATTATGCTCATAAAAGTGGTAGCTTGTTTTGGAGCATTCACTGAGTGCCAGCCATTGTGCTCAGCGCAATTATCTCATTTAATCCTTACAACAACTCTTATCAGAAAAGGGTTTTCAGGGGATCCTTGGGTGGCTCGGCAGTTTAGCGCCTGCCTTTGGCCTAGGGCGTGACCCTGGAGTCCCAGGATCGAGTCCCGCATCGGGCTTCCTGCATGGAGCCTGCTTCTCCCTCTGCCTGTGTCTCTGCGTCTCTCTCTCTCTCTCTGTCTCTCATAAATACATAAATATTTTTTAAAAGGGGTGGGGGAGTTTCATCCTTATTGTCACAGATGAGGAAACTTGAGAAGGTTAAATAACTTGCCCAGAGCAAATCAGCAGTAGGTAACTGAACTTGAAATTACAAATATGAATATCAGGATTTGAAAGTATACCAGCAGGAGTTTGTAGAGGTTATAAAGGCAAAGCTCACTGATCTGCCTTCATCCCCACATTCCCTGTTTTCCTTACCCTGCATTATTCTTTTTCTAGAATACCTATATTACAAATTTTATGTTTTATTGTCACTCTTTCTCCTTCCAGAATATGAGTACTGCAATGTCTATTAGTTTTGTTCACCATTGCATCCATGGGGTCTAGCACACTACCTGGCATATAGTAGGCTCTCAATAAGCTAAATGATCAGAGTAACATACTGGAAGTGTGACAAGGAGACACATCTAGTGTGAGAATGTTATCTTTTGACACGAGTTTATGAACCAAGAAGCAGAGAGATAGAAGGATGTTTGTTGGAGAAATGGAAGTTACGACCGTCAGAAGAACTAAAATGAGACCATTGAGTGTTAGGTCTTCTAAGGAGTAGGTTTGGGTCAGACTGGAGTTGGGTGGATGGGGCTTCCTTTTCCTTGTACTCTTCTGTAAGATTTGAATTTTTACCATATACATCACTTACTTAAATAATAAAAGCATTTTGGACTTCAATTCTGGTGATGGCTGACTACCAAAAATAATAATAAAATATTAGATTCTTAAAAATGAAGAAATGAAAAAAACAGGAACTCTCAGGTCAGTTTTGGGATGAAAGTCTATAATCAAGGAAGGAAATGGAATGTTGGAACAAGAAAGCTGCAGGAGTTGTGAGCTGTAAAGAGGGTTGTGTCGGTGCTCTTGAAGCAGGTGAGGAAAAGAAATAGAAAAGGGTAATGTACCTGGGAGGTTTGTGCAGATTTGCTTCCCTGAAGATTTGCTCCTTAAGTATGCATAGTTGGATGGGCCTAGATTCTCAGAATCTGAACTTAACAGAAGCACAACAAAATCTGTGGATGAAGGCTCATCCCAAGCCTTTAATGCTTTTTTCAAGGTTAATGTGCAGCAAGCAATAAAGATTTCTGCAAGTTATGCAAACAACCTGAATGTGAATGAGAATCAGCAAAAATCAGAGATTACTTAGACCAGTTACTATACAATTATCATGTTTTAAGTTTATTGAGATACAATTTACATAAAGTAAAAATCACCTTTTTTTAGTTGTGCAGTTGTATGAAGTTTGATAAATATATGTGCTCACATACCCATCAACACAAGATAGAAATCCATTCCATTACGCCCAGAAGGTTCCCCATCCCCAGCTTAAGCCCCTGGCAACTACTGGTCTGTTTTCTTCCCTACAGTTTTGTGTTTTAAACGATGGCCTGTAAATGAAATCACATATGTAGATTTTGAGCCTGCTCTATTCACTTAATCACTTGAGATTCATCCACGTTGTTGTATATTATCAGTAGTTTGATCCTTTTAATTGCTGAGTAGTAATCCATTGTGAATGTACCATGTTTTGTTCATTTACTAGTTGAAGGAGATTTGGGTTGTTTCCAATTTTTACTGATGACAAATAAAACTGTTGTTAACATTCACCTGAAGATACTGTGTGTGAACAGATTTCATTTCTCTTGGGTGCATTTCTAGGAATGGGATTGCTGGGTTGGTTATAAGAAACAACCAGTTTTTTTCGAAGCAGCAGTACCATTTTGCATTCCCACCACAATATATGGGAATTCCAGGTGGTTCACAGCCTCAGTGGAACTCAGTATTGTAGGGGGGTTGGTGGTGGTGGTTGTTAACGGTTTTGGTTTGCTTTTTTTGTTGTTTATTTTTGTTGTTACTGGGTGTATGATTTATCTCATTGGTTTTTATTTCTATTTCCCTAATAACAAATGACATTGAATATTTTTTCATTCTTATTTGATGTCTGTCTTATTTAAAGGCAAAGTTTTAAACTCATACAGTTTTTAAAAACTGATTTGTTTTAGTTATTGAATTTTGGGAATTCTTTATATATTCTGAATACAAATCACTTATATTTTCTTCTGGTCTGTGGCCTTTTTATTTTTTAAATACCTTTCAAAGAGCAGAAGTTTTAAATTTTGGTGGCAGTCCAGTTTTGTCTGTTTTTTTGTTTTTGTTTTTGTTTTTTTTCCTTTTACAGATCATGCTTTTGGTGCTGAATCTAAGAAATCCTTGACTAACTCAAAGTAATAAAGAATTTTCTTCTATTTCTTCTAGAACAGATGTAAGCAAACTTTTCCTGTAAAGAGCTAGATAGTAATTATTTTAGGCTTGGGAGGCTATAGTCTGTTGTAGCATGAAAGCAGCCATAAACAGTACATATATGAATGGTGTTTCAGTAAAACTTTTTTTTTAAATTTTTTATTTATTTATTGATAGTCACACACAGAGAGAGAGAGAGAGGCAGAGACATAGGCAGAGGGAGAAGCAGGCTCCATGCACCGGGAGCCCGACGTGGGATTCGATCCCGGGTCTCCAGGATCGCGCCCTGGGCCAAAGGCAGGCGCTAAACCACTGTGCCACCCAGGGATCCCAGTAAAACTTTATCTACAACAACAGGTAACAGGTCAGATTTGGCCCATGAGCCTTAGTTTGCTGACCGGTGTTCTAGAAGAATTAGGTGTTACGTTTAGTCTGTGACCTATCTCCAGTTCACTTTTTTAACATGCCAAGTATGAGTTGAGGTCCTTTTTTTTTCTTTTTTTTAACCTACATATGTCCAATTTTTCTAACTCTGCTTGGCTATAAAGACTGTTCTTTCTCCAGTTACCTCTATACTTTATCAAAAATCCATTATTCATACATGGGTTTATTTCTGGATTATCTATTCTGCTTCTGTTTCTGCTCTTCCCTAACACTACGCTGATTACTGCTTTGTAGTAACACTTGAGATTAGGTAGTGTGAGTCCTCCAAGCTCTTTTCTCCCCCAAAAAATATTTTAGTTTTCCTAGTTCCTTTGCTATTCCATATAAATTTTAGAATCAGCCTGTCAATAACTACAAAAACCCTTAGAATTTTCATTGGGATTGAATTGAATCTATAGGTCAGTTGTTACAGTCTAATAGTATTGACTTTTCTAGCAACTGAACACAGTATCTCTCCATTTAGTTGAGTTTTTTAAGATCTCTTCAGTAATTTATAATTTTCAGTATATAGATTTTGCATATAATTTGATAGGTTTATACCTACATATTTCATATTTTTAGTGTTACTAAAAATGATAATGTTCTAAAAGTTCTTACTGCTATTATGTAAAAACTATTTTTGTACACTGACTTTGTATCCTCTGATCTTAAACTCACCATAGTAGCTTTTTTGTAGATTCTTTGCAGTTTTCTGTATATACAATCATACTGTCCACAAATAGAAATTATTTCTTCCTTTCTAACCTGTCTGTATTTTACTTACTTCCTGTTTTCTTTATTTTTTGCTCTTCTCTCCCTTCCTTCTCCCTTCTTTGCTTTTCTCTTATTACATTGGCTAGGGTCTCCAGTATGATTTGAATGGAAGCCCTAAAAGCTGAGAACCTTGCTTGTTCTTGAACTTAAAGGGAAAGCATTCAGTCTTTCGCTATAAAGTTTGTTAGTTGTAGTGGTTTTGTAGATACCCTTTATAATAATGAGGAAGCTGCCTTTTGTTCTATTTCCCAAAAGGATTTATCATGAATGGATATTGAATTTTGTCAAATGCTTTTTATCTACTGAAATAATCATATAGTTTTTCTTTTTGAAATCTAATATAATGAATTTCATTGATTTTCGAATGTTAAACCACAATTTTATATATTTCGATTCAGTTTGCTAATGTTTTAAGGATTTGTTTGTATCTATATTCATGAGAGATATTGATCTGTAGTTTTCTTGCAGCATCTTTGGTTTTGGTATCACAGTGGAGGGCTCATTAAAAGAATTGAGAAATGTTCCTTTGTTATTTTCTGAAAGACTGTGTATAAAAGACTCTGAATTTTCCTCAATGCCCTGCTTTAGCTGTATCCAGCAAATTGTGATATGTTGGTTGAAAAGAATGGTGAAAACAAGATTGGCTTAAATATTGAGGGTAGACTGTACTGGGAGTGTAAATAAAATTTATCACATTACGGACAACTGCTTGTCCCCTAAGGCAGGTAGATTCCCTAAGTGAAAATCGAGTTCTTCCAAATCAAGCTGGAAAGTCTCTGAGGAGAACATACTGACCATTGCCACAGGATAGCCCCAGGATTTGTACCCACTTCTAATGAATTTATGTCTATACTATAATGATTTCAACAGAAGTACTTTGTTGAGGTGAGATTAGGTTCATGTTTTTAAAAGGCTGGAGGTTGGGATTAATAAGTATGAGAAAAACTAAAATATCAGAAGGGACCTGAGGTATATAAAAAGTAACAACTGTTCAGTTATTTTTGTCAGTGAGTTCAGGACAGGAATGAAAATAATCTGGCAGTCCATTAGATTTAAAGCAGTAGCTATGGACAGAGAAAAAACACATGAGTTTTACCTTACATAAGGTCACAAGGAAGATGGGATAATGGAAGTACAACGGTGAGAATACGTAAAAGCATTCTGTGAAACCACGAGGTGGATGCTAGAGGGCACCAAAGTACAGTAGTAAGTATGATTTGCAGTAAAGCAAAAATAAATAAATAAAAATATCAGAAAATTCATCTTGTTCTGCCATGCTGGGTGGAAGTTGTCTGCTTTGTGCCATCATCGCTTGGATCTGAGAGTCTTGAGTTAGCCAACTTTATTGAAGATCATCTCCTAGAGGATTTTTAGAATTCAAGAGCTCAGGATCTCCTGGAAAGGCCTGTTACATCAAGATTCAAAGGTACTTTGTCTCTAATATTGTATCACTTTTAAAAATTTCTCTTAGGATTTTTCAGGTTTTGTCCTTTTAGCCTGTGTTTGGAAAACTAAAAAGAGTGTTCATAATAGTTTCAAGTGTGTTAAAATTTGAAGTACTAAACTTCATTCTATATTCCTTTTATAAGATGAAGAAGCAAATCACAGGTTACCTCGTGCAGTTCCAGGATATCCAAAGAAATTTTCTTTTTAAAGATTTTATTAATTTATTTTAGAGAGAGGGGAGGAGCAGAGTTGGATAAGGACAAGCTTACACCATGCTGAGCATGGAGCCTGACATGAAGCTCAATCCCATTACCTGGAGATCATGACATGAGCCGAAATCAAGAGTTGGCTGCTCAACCTGAGCCACCCTGGTGCCCCAGAACATTTAGTTGTAAAAGACTCATTGGTAGTTTTACTGTTCTCTAGATGGAGAAGACAAAGAAGAGTTGATACGGAGACAATATAAACATAAAAAGCATCTCTTCCAAGTTTTTTTTTTTCTTTTTTTTAAAGATTTTATTTATTTATTCGTGAGAGACACAGGCAGAGGAAGAAGCAGACTCCATGCAGGGAGCCAAACATGGGACTCGATCCCCAGTCTCCAGGATCACGCCCTGGGCTGAAGGCAACGCTAAACCACTGAGCCACTGGGGCTGCCCTCTTCCAAGGTTTTAATTTAAATTCCAGCTAGTTAGGGGCACCTGGGTGGCACAGTTAGTTAAGTGGCTGGCTCTTGATTTTGGCTCAGGTCATGATCTCAGTCAGGGTTCTGGGATCAAGCCCTGCATCAGGCTCCATGCTCTATGGGGAGTCATCTTGAGGAATCTTTCCCTCTCCCTCTGTCTTCTCTGCCCCCCCACCATTTGCCTACATGCTCTCTCACTCTAAAATAAATAAATCTTTTAAAAAATGAAAGCATCTGGGTGGCTCAGTCGTTGAGCATCTGCCTTTGGCTCAGGTCTTGAGGAGCCTGTTTCTCCCTTTGCCTGTGTCTCTGCCTCTTATTCTGTGTCTCTCATGAATAAATAAATAAAATCTTTAAAATAATAAAAAGAAAAAGAAAACTCCAGCTAGTAAACAGTGTAATACTGGTTTCAGGTGTAGAATTCAGTGATTCATGACTTAAAACTCCCAGTGCTCAGCACAAGTTGACTCTTTAATACCCATCACCCATTAGCCTACCCCCCCCACTCCCTTCTAGCAACCATCAGTTTGTTCTCTGTAGTTAAGAGTGTTTCTTGGTTTGCCTCTTTTTTTCCTCCAGTGTTCATTTTTAAATTTTTTTTAAAGATGTTATTTATTTATGAGAGACACAGAGAGAGAAAGAGAGAAGCAGAGACATAGGCAGAGGGAGGAGCAGGCTCCACACAGGGAGCCTGACATGGGACTTGATCCCGGGACTCCAGGATCACGCCCTGCGCTGAAGGCAGCACTAAACCGCTGAGCCACCCGGGCTGCCCTGTTCATTTGTTTTATTTCTTAAATTTCGCATCTGAGTGAAATCATATGGTATTTGTCTTACTCTGTCTGATGTTTCACATAGCATAATACTGTAGCTCATCATTGCAGATGGCAAGATTTCATTATTTTGTTGACTGATACAATATTCCAGTGTGTGTGTGTGTGTGTATGTATACACACATACATATACCATATCTTCTTTATCAGGTGATGGACACTTGGGCTGTTTCCATAATTTGGCTATTGTTGATAACACTGCTGTGAACAATTGGGTGCATGTACCCCTTCGAATCTGTATTTTTGTATCCTCTGGGATCACAGGGTAGTTCTAAACTTTTTTTTTTTTTTTGAAAAAATTTTTTTAGAGAGGAAGCACAAGCAGGGGGAGGGGCAAAGGAAGAAGGAAAGAGAGAATCCCAAGCAGATTCTGTGCTGAGTGGAGCCTAATGCAAGGCTTGCTCTCATGACCTCGAGATCACAACCTGAGCAAAAATCAAGAGTCAGATACTCAACTGACTGAGACACCCTATTTTTAATTTTTTGCGAAACTCCATACTATTTTCCAGAGTGGCTGCACCAGTTTAAATGCAGGACATTTTTACAAGTTGAAAATGTAAAAGCAGCAGCAGTGAGTGATGATAAGAAATTTCATTTCTTTCAAAAATAAGGAACTTCGTGTGAAAATAATTTATGAGTATACATAAGTACAGAGATTTCGCAGTACATTTAAAAAGAAATCCTAGGGGCACCTGGGTGGTGTAGTCCATTAAGAGCCTCCAACTCCTGGTTTCAGCTCAGATCAGGATCTCGGGGTCCTGGGATCCAGCCCTGAGACCAGCCCTGGGCTCAGTACAGGATATCCTTGAGATTCTTTCTCCCTCTCCCTTCACCCCTCCCACTTGTGCTGTGTGTGTGTGTGTGTGTGTGTGTGTGTGTGTGTGTGTGTGTGTGTCTCAAACAAATAAATAAATTAAAAAATAGAAAGAAGCTCTATCTGTACAGAATGAGTTGGGTCATTTTACAGAAATAAAACTCTAATTTTAATATGACTTGTTATAGCAAGTAATGATTTGCAGTGAAGAGTTTGTGTGCCTTTCATTAATGTACCTTTCTCAAGCCCTCCCAAATATTTAAGTGCTTGTAAATATATAGTCAATTTACAATTATAATTCTGCTTTAAAATACAGTTACCTTGATGAGCATATTAGATAAACGTATGTAGTATATTGAATTTACCATCTTAATAAAATTAACAGTTCCCTTAACATAGATAAACCACAACTATTATCTCATATGTATTAGATATATTGTTTTATAACTGTACTCTAGGTTAGTCTCAAACATATTATTACTACCTTAACCAAAATAACACATTCTGTTTCCTCTAAACACAGAACTAGAAAACATAAACCTAATTTTTTCTCCATTGCTATACATTTTGCATCTTTTAAAGACTTTCTGATATACAATGAACATCTATATTCATAAACCAAAAATTCATACCATGTCAAAAGTTTTAACTTTCCTACTTTTTGGATCTGATAACCTAGTAACCAAGATCATTATTCAAACAGTTTTCCTCCTGTATTTTAGCAAGAGAAATTTAAGGAGCCATTATGTGTAAAGCTTGAGGCTTTAAAAAAAATTGAATTGTACCTGGACTGCATGAATATCTGAATAACAGAATACTTTTTGATCCATTTTTGATTGTTTATTCCCAAAGTCTTTCCAAGAGAAGGGGAAGGAGAAGGGAGAGAGAGAGGAAATGAGAAGGGGTCAGCTGTAGGCAGATCAGACAGGGGCAAAGTTAACCTACCACCTGATAATTTTTTAATTCTGAAAAATATACTTTTATAATTATAGAAACTGTTGCAGGATTTACAGTGCAACCTGTGTCACTTTGAAAGGGTTTTTTTTTTTTTTTTTTTTCTGTGCTTGCATCAGAAATAATTCACCTGGGAGGCCCCTGGCTGGTTCAGTGAATAGATGCATGACTCTTGATCTTAGAGTTGTGAGTTTGAGCTCCACGTTGTGTGTAGAGATTACTTAAAAATAAAATCTTAAAAAAAAAGAAAAAGAAAAAGAATTCACCTTGTTAGGCTAAAGGAACCATTGGATTCAGTTTCCCTTGGATCTCCTTTATAATCACTCAGAGGCTTCTAGTTCTTCCTCTTTGGGGCTAGAATGGGACATTTTTACAGAGACCTTTTTGTTGATAATATCAAACTTCCACATCCCCTGACCCATCAAAAGAAATACTGCTAGATAGTGGTCAAGAAGGTTTGGAGTATATGGGTCAAGACTGGTTTTGGGAAGTCCTTAACAATGACACAAAGATTTGAATATAACAGGGGTCAGAGGTTGACACATTAGCAAATATGAGGGACCTCTTCATAATTTTAAGGGACTTTGAATATGGGTAGTTCTGAAGATGGAAGAGGAGGGAAGTAAAAGGAAAGATAAACAGGAAAGTGTGAAACAGGGTTTAGGTGGATCCACCAGTGAGGCAGATTTAAAATCTTTCACATCTCATTGATCTAGGTAAACAGTTTTAGGGAAAACTAAAACTATTTAGAATCGGGATTGTACTTTAGAAGCCTCTCCATCAGTTTTTTGGCTGTATTTTAAAATAATTTTTTAAAGGTTTTATTTAGTAGAGAGAGTGAGAGAGCGATGAGTGGGGGTGAGGGGCAGAAGGAGAAAGAGAAGCAGTCTCCCTGACAAGCAAGGAACCCAATGCTGGGCTCGATCCTAGGACCCCGGAATCATGAACTGAGCCAAAGGGAGATACTTAATTGTCTGAGCCACCCAGGCACCCCTAAAATAATTTTATACTCCCAAGGAATTACAAAAAATAGTACCAAGAATTGTGGTGTACCTTCACCCAGCATTCCCCAGGTGCCTCAGTGGCGATTTCTTGTATAAGCATAGTTCATTATCAAAACCAAGAAATTGACATCAATACAATACTTTAATGACAGTCCTTATTTAAATTTTTATATAGTTTCATGAAATTTTGACACATATATAGATGCCCTTTTTTTTTTTTTTTTAAGTTTTAGGTAATCTCTACACCCAGTGTGGGGCTCGAATTCACAACCCTGAGATCAAGAGTCCCCTGCTCTACTAACTTAGCCAGCCAGGCACCCCCTGCTAACATATGTAGATTCTTGTAACTACTACAATAGCCAAGATACTGAATTGTTCTATTACCACAAAGAAACTCTCTGATACTAACCTTTTTATAATCATGCCTTCTCCATACTTATAACCACTGGCAACCATTGATCTGTTCTTCATCTGTATAATTTTGCCATTTCAAGAATATTATATAAAGTATATAATTATATAAATTATATACTATATAATTATATAGTATATATCCTTTTGAAATTAGCTTGTTTTACTGAGCATAATAGCCTTGAGATCCCTCATCCCTTCATAGTTTGTTGCATGTATCATGCTCCTTTTTATTTCTGAGTAATATTCCATTGTATGGAAATACTACCGTTTATCCATTCACCTTTTATAGGATATTTTGATTGTTTCCAGTTTTCAACTATTAGAAATAAAGCTGCCAAAAGCATTTGTGTACAGATTTTTTTATGTGGATGTGTGTTTTCATTTCTCTAGGATAAATATCCGGGAGTATGATTGCTGAGTCTTGTGGTAAGTCTATGTTTAACTTAATAAGGAACTGACAAATTCTTTTCCAGAGTAACTGTACCATTTGATATTCTTACCAACTATGTATGAGATATCTAGTTACTCTGCATCCTCACCAGCAGTTGGTATTGTGGAATTTTTTAATGCTGTTCTAGTAGCTGTATTAGTGGCGTATCATCATGGTTTTAATTTGCATTTTTCCTAGTGGATAATGATGTTGAAATCCTTACGTGTGCTTATGTACCATTAAATACTGTTTACCATTTGACTATCCTCTTTGGTGAAATATCGAAGTCTTTTGCATATTTTCTCATTGAATTTTTTATTTTCTTACTGTTGCATGTAGAGGGTTCTTTATATCTTCTGAATATAGATCCCATGTCAGAATTGTGAATTGCAAATATTTCTCTGAGTCTCTTTCTCTTAACGGGGTCTTGCTCAGAACAAAAGGATTTGGTGTCCTAAGAACTCCGCTTAACTTGTAAGATTTTCTCCTGTGTTGTTTTCTAAAAAAATTATAGTTTCAGTTGTAAAACTGAAGATTTATGATCCATTTTGGTTAAGGTTTGTATCAGGTGTGAGGTCTAAGCCAGAGTTCCTATTTATGCCCAGGAATGTACATTATTCACACACCATTTGTTGAAAAACACATACTTTATCCTTTGACTTGCTTTTGCCTTTTTGTCAACATCAGTTGGCTAGATTGGGTGAGTTATTTCTGGCACTCTTTTCTGTTGACCTGCGTAATCCACATTACCACATTGCCTTGATTATTTATAGCTATATAGTAACTTAGAAAATTGGGTAGTGTGATTACAGCAACTTTTCTTTCTTCCCCTTTTTATTTTCTGTTTGTTTTTGTATTTGTATTGAGAAACCGTTTCTCTAGATCTCCAAAAAAACCCTGAGATTTCATAATATACAGTAAGCCTATAATTAATTCAATTTGGGGAATATTGGTATCTTTAGTGTGTTGAATTTCAAAACATAAACATAGTAAGTTTCTCTATTTAGGTCTTCTAAAAATGTTTTTATCAGAGTTTTGTACTTTGTCCATACAGATCCTATACATATTTTGTTAGATTTAGCCTGAAATAGTTTTCTTTTAGAGGGAGCAATTATAAGTGGTTTTGTGTTTTTAATTTCAGTTTTGATATGTTCATTGCTGGTATATAGAAATACAATTGATGTTTGTATGTGACTCTTCTCTCCTGTGACCCTGCAAAACTCAATCACAAGTTTTTCCTTCTGTTCTGTTTCCTGGAAGAAATGGGTTAAAATTGCTGTTATTTATTTTTTTAATATTTGGTACAGTTCAGTAGTGAAACCATTTGGCTCAGAGACATCATTATCAAAAGATTTTAAGGGGATCCCTGGATAGCTCAGTGGTTTAGCGCCTGCCTTTGGCCCAGGGCGCGATCCTGGAGTCCTGGGATCGAGTCCCGCATTGGGCTCCCGGCATGGAGCCTGCTTCTCCCTTCTCCTGTGTCTCTGCCTCTCTCTCTCTCTATCATGAATGAATGAATGAATGAATGAATGAATGAATGAATAAATAAATAATAAATCTTTTTTATAAAAAGGTTTTAAACTATTGATTGAATTTCTTTAGTAGTTGTGAGACTATTCAAGTTACCTATTTCATTTGGGGTAAGTTTTGATAGTTTGTAGCTTTTGAGGAATTGGTCAGTTTCATCTAAGCTGTTGAATTTATATACATAGAGTTGTTTGTAGTATTCCCTTGTTATCCTTTTATTGTCTGCTGGGTCTGTAATATCTGCTGATATCCCCTTTTCCATTCCTGATGTTGGTAATTTGTCTTGTCTCTTTCTTGTGGGCACTAAAATGCTTTTTTAATCCATTGTGCTCATTTCTTTTAATTCATATGCGTAAACTTTATATTTAATTATTGATATGTTAGGATTTAAGTCTATTTTATTTTTGTTTCTTCTTCTGTTCCTCTTTGATCTTTGCTGTCTTCTGTGAGTCACTTGATCATTTTTTAGTATTCCATTTAGATTTCTTTATAGTGTTTATAAGTCTGTTCCTTTGTATAATTTTGTTAGTGGTTACTATACATTTGAATATGTAACATCACAGTCTACCATTATCAACATGATAGCACTTCAGATAGAATGTAGAAGCATACATTGGATAGTTGGGGTTTTGTTTCCTTTTTGTGCTAGGGTGCCTATCAAGTGAACAATTTGTTCATGTCAGATTTCCCCAAAGTGACCACTGCATTACATAATTGTCCTTGATGCGATTGTGCAACTTGGAAGGTTGTATGCATGATTTATCAATATAGCAGGATATCATGAAGGAAAAGGTGTTTGTTTGGTTTGAAGTTGAATGCAGACTTAACTACAAAGACCTCATGAGCATTATGGCACTGATAATATGCTTGTTCAACTACATGTCTCCAGCATCTGGCCAAGGACCAGCTTTTGCCAACTGAGGACTCATGTAAAAAACAAAACAAAAAGAGCCCTAGGAAGATACAACTAAAAAGAGTCATTCTTAAAATGTCTTGAAAGGTGATTGTTGTGAGCTGAATTGTTTTTTCAAAATGTTATGTTGAAGTCTAAACCCCAGGTACCTGTGAATATGACATTATTTGGACCCTAAGTCTAATAACGGATATCTTTATTAGGAGGCTAGGTTTGGAGATGCAGAGATACACAAAGAGGGAAGTAGGCCATGTAATGACAGCATCAGAGATTGGAGGGCTGCTGGTATAAACCAAGGAGTACCAAGGATTACAGCAACCACCAGAAGCCAGGATTTTTCCCTGCAGCCTTCAAGTGGACGTGGCCCTTCTGCCACCTTAATTTTAGACTTCAAGTCTTCAGAATTATGAGGGAATTGGTCAGTCTATTGTTTTAAGCCACCTAGTTTGTTACATCTGTTGTGGCAACCCTGGCAAACTAATAATGACGCAAGGTAAAGTCTGTTCCAAAGATGCAGCACTGATGAGATGTCCTGAACTCATCAGCCATCAGGACCAGCCTCACTGAGTTTGTCTGGTCCATGCCCCTCACTATAGGCTTTTCCCTTATAGATGAGTGACAGTTAAGACAGTGGATAACCAGACAGATAATAGTAATGCTGAGTTAAATGCTTAAAAGCAAAATTTCACCAAAAATTTCATAAGAATTCAGAAGTCCTAGGAATGAATTCTAGACCTAAGACAGAAGGGCTCAATAGATTATTTGGAGCTCATCTTCAGCTCCTATTGTTTCAGAAAGGGTGGCCTTGAGAATATGGAGATTCAAGGAGTTTGAGGTATATACACCATTTCCAGGTTAAGGGTCACAGTTTGGGTGGGGGAGGGTTGAAACCAGATCTCCAGAGGCTCCACTTTTGTCAAAGCTCACCAGCCAGAGACCAACCCGCATACAACCGAGGTCAAACAAAGTGAGGTTTCTGGACCTAGCTGAGGAACCCAGGGGCGTCCTTGTGAGAGAATGGTGCAAGCTTGTAGGTTTGAACTTGTCCTGGGGATTCAAGAAGGGCCAAAAGAAGTGGAGACCAGTAGTGATTTGGGTACTGTTGGAGCTATTCGATTATGTACCTTGGTAATCTTACCTAAGAGGCAGTACGCTTAAAGCCGAGCTAGTCCTCATTGTCCGAAAACAAAATATTGGAAGAGTGGAGATGTATAATTATATTTGTAGTTGCAATGTTTTTGTCATTCTCTTGTTTCAGACATGCTCATGGGGTGGCTGTACTCTGTCTTGGTCCACCATGGTCACAGAGTTGCCTTGTCATTGTTGATGTATTATGATCACTGTTTATGTTCCAGTGGGAATGTTACAGCCTTTCTATTAGTTGTCAGGGCCGTTTTTGCCCTTTCTAAGGGCCTGGCCTGGAGATAGCATATATCAATTCTGCCCACATTCCATTGGTTAAAATGCAATTATGTGCCCACACTTAAATGTACAAGAAGCTGGAAAGTAGATTTTAGCTGTGTGCTCAGAAAGAAATGTGAATTACATAGCAACACTCTTTGTTTTGGGTTTTTCTGGCTGTTCCTTTTGAATCATTTTCTTCCTTTGTGCCCATTCCCACTCCCATAGACCTACACCCCAGTATATTTAATATATGTCTTTCTGATTTACCTTTTCTATATTAATTAGATTTTATGCATCTCTGAAAAATATATATGATTCCTTTGAGTATGTTTTTAAAATGTACATAAATGCTTGTCTATCATTCGGATTATTCGTTTTTTCACTATTTTTTGGAGATCTATTTATGTGGTTACCTATACGTCTAATTCATCCCTCCTGATTGCTTCAGAATACTCCATTCATATTCATTCAACAATTTATTCTGCTGTGTACCAAAGACAAAAACTTTCCTGATAATGTCATGTTTATTCTTTCAGTTATTTTTGCTGCATAGTAAATCACATCTAACTTAGTGCCTTAAGATAACAACAATAATTCATTTTATTCCTAAATTTGTAATTTGGGCTGGGCTTGCAAGGACAGCTCATCTCTGCTCCATGAGTTATTAGCTGGAGCTGGCAACAACTCCCTGGGTTGGAGCCAGAACCAGCTGAAGGCTCAATCTCTCACATTTGGTGGCCGGTGTTAGCTGTTGGTTGTTTGCTGGCACATTTACATGTGACATGTCCGTGTAGCTACGTGGCTTCCCCATAGTGCAGTGGCTCAATTCCAAGAACAGTTGTCCCAAAAGGACAAAGAAGAAGTATATGGCTTCCTTGTGACTTTGAGACAAAGTCACACACAGTCACTTCTATGGTACCCTGTTTGTTGGTCAAGGAGGACACAAGTCATTCTCAGGTTCACAGGGAGAAGACATAGACTCTACTACCCAATGGAAGGAATGTCCATGTTACATGGTTTAAAAAAAAAAAAAACATGTGGGATGGAATATGTTGTGTTATCTATCTTTAGAAAGGACAGTCTGTCACATTTGTGACAATAAAAAAATCTGATTTGGATACAAGATTATTTGAATATCAAGACTGATTAGCAAAGGTTTTAATTATAAAAGTAATATTCCAATATGCTCTTTCTTCTTGAACAGAGTACTAGTTTGTAGTCAACAAATGCTTGCTTCCTATATATCCTTAGACTTTTTTTCTAAGATTATCAATATCTTCCCCCTCAGTCCTTATTTTTTATGCGGACAGTATAACAGATGAGTTCAACCAATTTATAGGACATGATTACAAAGAATGTAATACAGAGAAATTGATATTTTTTTCTTCAGAAAATGTATCCTATAGTGAAATGATGGCAGTCATCTTTTGGGATTGACCTGAAATGAAGAGAGTACTCATTGCTGATCGCTTGGCTATTTGGGGAAAAAAATCTTACAGAGTAGTAGCAAAAAATAAAAATAAAAAAAAAAAGTAGTGGCTGTTCTCAACCATTTTTATTTTTTGCTGCTGACAAGAGGATCTCTTATGTACTGGATATTCTGATTAGATACCCTAATATACATGTGACTATCCTGAGTTTCTTGTCTCCATCACTAGAAAATAGATCTGTAATTTTTGTGGTTCTCATGCTTTTTTCTCTGATCTGTTCTCTTCTGAGACTATTAAATATGAAGGTGTTTAAGGAAAATGCTGCCAAGATATCTCTGCCTTTCTTAAGGTGATACAATGTGAGGAGAGCAGGGAAGTGTTTTAGCAATCGGTAAGGTCAAGAAGTAGATGTAGTTGGATTCATCCAACCCTGTCAAGTCCTGATTTCTGTAGATCACTTTAGCCATTTCTCTCAAAATCCAGAAAAACCACAGCCAAACAGATGATAATGCTGATCATGACAGCATTTCCCTTTGTAGTACATAGAGTTTTCACCAAAGAAGAAAATTACTTGTAATTTAATCACACAATTAAAAGTGTGATGTAAACGGGCCAGTCAAGTCCATCCTTCCTTCCTTCTTGAATCGCTAAGTCAAGATGAGACCAGTCTTGGGCTTCTGTTTTGTTTGTTTGTTTAGTGGAAATTTTCAAATGTATTCAAAAGTAGAGAAAACAGTGTGGTAAACTCCCATTTACCCATCCCCTAACTTAGCAATTACCAACTCATGGCCAATAGACACTCTTTAAAAATATAACCACAATAACAGTACCATACACTTGAAAATTAGCAATTCTGGAGCCTGTTGAAACATGCAAAGGGTGTCATTGGAGAAAGTGAAGCAAAGATATGTAAATGGCATATTACATGAAAAAGGAAAGGAGTTCCAATCTCTGACATCTTGGAGAAGGTTCCAGTTTGGCAGGTCTTCCTTCGACGTGGAGAGCTACACCCTGTCTTTCTATCCTAATAAATCCTCTTCTTTTTTTGATAACACTTGTTTGAGTTGGACTTCTGTGATTATACTTGGACATGTCATGACTAATGTTGCTACTATCTGGATAGCTTAGTGTAACTCCTCATCTCCATGTTCTTTGATTTCTCACACCATCCAACTTAGTAACAGTAATAATGCTTTTAGCTACCATTTTTTGAAAGCCTATCACTCTAACCAAGTGTTTTACATTTAATCCTTATAAAATGTAGCAAAAAGTTATTTCTCTATGTTGTAGATGAAGATTTACATGGATTAGCTTCCCTGTATTCTTGTTGTGCCTAAAAAGCTAATATAAGTCTGTAGAATCAGACTCTGAGTTCATCAGACTGTTTCCTTGCCTTCCTAGGCACAGAGGCTCCTTCATTGCACTTATGGTTGGTCATGTGATTGGGATCTACCTTTGAAATGTGAATAGAAGAGATGTGCCCTGTTTCTTGACCAGGCCCATGAAACATCCCAGTTGCTGCCCTCTGTGCTCTCCCTGCGTCTGCTATCTGGTTTACCATGCCTGGGTGACCTTGGCAACCACACGTTGAAGGTGGCAAAAACTGATGGCCTGTGTCCCTGGAGTGACTGTATGCAACAAAGCCCCCTACCACCAATCTGAAACCTTCTTGAGCTGCTTTTATGAGTGGTAAACTTCTATTGTATTTAAGCCACTGTGTATTAGCGGTCAATTATTACAGCAGCTAGCCTTCCTTAAATTTTTATATACTGCTTCAGTTATCCCTCACCAAGTAACAGACCATCCCAAAATTTTGTGGCTAAAAAGCACAGCCTTAACTCATGGTTCTGAGAGTCAGAAATGTAGGCTCCTGCCTATACTTGTTCATGCAGCTCCAGCCAGCAGATGCATCAGCTGGGGGGGGTGTTGTCTTAGTCGCACATTTCTGGAGATAAGTGCAGGCTGGCTGCTGGCTGGACCACATGTCTCCAGCAGCATTGCCTGGGATTATTGACATGGTAGTGGAAGGGTTCCCAGTGGCAAGGGAGGACAAGCTGCGATCTGCAAATACTTTTCAGGCATCTGCTTGCATGTGTTTGCCAATGTATCATTTCATGACCCCTTGCAAGTCACAAAGGTAGAGGGAAATGTAATGTATTGGGGAAGCATTTGCTATAATGATCTACCACACATATTATAGTACTAATGCAAATCAAGTTAGGTAAATCATTCACAGATCTATAACATCTTGGACACATATTTGATAATATAGTCCAGCTACGAGGCTGTTTTCATAACCTGACTCAAGTTCTAATATCAGTGTTGGTTATAGTAAAAATCATGTTGATTTTGTTTCAAAATTACATTTCAGGCCTATTTATAATGATGAAATATTTACAGATACATCATAAATTTAGGTTAGTAGAATTGGCATTTAAAGAAATAAGCCTTGGGGCACCTGGGTGGCTCAGTGGTTGAGTGTCTGCCTTTGGCTCAGGTCGGGATCCTAGGATCCTAGGATTGAGTCCCACATCAGGCTCCTCACAGGGAGCCTGCTTCTCCCTCTGCCTATGTCTCTGCCTCTCTCTGTGTCTCTCGTGAATAAATAAATAAAATCTTTTAAAAAATTAAAAAAGTAAAGAATCAACACTGCAGTGATGTTTTAGCTTACCATCCAAGTTAAGGTGGCCCTTCGTACCTGATGCTTAACGGATCCACCTGTTCCTGCAGCCTCAAACTGTTCCTCGTCTCTTGCTGAAGGTCTCCTTGTTCCTGCTCATCTTGGGATTACTCTTTATTGGTGCTCAGGGATAGCGGTCGTATGGCGTAATGGTTGAGCATACAAACTGGAGCCAGATGGCTTGATTATCTGCGTCTCACATACTGTGTGATCTCGGGCAAGTTACTTTAACTCGCTGTAGCTCAGTTTCCTTGATATCATCAGGTTACTGTAAGGAGTGGAAAAAAGTATATATAAATGATTAGAAGAGAGGCCGAAATACTGTGAACCTTCTATGGGCGTTTGGCACAATTACAGTAATGTTTTGGTGTCCTTGACTTCGTTCAGTGAAGTAGGCCCTGGAGGCTTCCTTCTGAGGAAAGACAGTTGGGGGAAGACTGTAAGTGCTGCCTACTTAACACCTTTTTTTGTCTTTTCAGAAACCAAAGGAATCAAAATGGGCAAAAATTCTCCCGAAAAAGGTTTCCACATTTAGAAGAAATATATTCTATTCTACTCTGTTTGTGGTTCCCCTTCTCCATAAAGAGATGATTGTTTCAGAGTCTGGCATTAGCCCTGGTTGTTGACAGTGTGCCAGCATCCTCCTCCTAGCCTCACATACCCCTCTGGTCCGCACCCCACCTTAGCAAAGCCTTGCTGCTTGTGAAAGCCTCAGTCTCTCATTTGTGCTACAGGCTGAGGCCCGGCTCACCTCAGGAGCCTCGAGTTCTCAGTCACCACCTCACTCCCTCCTATACCTGCCACTCCTCCTACACCTGTCCCTCTCTCCCAATTAGCATTTAACTCCTGGTCTGTCTTTAGATGAATGAACCCTCCCTAGATTCCATATCCCCTTTGAGCACTGTCCTATCTTTTCTTTCATATATTTCTTGAAAGACCTCCTAAATTCAGTTACTTCTCAACCCACTCCAGTCTGGCTTCCCTGCTATCAGTTTACCAAAATGGCTATTATCCAGGTGTTACTTAGCCTCCATGTCACTGAACCCATGGGCACTTTTCAGGACTAATCTCACTTTGACCTTACAAAAACATTCAGTGTTGACTAATTTCCTTATTGAGACCAATTTTATTCACCATCAGCTCTCTGCTGTCCTGTGGATGGTAAGTCTTGTGTCTGACTCAGGAGTCTCTTGTGTCATGCCAGCATCCATGAAACAGTAACAGTCTAACTTATTAACTTGTAAATAGGGTAAAATGAAATTCCAGACATGACATTAATCATTATATTCCTACCAGCCCCCAAAACACTTGGGATAAAGTAGGTCTTCAATATTTATCTCTGAGGGGGAGGAGCTGGGGGAGGAAGGGATGGAAGGATGGATGGGCTGGCCTTCTCAGCTCTGCTTAAGAGTTGCAAGGATCAACCCTTTCAAAAGAGCCCAATGTGTTCTGGAATTTTTCTGGGTTGAGGATGCCGATATAGGAGTTAGGCACTCTGGGCTTGCAGAGAGGCTTGGGTTCTGTGGGTCTCTTGGATGTGTTGTGAGAGTAGGGGAATTAGGAGGTGAGAAAGGGAAGTGGGACAACAGCAAAGGCAAATTTGGTCAGCCTCCAGTTCTGCCCACAGGCCTGGGGCAGTCAGTGAAGTTCAGCTCTGAAGCTGCTGGTGCCGGAAACTTCAGGTAGGAACTGTCCCGGTTAGGACAGCCTGTTCCCCTTTTACGATTAGCATTTTTTTAAAAACAAGACCAGCAGTGTTTTTGCACAATGACTAAAATTGATTTAGAAACAAAATTGCTTTAGGACAGATAAAAGTGAAGGAAGGAATAAGAATGTTGTAACTACGAAAATTTATTAGACTAGAAGTTGAATAATGTGTATAAAGGCAAACAGTCTTTAGGTGGCAGAGGGTTTTTTGAGATGGCAAGGGTAACAAGAATTATCTTGGGTTTGACTGGATCAAGCATTCTCAACCAGGAGGGTATCACCCCTAAGAGGGTGAGAACTGGTTCATGGGGGACCAGAAAGAACTTGGGTATTCAATGATTTGTGCCCAGGGGCCATAAAGAGAAATACAGTATAACTGTGGTGTTAGAATTTCATGATGGGGAGGCAGATGAGGAAAAGATGTCTAAAAAGTCTCCTTAAAGGGACAATAATGGGGAAAAAAAGGGTTGAAAACTAGATGAATTTCACTGAACTAGATGATTCAAATGGAAGAATGCTGTTGATCACCAATGAATCCTCCTGGGAAAATGAATTAGAAATAAGTGCATTATCTTGACGGAAGGAAAAAGACCTTACACATTGCCTAGGAATGTGGGAAATACAAAATAAAACCCACTGGGAAATATAAAAGTAGCAGTGGGCAGCTGGGATATCCCCCACAGCTGCTCAACAGATGATGAGCCGCTGTCTCCGTAGATATCAGGGCCCAGGACACTGGGCTGATGGCCTGAGCCACACTGCGCCAGCCCCCGGACAAGGTGCTAGGAGCTGACACAGCTGGGTGCGAGCCAGGATTCAGTTCACCCACCCACCTCCCACCCTCCCGATCTGTTTTGTTTTCCCTTGTCTACCTCCCTTCCTACCGTCCTCTCACGACTCCCGTCATTCATTCCTTCAACAGGCTGGGGAATCAGGAGCAATGTTAATGAATGAAAGAAAAGAATGCCAGAAACAGAGAACCACAGGCTGACATCAAAGAAATGACCTCCAGCCATATGATTGTACGTAGAAGGCCAGATAGTATATGCTGACATCTGTGAAATCAAATCACGATGCAAACAGGCTTTTGGCCTCCCTCATCCACATTTCTGGGTATGACACGGATATGCAGTTCCTTAGCAAAATAAAAATGAAAGACGATGTCAAGTACGGGGAATGCATCTTATCCCAGAGGTATTCAGCCTTAGAAATGGCTTCTGGCTCAAGGCTGCTTAACAGTCCAGAGCTTGTTATCAGTCTGAAAATGGTGGTGGTGTTTTGGAGGGGCTCTGAAGGACAGGGATGATGGCCCAGCACGGGCCCCTCTTTTCTTTTGCCTTATCCCTGGTGCTCATGAAGGCAGTGCTGGAAGGAAAATGTTGTGATCAGATAATAAGAGTTACTATTCTGGAACCCTTACTACAGGTTAGGTACTGTCTTACGTGCTTTACGTATATTAATATACTCCATTAACCAAACAACCCTCTGAGGGGAATACTGTTATTAGAGTGGGAAACCCAAGCAACAGAAAAGCTCAGCTACTTTTCAAGGTCACATGACTACCCGGTAGTACTGAGATTTGAACCTCAATCCTCAGGGCCCAGGGACTTGCAGTCAGTACTACTCTTTACTGAGCCTTCGCCGACTCTGCTTACCCATGTCTTTGAACACAAGGATGAATGGGCTTGAAACGAAATTGCTTCTTTCACTGTGTATTTGGTATGGAGTCTTCATTAAAGGACAATGTGTCGGTCACGAGGCCCCCAGCACAGCTGGACCCTTTTGGGGGCCACTGACAGAATGGATTAGTTGCTTGCTGGACACATGCTGCCCTCTTGTGATGAGAACCATCCAAATAGGATCTTCTCCAGCTGTCTGGAATGCACCTACTTCCTTCCTTTGGTCCAGATCCATGGTTGGGGGGTTGGAGGATATGTGGCCAATGAGGAAGCTGTGGGCTCTGGAGAGTCAGACTCGCATCACCCAGCCTTCTCCAGAGCGTCCTGAGCCTTGTGACTCTTGGTGACGCTTGTAAACATGACTCCAGAGTCTTGTAACTTTTAGCATGAGGGATATAAGAGACTTTTCTTATTGTAGGCTTCCTGAAGAATCCCAGGGACACTGCAGAGACCTCATCTGTGGTCTTAGGACAAGTTTATTTTGTTTAGGTTGCCCTAGTGGATTGGACTAGATTTACCTGATTTAGCAGGAAGATGGTGAGTTGCAGAATGAACTGAAGGTCATAAACTATTAGAACAGAGGGAGGGACGCCTGGGTGGCACAGTGGTTGAGCATCTGTCTTTGGCTCAGGGCGTGATCCTGGGGTTCAGGGATCGAGTCCCACATCGGGCTCCTTGCATGGAGTCTGCTTCTCCCTCTGCCTGTGTTTCTGCCTCTATGAATCTGTCATGAATAAATAAATAAAATCTAAAAAAAAAAAAAAAAAGGGAAAACCAAACCACACAGACCTGTGTTCTAGTTCGTGCTCTACCAGTAATATGCTATGTGACCTTGGGCAAGTTGCTTTTGCTCCAACACGTTTCCTCAGTGGTCGAGTGTGGGAATTGAATAAATGAGCTCAAAAGTTCAGGTGTTGCCAGCTGTGGCTTTCTACATTTGCCAAAATCCCTTTCCTGAAGGGTTTTTCTCCCCTACCTCAGCCCACCACACACACGAACACATTTTTATGCACATCCTGATTAGTAAGAAGACCTGCACCCATAGTCACAGGTTTTTAGTTTCCCTTGTTCATGAAGTCATTCCTACTTTGTAGGGTTGTTGGGGAGAGAGAGCTTCCGTTTGACCCAGTATTAATGGGTCAAAGTCAGACTAGGTCTGTTCGGGCAAAGCAAGGACATAGATACGTATATATAAATTTTTTAAAGAAAACTGATTTTAAAGATACTGATACCTACACTAATGAATTACTATCTTGCATGGTACCAGTTTCAAACAGATACTGCTATATGGATCATTCATTCTTCCCTAAAGTTGTAGTGGTCACCAGTGCCAGTCTGTAGCTATAATCTGTAGGGTGGGGAGGCAGGGGCAGTGCCTAAACACTGTCTAGGATCAGGGCCCAGGACACATTGCTGGCTTCACGTGACCTTGTTCTGTAACCTCCACCTGCTTCCAGACCATTTAGTACACCCCTAGACTCTATGGGCTGACACAGGCTGGAAAATGAAAATTGCATAGCAAGAAACTTTGACTTGATAATCCCACTCCGAAGAAATAATCCTAAAGAATTTTCTACTTCCACAGAAATGTTGTATAAAATAATCACCACCAAACCAATCTGGAAGACAGGATTTCTAACATTTGGAGCATAATTAAGCAGATCAACAATATGAATGATCATTATAAAGCCTATGTAACAATGTGGGAAAATGCACCTGAGGACATTATGCTAGGTGAAATAAGCCAGAAATAAGCCAAAATAAGTTTGTTTTGTTTTACAGAAACAAAAACAAACACTGTGTGATCCTACTTACTATGAGATACTTAAAATCCTTGAGACAGGGTGGTTGCCAAGGGCTGGGCAGAGGGGAGAATGGAGAGTCATTTAATGGGAGCACAGAGTTTCAGATTCTAAGAAAATTCTGGAACTGGATGGTGGTGTTGGTTGCACATTATGAATATATTTAATACCATTGAACTGTACATTTCAACATAGTTAAGATGGTAAATTTTATGTGTATTTTACCACAATAAAAAAATCGGGGGAAATGTCATAGAGTAAACAAAACCTGGGAAGATGACCCGCAAAAAATTAAAGTAACTTAGTACTGTGTTATTTATAAGCATTATTTTAAAAATTTCCTTTAATATTGTGATACTGCTTTTTGTAATAAAAAAGCACTGGCAGTGGAAAAAACCAAGGAAAAAACTTTGAGACCTTTTGATACTTGTTATTTCCTCCCCCCCCCCCCAAAAAAAAACCACCCAAGTAGTCATGGGAAAAACTTGTTTAACATCCTTGCACTTATTTTATGATTTACTGTTGTTTAAAAAAAAATTTTATTACAGATCACTGGGGACCCATAACCTTTTCAGTGCTTAGTGCCTCTAAAAGTTTTAAGCTGGTCTTGGGTGTAGTCAATTCTAGTTCGAGGCTGGGAGACTCATGCTGGGATGGCCCGGGGGGCCCTGCTGCTCTGCTACAGCACGTCTGTGGTACCTCGGCCTCCTCGCCAGCAAATTCCATTTTCACTGAAATTCCTCTCTCTGGACCCGGAAAGATGATCCTGGTTTTGCCTTTCAGCTCCAGGGCAAGGGCTTTTGTCTGTAAGCGAGCACTCAGTTACCGGAAATAGACATGCAGCACACCTGGAAATGGACCAAAATATCCAGGAGGCAAATGCTTCCAGAAGGGGAAGGCTCCTGGGCTCCTGCTCCATTCTTTACTGCTTGAGGACGACATGGCTGTGCCTCCCCTTCAGTTTGGTGAGTAACACTTGAATGGGTACAGGGCTCCTTGGTGATCATGATGGAAACTGAGGGCTATGCCTTTCTCTGTCAAAGCCAGACTATTCCAAGCAACGTGATGGAGAATATTCTTGGACCTGACCTGGAGAACTTCCAGGCCCTTACGTGACCCCATCAGGAAGTTCCCTAAGCCTCTGAGCTGAGAAGGGCACCCCCCAGGGGGTTCCACTGTGAGCTGAAAGGAACAGCAGTGGTTACAGTGACTAGCATGTGCTGACCCGGGCCCTGCCGCTGCACCACCTGCTTTCCAGAATGTCTGAGCCTCACAGCCACCCCGGGGATCAGTGCTGGGATTCCCAGTTTTCAAAATGCAGGTTGAGCTTCCGACAGCCTTACCACCTGGCCCAAAGCCACCTGGTGACTTGACATGGCTTTTCTTTTCTTTCTTTCTTTCTTTCTTTCTTTCTCTTTCTTTCTTTCTTTCTTTCTTTCTTTCTTTCTTTCTTTCCTTTCTTTTCCTTTCTTTTCCTTTCTTTTCCTTTCTTTTCCTTTCTTTTCCTTCTTTCTTTCTTTCTTTCTTTCTTTCTTTCTTTCTTTCTTTCTTTCTTTTCTTTCTTTCTTTCTTTCTTTCTTTCTTTCTTTCATTTTCTTGGTAAGTTCTGAGTCAGCACAGACATGCCATAACCGCAGGTCTGAAATGTGGGAGCTGTCGTTTCTTTCCCAAACCAACCAAAATGTCCTGTGGGAAGAGAAAGTCCTATCCTAGGTTTGTGGAATTTTTTTTTTTTTTTTCAATTTTCAATGGTCTCTTGGTTAGGAAGTGTCTCCTCTTGTCTGCATAGAAGCTCACCAGTGAGTAATGAAGAACCCTTCTGGAAAGTTAGGAGACTGAGGGATAGAAAATCCGTTGTTCACCATCTAGAAGACCGGAAGTATTTCCAAGTAAAATTTAAGCCAACACTACACAAATTCTAATTTCTTTAAATTTAAATAATCTGTAAAGGCAGTACTATTTGGTAGTTTCTGAGTAAACTTTAGTCTCTCAAAAGTTTAGTTTTAGGGACGCCTGGGTGGCTCAGCAGTTAAGCATTTGCCTTCAGCTCAGGGAGTAATCCTGGAGTTCTGAGATCGAGTCCCGCATTGGGCTCCCTGTATGGAGCCTGCTTCTCCCTCTGCCTATGTCTCTGCCTCTCTCTGTGTCTCTCATGAATAAATAAATAAAATCTAAAAAAAAAAGCTTAGTTTTAGTGGTTTAATGAAATCTGAATCTATCAGCTGTGAAGTACAGTTCTTTGACTCAGGAGGTCATCAGCTCACCACGCTCATTCCATACCTCTCGCCCAAAATCTCTAATAGGGAGAGAGTTGCTGCCTCAGGGAGTGACTATTGGGTGAATACTCAGGTCTGGGGTGACAGGAGGAATAGGTCAGAGCTAAGTCCCTTACTTAGGGGAACTTCCTCAGTCGCACACTTCCTGACGGGCTGCTATACAAAGCCAGATTGGACCTCAGAATTCAGAGGTACTGTTGGAAGGTCCCCTCATCCCTTCCCCTCTCGTGTTTGGTCCTTATCAGCTTGGTGCCTCTTGCCACGGTGGGTGACAGGTCCACTCAGCAGTGAACAGCTACAGAAGGTAATGGACATTGAGCCTGGCCTGGCCTACCGTGGCATAATGGTGAGGGCTGTGGAATTTGGCCCATGCGGTCGATCCTGGCCCTAGCCACCCCTGACCAAGTCTGCTCCCCCTGGGAAGCCAGCTGTATGGATTCAGAGGTCAGATGGAGGAAAAGGCCACAGTTGCTTCCTTGGCTTTTTTTTTTTTTTTGGTCCCTTGGTAGGTGGAGAGGCCTGCAAAGGACCATGAAATGACACCCCTGGCCTTCCTTCACCAGGCTCTTCACAGCACCACACACCAGGGCCCCACCCAACACAGTGAGTATCTCTGAAGGGAGCCAGGCATGGAGTCCAGGGATGCAGCGTGCTTATCAGGCTGAATTCCCTTTTAAAAGTCCCAGGCATGAGGGGCGCTAGGGTGGCCCATTTGGCTCAGGGGATTGAGCCCCAAAGGGGAGCCTGCTTCTCCTTCTCCCTCTCCCTCTGCCCCTCCCCCCTGCTCGTGCTCGCTTGCTCATTCTCAAGTAAGTAAAATCTTTTAAAAATAATAAGGGACGCCTGGTGGCTCCGTGGTTGAGCGTCTGCCTTTGGCTCAGGTCATGATCCCGGGGTCCTAAGATCAAGTCCCACATCGGGCTCCCCACAGGGAGCCTGCTTCTCCCTCTGCCTGTGTCTCTGCCTCTCTCTCTCTCTGTGTGTGTCTCTCATGAATAAATAAAAATACTTTTAAAAATAATAAAAATAAAAATCTTAGACTAGGGCAATTAGAAATAATATTTTCAGTATTTTATTAAATGAATTGGCAAAAGAAACGAGTTATCTGGTAATATCACTGCCCCTCCTCCATTTAACATCCAGCACATGACTGCCATGATGGTCACTGTAACATGCTCTGCTGGCTGGGTTCTCGCAACCGCAGCCTAAGTCCACTTGGGTCATCCTCACTACTACTCCGGGGCAGGGAAGAGACTCTTCCTCACAAGGGCAAGAGATAGGGAGAGAAGCTTCTGTTTAGACACCAGGGCCAACAAAGGCAAGCCAGGCCTCTGCCTTTTGGAAGATGGGCACGGTTCTTCCTCAGGCCCGCCCTTATCAGCCTTCCTGAGCAGAAACTCAGCATGATGAGGACATCACCCTATCTCTTAAGCCTGCTTAGGGGGTACCCCGTGATCTCTATCAACAGACCCTGAGACTCCAGGAGTAAAACAAAAGCCTACGAAGAGCCCTTGTTTTGGCAAAACGGTGGACATATCAAATCCCGACTCTGCACATTCCTCAGTATCCGCAGCTGTGATGTGGGCAGATGGTCAACGTATGGGGAAGACCTGAGGAGGAAGAGAATTTCCAGGTAAAACACTTGTTCGTTGAGCACCTTTTCTCCAAGAAGCTTGGCACTAACTCTAAACCATGTCCTCTTCCATGAAGGCAGCATGACCAACTCACTGCCCTGGACCTGAGGGCCGTGTTTGAGCTCAGTCGTCCTCTAATGTCCGATAAAAATAACCCTGGATGTGCCTTATGTCTCTTCATAGTGTATTTACAGTAACTAAAACGGCTCTCCAGGCACACTCCTGCCCTGTAAAATTGTAACAGCTACACAGGGAGGCTCATCTGGGTCATCGAGGCAGTGGGCTCTCCCGGACCCCCCACATAGAAGTGGCCTCTCAGAAGCAGACAATCCTCTTCTCATCTTCAAAGACTTTGGCCTCTTCTGGCTTTATCAAGTTTCCATTTAGGCTGTCGGAGAAAAAAGAACACAGGTAAAATGTTAAGAACTCGTAGGGAGCCTTGCCAGTGTGTGTTCCTAACAGACTCCGATTCTTCACGTGGCCCCGAAGTGAAGGAACGTGCTCTGCTCAGACACTTGTTTGATAACATTACTCCTTCCCAGCTATCGTCACTCTCTGAACTGGCTCTCACTAAGGTCACCAATTAGCCTCTGTGACCCTGAACTTAATGACATCTCTCAGAACCGATGTGTCCTTCACAGGCATTTGGCTGTCCTGCCCTCTGCCTCCTTGAAACCCCACACTCGCTTGGTTTGGTATTACGCTCTCTGGTTTTCTCCTCTGTCTGCCACTCCATCTCCGTCTCCTCTCCCATGTTCTCCTGCATGTAGCTTCTACATACTGGATTTCCTCCAGGCTCCCCAGCGATTGGTCCCCCAGGCGACCTCATCCCTACATCATTGGACTTGCAGCCCAGACCTCTCCTGTGTGGCTCCACCTACCTCAGCATCTTCATCTGGATGCCTTGCAGGCACCTCAAGGTGGCCATACCTGCCTAGGGCCCCTCACTCAGTGAGTCGGACCCCTCTTCATCCAGCTGTGCAAGTTAGTGACCTGAGGATCAGCCTTGACTCCTTCCTCCCCATCTTCACATTCTGTCACGGAGTTCTCTCTTTAAACATCCCCAGAATGCCTCCCTGGAACTGTCCCTATCCTCACCACCATCATGGTGGTCTGAGTGCCATCACCTCTTCTCTAGATGTCTGCAGTGTCCTCCTGACTGGTCCCTTTACTTGCACTCTTCTGGCCCATTCCAATCCATTTTCCTGGAGGACCTAGAGTGCTATATATATATATATTTTTTTTTTAAGATTTTTTATTTATTTATTCATGAGACACACAGAGAGAGAGAGAGAGAGAGGGAGGCAGACACACAGGCAGAGGGAGAAGCAGGCTCCATATAGGGAGCCCAATGTGGGACTCGATCCTGGGTCTCCAGGGTCAGGCCCTGGGCTGAAGGTGGCGCTAAACCACTGAACCACCCAGGCTGCCTGAGTGCTCTTTTTATAATGCAAATCTGGTCATACTCTGCTTCAAACCCCTCCATGACTTTCCATTGGTTTTGGGATAAAGACCAGTATATGTGGCATGACCCACAAATGTCTTATGTTCTGTTGTGCCTCATCTCCTCTGCCCCCTGTTGCCTCTTCTTCCATACTGTCTGAGCCCCAGGGCACATCAACATCTCGCTATTCTTCAAGGATACCGTGCTCCTCTGTCCTGCCTCGGAGCCTCTGCATATGCTGTTCCCTCTACCTGGAACAGTTTCCCCTCACCTCAGCAGACTAACCCCTATTCAGTCTTCAAGGCTTAGCTTCAATACCACTTCCTTAGGGAGAAGTTCCCTGAACCGTCATCTGTATTAGGTTCCCTTCTTAGCTTTCTCCTTAGGGCATCATGAATGATTTTTTCTTTCCTGTGCCTGTCACTAGGTAGTGAACCTCTGAGGGCAGGTCCATTTCGGTCACCACTAGATGGTGCTAGCACAGTATCTGGCACTCAGACACTTGGTCATTCAGCCAATAAAGTTGCTCAGCTCTGGGGACAAGTGACCACTGTATTTTTTTTTTTTTTTTTTTAAAGAAACCACCCACAGGCCCCAGGTTAAGGCCCCATCTCAGGAAGCTGGGACTTAATACCTCATCTAACTGCAGTTCCACGTCCCCAGGAATACCACCTTTAGCCAGGCCACAGGACCAGGAAATTTCCTGAGAGACCCATTCTGCGCCCCTCAGGAGGGCAACCTTGCCTACACAATGCATTCCTGGCCAGTCAATTCCCTTTTTTTTAATGTTCTGAGTCCTCCGGGTTTGTGCCCTCCTTGCTGCCCCCTCGCTGCTCACCTAATGGGTCAACAGGGTGGTGTAGATGAGGGGCTCTCACGGAGCGCCAAGCCTGAGCCCTGGGCCAGTCCACGCTGGGATCCCTCCCTTCCCAGCTCCCATGCACAGTCCCCACTTACTGGGCTTTGCTGTTCTCGTCCCTTCCCCATTTGCAGTGGGCAGTCCCACCGTGGGGAGCACTGGGCCAGCCCAGGCTGTGCACTGCCCTCTCTGGGCCAGTCGCAGGTTAAGGCCCCGTGGTGACAGCCCCGCTGGGTCAAGGTGCGCAGGTGCGCACGTTTAAGGGTCTTGTGTTGTGTAAACAAAGGCTTGTTAGCTAATGGGATCCTTAAATTCTGAAGTGTCAAACGTGCCACCTCCCGGCACACCTGCTCATTTTATGTGTAAACTCTATGGTGCCAGAAGCTGTATCTACAGAAATGGCAAAAGTTTGCTAAAAACAACCTAGAAGTACAATGGCCACAATGGGGGACGTTCCCATTAGATAAATGGTCGTTGAAGAAGTGCATTTGAAAGCCTGGGTTCCCAAAATCGACCGAGCGGGATACCAGTTTACATTGGCCAGCAGAAGCTCCAGAAGTTTTCAAAATTCCAAAATCTTTTCATTAAAAGATTAATTAAAAGTATTTAGCAAAAGGCTAAAGAAAATGAAAGGTGTAAGAGGTCCCTAAAACGAGGCTCCAGGGATCCCTGGGTGGCGCAGCGGTTTGGTGCCTGCCTTTGGCCCAGGGCGCGATCCTGGAGACCCAGGATCGAATCCCACGTCAGGCTCCCGGTGCCTGCAGCTTGCTTCTCCCTCTGCCTGTGTCTCTGCCTCTCTCTCTCTCTCTCACTGTGTGCCTATCATAAATAAATAAAAGTTAAAAAATAAATAAATAAAACCATTAAAAAAAAAAAAAAGAGGCTCCAGTAACTCCCCTCTGTCCTCTCATTCTGCTAATCCTCTGTCTGCTTTGTCTTCCCTCCCACCCCCCAAAAAATGCCACCAGAAACCAGATTCACCTTACAGGCGACCCCCCATATGGACCCTTCTCAGAGTTAACGAAACCAGAGGATTTTTTTGGTGAACTGCTACATTATTCCCTTAGACAGCCAAGAGGAAACTCCGGTAGAGAGCAGAGCTCCCACAGGGGACCCTGGAAGGACTGGCAGCGGAGGGTGAAAATGCTGTGCAGAATCACTTCTCCTGGATGTGCCACAGGGCCCAGTGCAGAGGGAAAAGCAAACCATCCATCACCCTTACCTTCCCGAACCCAAACCCCTTGTTCCCTGATCCCCTCCCTCCCAGGGGCAGCCGTCACCCTCTTTCTTCCTCATCTGGTTTTGTGCAACCAGGCCTGGCTCTCTGCCTGCCTGGCACCGGCAGGTGATTGGTTCTTTCTTTTGACTGTCTTCTGGGAGTGACTCTGGATTTCGGGAAGGTAATATCCTTTGCACCCTCTTTGGGAACCCAGCTTAACACCAAGGGGAGTTGTTATTCAGGACTGCCAGAAATATCTGAAATTAAAATATGTACCCAGAGGGAAAGAAATGGATGAAGGATAATGTATTTGGGGTAGGCCGGTCGACCTATGATGTCATTCAAGTTAGAGCCCAATTCCTTGAGAAATTGAGGGCAACTGTCCTTATCTGCCTTTTTTTTTTTTTTTTTTCAAAGTAAAAGTTCGCTCCAGGCACAATTCAAAATTCACCTATTCCTTTACCTATTCCAAAACTTCCCTTATGTATCTCAAAAGACTCGTAAATGATTGGTCTTGGGAAAACCCAAGTCCTTCTTCCAAGAACTTACATTCTTTCCCTGTCTCTTGAAGTTCTACATCTATCATGTCTTTGAAATGTAAAAACACAGCCCACAGTTACCTGAGAGAAAAAAGGAAAAAAAGAGGCCTTTTGAAAGTACAGACTGCTTTAAAAGGGCTGTTGTGACCAAATTCTAGCACAGCCTCCATAAGCTTGATTCCACGGACAAATACAAATCTTAAAACCTCTTCTCCACAGATACTAGTAACTACAGGGTCTTTGCCTCTGTGTGTCTGTATGTATGTCATAAACGTGAGATCGTGTTTCTGGATGATATTACTAAAATCAATTTGTAGAAGAGCTCTAGTCAGTTGCTTTTGTAGGGGCCAAGGGCAGGCTGCTCCAAAATGGGCCACTGTGGCATATTGATTATTTTAAATAAAACGTATCTAAGAGGCAACCTGTATAAGGATACTCAGAAAGCAGGGAATAATTCGCCAGGTGAAAGTCACCCTCCCTCTACGAGAGAGGTAGAGACCTTCTTATCACCAAAGCTAGGAAGTTTAGAGACAAGAAAGCCATATAAAAACCACCTTTGTTAATTTTTTACAGATTTAATATCACACCCCAAATTCTGCCTAGAACTTCTTACTAATTGGAGCTCCCAAAGTTCCATTTTCTTGGTCCTATCAATTCCTCATGAATTTATTTCTGGTCTCTATCTAAAAAGTATAAAAACTACCCACCTTGGTCATTTCTTTAGCTCTCAATTTCATTATTGGCCCGCTTGTGCACACGTAATAAAACTTGGGTTTATTCCTCTGGTTAATCTGTTTTATGTAAATTTAATTCTCAGTCCAGCTGGAAGACCTTGAAGGGTAGGGGAAGAATTTTTCCTTCCCTTTGGTTGGCACAGTGGGCAGGATACTAATCTCCGTTCTGCTGCAACATAGAGACCCTGGGACATCTGCCATCCAGCCAGCAGAAGGGACGATTTCTGATGACATCAGCCTCCTGGCTTCTCTGCAGGGTCTGGTGGAATGAGAGGGGTAAGAATCTTTCTTTCTCTAACTTAGGTTAGCAGGAGAAAATACTATAGAACTGGTTCCTTGGGCTTAGCGACTGTTGGTGAAAATTTGGTAGCGTACTCTTTGGTTACTGATCATTCCCTCCCAGAGATGGTCACTGTTGTCTATTGTGTTGAGTGTCACAGAAAGGACTTCCCACAGGACCGAAAGTAGGCTTCGGCCCTATAAGCCTGCTGTGTAGCCGGCCTCACAGACTGGTGAGGTCACGGTTCTCCTCAGACCAGTGTCCGTTTAGACAAACTTTGCTGTGGGTTAACATGAACACGAGCTAAAGGATGTTACTGAAGAAACATCTTGGAAGCCCAAGCTACAAAATTGGTGGTCACGGGTCAGCACTTAGAAGCTGTTAGAGTGCTTATCATTAAACTCAAAGACCTCCCGTTAGGATAATTTGGCCATGGAATGGCTTAGATTGATACTCGGTCCCCTGCTGGCCTCAAGAAAATGTCCATGCAGCAAGGTAGACAGTAAAATACCACACAGTCCCCAACCTCAAGGCATATCCCTTCTAGGTATTGATCTGGTACCCAGAGACCCAAGGCTTAGGCAGGGTTGTTAATGTGAATATAAGAGATTTTTCCTTTTGTTCTGTGTCCTAAGAGCTTGGCCTTGTGAACAGTGAGAATATTTTCTCTGGTCTCTGTCAGTCGGGAGGGCATACTTACTAGGGTGCGTCTTGGTGGTCAGTCCAATAGACCGGGGATGCAAGATGCACAGTTACAAGCAGCACTCTGTCCAGCCATGCCAGCTCTAAGGAAAGTTTCTTACAAAAAGATCCCAGCCCATAAGGGGCCTTTGTTGCTTCAACCTTCGTTGCTCCTTAGTGCTGGAAAAATCTCATCCCATTAGCACCTGCCTGATGTCACAGATTAATTAGCAGGTCTGTGACTAGAGGCATCTCACACTCATGGGAGACCAGAGGCACCGTAACACCACCTCGTTCTTATGGCCTGTAAAACAAAGGTGTTTGCTTTCTCAGACTCTTCTTGGGAGTAAGCTGTTGGATCATGGGAGCTGCATCATCTGTGCTCTCTCTAGGGATGCCTCTTGGGTCTTTGTTTAAGCTGTTGGGTTTGAATCACTATTGAAATCGGTAAGATCCTATTTGTCAATGGCCAGACACTAGGTCCTTTAACTGGCTGTTTGAAAGCAGAAAATCATCTATAAAGAGCTCTCAATTGTCTTTTTAGTATATAATGGCTAGTCTTAGGGATTCCCTGGACAAGATAAAAGGACAAAAATTCAACTTAAGACAGATAAATGTCTATATCCCCTTCTTAAAATCCAGCCCAACCTCTAGATTCAAAGTACACAGGCTACTCTTATAAATCCTAAAAGCCAGAAGGTGAATTTCACAGAAGCACCTGGGACAAACAGAAGGGCATGGTTTACTGGAATTGACCCATCAGCCTCAGACATTTTTATATGCTAATGTTTGCAGGTGGACCCCGTCCCCCCACCAAAAAAATTCACGTCCACAGATCTTTTACAAAGCCCTTTTTCCTCTAGTTTCAGAAGATTCTATCAAGCTTAGAGAAACATTTAAAAGATTTGACTATTCACAACCCCCCTTCACAGAGGAAAGAGATGACCAATACAATTTCTCCTAGGCCCTCCTACAAATGATCAGAAGGCTATGTTGAGAGGCTAAGAGAAGCCAAGGCTGAACTGTGTAACCGTGAAGAAGGCTTTTGTTAAAATGCTTTATACAGACTGTACAAAAGCATAAATCTTTTGATTCCCATTTTAGTGATACAGAGAAGCAAATTTAGTTAAAAGGTTGGCCAGTCAGGCACCTGGGTAGCTCAGTGGCTGAGTGTCTGCCTTCAGCTCAGGTGGTGAACCTGGGATCCTGCGATGGAGACCCACATCGGGCTCCCTGTGGGAAGTCTGCTTCTCCCTCTGCCTATGTCTCTGCCTCTTTCTCTGTGTCTCTCATGAATAAATAAAATCTTAAAAAAAACAAAACAAAAAAAAAAAGGTATGCCAGTCCCTTACATTCAGCCTGGAATCTAGTTTTATGGGGGAAATTAAAAACAACTGTCTTTGTCTTACAAATCTCTATAAAACTAGAAATGAAACTCTAAAAATAAGTAAAAACCCACCTATCTTTACCAATCTCCAAACCTCACCTGTTCCGCTCAAAATACTTATGCATATTACCAAGGTCAGGATATTGGAACAAAATTGCCCTGTACTTAAAGAGAAAAAAAGGTAAAAAAAATTTTCCCCCCAGAGGAATCAAGCATTTTATTTTTTTTTTATATTTTTAAGATTTTATTTATTTATTCACGAGAGAGAGAGACAGAGGCAGAGACACAGGCAGAGGGAGAAGCAGGCTCCATGCAGGGAGCTCGATGTGGGACTCTATCCCAGGACTCCAGGATCACACCCCTGGGCTGAAGATGGCACTAAACTGCTGAGCCACTGGGGCTGCTGGCATTTTATTTTAAATAGAACAAGGAAGCACTCACTTATTCTCTCCTTAAATCTATATTCAGGCAGAGCTAATATTCAGGCCTATATAGAAAATACTGCCCTGATGGGATCCCTGGGTGGCGCTGCGGTTTAGCGCCTGCCTTTGGCCCAGGGCGCGATCCTGGAGACCCGGGATCGAATCCCACGTCGGGCTCCCGGTGCATGGAGCCTGCTTCTCCCTCTGCCTGTGTCTCTGCCTCTCTCTCTCTCTCTCTCTCTGTGTGACTATCATAAATAAATAAAAATTTAAAAAAAAAAAAAAAAAAAAAAAAAAGAAAATACTGCCCTGATAGTTTCCAGAACATTAAATAGACGTAAAGATTAAGAGGTTTCTAGGTAAACTTTCTAAGTAGCTTCCAAAATCTTTTGAGTAGTAACCCAAAAACTTTGAAGTTTTGCTAAATTAAATGGGTAGTTCAATTCATTGAGTATCTAGATCATTGCCAAATAAGAAAAATTAATACAAGATTAAGTATTAATAAAGGTTAACTACTTTCACCTTTAGTTTCTCTGTATAAGACAAATTTGAGTCTGTTAGCAAAACCTGTTTTGTGCTATTGTACTATGAAGAAACATGTTTCTAAATTACAAAATGTATTCATAAATTTGTTATTCTAGGGGTGCCTGCCTAGCTCAGTCAGTGGACCATGCGATTCTTGATCTCTCAGGGTCATGAGTTCAAGTCCCACATTAGGCATAGAGCTTACTTCAAAAAAGTAAGAGAAATTAAAAGTAATTTTTTTAATTTGCCAATCTAAAGAATTCTGATATAACAGTAAGCAGTTGTAAACTACGTACTTTTCACTAGAAATTAAGGTTTCTAAGAGTTAAGAATTCTAATAAATGTAATTAAGGCTACTGAAAATAAGAGAGACAAATCTATATATACAGGACAAGTAAGATATGTGTTTTTGATAAGAAAAAATAGGAATAAAAGCACATTCTTTGTAGTGGAAAAAGAAATAAATTGGTCCTGAAGTGAGGCTGAAAACTTAAGGCAAAATCTGAATGTAATAAAAAAAGTTGCAGAAGGTTTATGGAAAAGAAATCTTTGGAAAGAAGTTTTCTGTGTGGCCAGTACTGGGTAACGGTAAATTTAAGTAAATGAGTTTTATTATCAAAAGTACACTGGCACAAAATTAGAATTATTTTCTCTGTGTTAAAAGGACAAAATTTTCTTGGTCTGCTCTTAGTAAGAAATTATAAGCAAAAGTTTTTCTTTACCTTTAAAGTTACGTGCCTAGAAAACAAGGATTCTGCGTTTTGCCAAAATAATTTCCTATGTTTGCCAGGCCTTTGATTACTTAAATAAAACTGAGTCTTAATATTAAAAGGGCTAAATTTTGCTTACAACTATGTAACCTTCTATTGGCCTTTATAATCTTTTATTGTCACTTTGGTTAAATGGATAATTAACTATTGTTTTGTAATGATTCGTGTTCCTACTTAACCAAATGTCCAAACCTTTTATATTTTTTGACATAACTTCCCAAAATCAAATTCTAAAATGAAGTCGTTCCGACCACAATCTTAATTGAAATTTTCCAGAGGGCTCCTTGCACATTTCAGAGATTTTGTGAGTAATTAATTAGGCTTGTTTGTTATTGTGTTTAATCATATGGACAGCACTGTCAAATAAGTGCTACCAAAATTTATACAGATGTTGGTTATCAAAATAAGTGTTCTAAAGATTATATGAAACTCCAAACAATCTGATAAGTCCTGGTATGTTATTATCTTAAAGCATTATATGTCACAGAAATAACCAAACATCCTTGCCACTTGCATCATAATAAACTCTGATCATATCTTTAACCAAATGGCCATTTTTAAGACTTCTGTCATTTACAGTTATACTTTTCACACTCAGATGCTTTTACAGAAGCTTCCTGCAAATGTATTTTGTCTTAAATGAGACTCAGAAAGACCTCTCAATACAGGTTTCTGATAACCTTCAGCTCATAAAACTAAACTGGGTAAGAATTTCCAGAACTCATAGAAGAACTCAATTCAAGCAGAACAAGAAAAAACATGTGATTAAATGAACTAAAGAGGATAATTTTTATAACTTTTCATTTAAAATATCACTGACTTAAAAAAATAAATAAATAAAATAAAATAAAATAAAATAAAATAAAATAAAATAAAATATCACTGACTTTTGGGGGATCCCTGGGTGGCTAAGCGGTTTAGCGCCTGCCTTCAGCCCAGGGCCTGACCCTGGAGAGCCGGGATGGAGTCCCACGTCGGGCTCCCTGCATGGAGCCTGCTTCTCCCTCTGCCTGTGTCTCTGCCTCTCTCTCCCTCTCTCTGTGTATCTCATGAATAAATAAATAAAAATATTTTAAAAAAAATAAAATATCACTGACTTTTTAAAAATGTTTGTTTTCTCCAGATTTAAGGAAACTTCTTCTCTTAAAATACATAAAACAATTATCAAGCATAGGTTTATCTGCATTTGACTACTTATTACAAGGAAACTAAAAATTTAGATATCTTAGTGCTACTTTGGGAAACTGAAAAAAGGCATCTACTTCTAGAAATTGTGAAACATACTTATAAGTCTAAAAATCTAAAGAATGCTGGCATAACAGTTCACAGTTGCTTACTTACTAGCTTTCACTGAAAATTAGGGTTTTAAGAGTTAAGAATTCTAATAAAGGGGCACCGGGCTGGCTCAGTCACAAGAGCATGTGACTCTTAATCTCAGAGTCATGAGCTGGAGACCCATGTTGGGTGTAGAGATTACTTAAATAAATAAAACTTTTATTTTAAGATTTTATTTATTTATTCATGAGAAACACAGGCAGAGGGAGAAGCAGGCTCCATGCAGGGAGCCCGACGCGGGACTCGATCATGGGACTCCAGGGTCACACCCTGGGCCGAAGGCAGCGCTAAACCACTGAGCCACCTGGGCTGCCTCCAATAAATAAAACTTAAAAAAAAATTCTAATAAATATAATTAAGGTTACTGGAAATAATAAGAGAAACAACTCTGTATGAAAGGAAAGAAGGTTGTGTGTTTTTTTGGTAAGAAAAAATAGGAAAAAGAGAAATACACCTTAGATGGAAAAGAAAGGACAAAATCTAAATGTAAAAAAGAGAAAGTTCTAGTAAGTTTTCAGAAAAGAAATCGCTGGAAAGAAATTTGAATGTGTGGTCAAGGTGACTTTGGTGCAAGACAACAGAATCTATAAAGACGTGTACTAACTCCATTCTTCCTTCTCCTTCCGCAGAAAATGGCCTCTCATTGCCAGACTTTTGCCATCCTGGCGTCCTTAAAATATGGCAAAGATCTGCTCCAGAACCAGAGAAATTAAAGTTGGATGGACACTTCGTTCTTCCTTGCTCCTTGACAAACTCTGTTTTTGGTTTTGGCCTTCCTGTACCCATCACAGTGCATTCAAGATGACTCAAATTATATAGACACTGCTGAAAGACTCTTTTTGCAACTTTATAGAAGTTTCCCCACTAATGTCTGACTGATCAAGTCCCTAATCCTGAAAAGGCTGTTTTGTTTTCCCCGGAGGCCTCTGACCTCCCTGCTCTGGACCCTTTGAACACCTGCTCTTGGTACCAGTCACCAATAGTCTGGTTATTGCATGAGCCTCACCCTCCCACAACACTTTGCCCTCCCTGTGGGAAATTAAAAAAAAAAAAAAATTTGTGTCTCTGCCTCTCTCATGAATAAATAAATTTAAAAACAAAAACAAAGAGTCCTGTTGGTCACAGTCTAGAGCCTGGAAGCGATCAGCTATTCGGGCAACATCACCAGAGAAAGCTCTCAGGACCTGACCAGTGACACTGATGCACAAGTAGAAGGTACTGAGCCTTGAGTACCCGTCACATGGCTGAAGAAGGCTCTGCCGGAGCCCTGGTCCCTGTACTGATGCTGGAGACCTAGCAGTACTGACCAGGGAGAGAAACAGCCGCCACCAAGGTAGACTGCTTCTGCTCATGCACCGGATAAGACTTTACCCTGGCATGAACGTGACACCTGTTCTCCTCTCTTCCTTCTCTTCACTCAGGCACTAGGTTGGAGAGATAACAGCCTTATCTTTACTACCTCCCAGGCCATGCTGAGGGGGCAACTCTGGACTTGAGAGCAACCTTTTATTTCAGGCGAGGAGGAAATCTTTTATCGTTGGTCGGCTCTTGTGATTTTACATTGTGAGTTAGAAGGGAACTACCAGGAGGCTTTCTTGATTCAGGACTCCCCTTTTGGCAGATCCCTACTCCCAGGGATAAATATAAATGAAGCTACGATCAGGAGCTTCTTAATTCTTCAAATTTCTGCTGAATCGCCACTAAAGCAAGAACTGCCCAACAAAGATCCTTAGACTCTCTGGCCAAGGTTGTTCACGATCACAGAATAGCCCTTGACCATCTTTCAGCTGAGCAAGGAGGTGCCTGCTGTAGCCAATACCGCCTGCTACACCTGGATTAGCCCTTCTGGGAAAGTTGAAACTCAGTTACATCAAATCACAAAACAAGCCATTTGCCTTAAAAAAAATGACTCCATCCATGGGGTCTTTGATATATTTGATTTTGACTGGACTGGAGACCATAGCTTCAACGTATCCTGCAAACATTGGGAATTATCTTGCTTATCGTAATCATAATAATCTCCCTGGTGTATTATATTCTCTCAAAGATTTTAAATGCATGTTTGCAGCCCCTGACCACCAAGCAAATGGTCTCCCTCAGACTGGACCAACAAAAAAGGTACAAAGAGAACAACCGACTTAAAAGAATATAAATCTGGGGTGCCTGAGTGGCTCAGTCGTTTAAGTGTCTGCCTTTGACTCTGGTCACAATCTCTGGAGTCCTGGGATTGAGCCCCATGTCAGGGTCCCTGTACTCTGCAGGGGGTCTGCTTCTCCCTCTCCCTCTTTCTCCACTTCCCCACCTCCCCACTTGTGCTCTCTCTCTCTCTCTCTCTCAAATTAATAAAAATAAAATATTAAAAATGCAAAAGAATATAAATCTGAAGTTGTAACCTGTGGATATCAGAGAGAGAAAGCTAAAGCATCATGACCTGAGAAGGCCAAAGATCAACCAAAGCTGTGAGAACTACAGAGCAGTAGCAGAGAGTGGCACTAATGCCTTAAATTTTGATCACACCAAAAAAAAAAAAAAAAAAAAAAATTTGTTTTGATCACACCTCTCAAGCGGACAGTCTGGTCAGAAGGGAGCTACATGCACAGGCCCAAAATGGCATCACTTAGTTAAGGCCCCAAATCAGTAAACCAAAACTTAGTACCTATCCTAAATTTTAACACGCCAGGAATCACTGTAACCTCTAATCAGTCAACCTAGAATTTCTTAGTCAATGCTAGGAAATTTCCTAAGAGGCCCCTTTAGCTCCCCTTAGGAGAGTAACCTTGCATAAAACAATGGATTCTCTGCTAATAAATTCGTCTTTCTTTATACCCTCTGACTTGAAAAACCTTTCTTTTATTCGGCTCAGCAGAGCTCACCTGTACTTGCTAGATGGAATGCTGCCCAACTCATGAATTGTTTAATGAATCCAATTAGACCTTCAAATGTACTCAGTTGAATTTTTTTTTTTTAACAATGTGACCGAGGCCCCAACCTCAAAGACCTCATAGTCTGGAGCAGCAGCCTCACAGGATAAGTATGTGTGATAAATGCTGTGCACCGTCAAGTCCTGAAACACCTGACCTCCTGTCTTTAAAGGAGAATTCACAGCCGGACTTCAGGCTGCAAGTTCTTTGGGACAAGGGCAAGGAGATGTCAGCACAAACAACGAGTGGCTGTGCCGCTGGTGCCTGTGGACGGAGCGGCTCCCTCGCCCCCACGGCCCTGGACAGGACTTTACGGAGCCCAGTTCCATGACGTCTACACACGTGGGGCCAGCCAGGGACTGAGGTGAAGCAGCCCCCAGGCCAGCACCTGAGCCCTCCCTCTTGCCTGCTCTCTGAATCCACACCTCCCAACCCTCCCAACCCCCCTGCCTCCAAACACACACAAAGTGCCTCCTTCGGGCCCTGAGTGTAGCACAGTTTGCAGCTAAGGACACCTGGCCCTGCACACACAGTTCCTTGTGTAGGAACTGTGGTCCGTCAGAGGCAGCAAAGGCACATTTTCAAGCTCAGCAGAGTTCAGTAAAGCAGCTGTGTATCCTTGCAGCTGTCCTAAGCACCTTCGAGAAAGGTGGAGGCCAACCACTGTCTGCAAACTTCTGCAGCCTGGCCTGCCTCCTCCCCCTCAGCCCGCTGTCCTGCAACAACAGAAGCAGCAGGACACACGTAGGGCTTCTAGGGAGGGGACCACAGGCAGGAGGGGGGCTGGAGATGAATGCAAATTCAAGTTCCATTTGCTCTCTGGACTGAGGAGTGGGTATGGCCTCCCAGGCACACAGGCCACAGCACCTCCCTGACTCCTCAGAGCTGGGCCTTCTCTAAGAGTTTTCCAGATGTCTTTTTCAACCACCACCCAAATAAGAATTACATTTTGCATCGTGAACCAGCATCTGTGCATACAGGCATACCTATATTATAATTCCGAAATGGGATTAAAAATACCACTTCATGCTGTACACAGCGCTTTCTGGTATTCTGTACAAGCTTGTTTTTTTTTTTAAATGATGCTGGTTGCAACCCACCAAACTCCTTTCCAGATCCGCTAACAAGTCCCTAAGCAAAGTTCATCAAACACTGTTGTGGGAGCCAAGGTCAAGGAGCTGTATCTCGACTTACTTTTTTTCTTTCTTTTGGCTTGGAAGTTCCCCCCAGTGATGAAGAAATAAAGTAGTTAATGAGTCACTACCCCCTGAGCTGAGGATTTGAGTTCATAGGCTGCCCCCTGGGTCTCAGACAAGCCACCACGAGCGAGAGCGAGAGCGTGAACTCTCCCTCCTGGTCTGTGTCCTCAAGGGAGGTCTGGCTCTGCCCCCTGCCAGGTCCTCCACACATCACTCTGCGGGGCTGTCTCAGCCTGAGGTGCAGCACAAACCCCAGGGCACTCGGGAACCTGCTGGGCACAGGTCAGCTCAAATCCAGCATGGAAGTATCTCCTCAAGCCCGGGGAGCCCAGAAAATGAGAAGAACGGGCCCCAAACTCCAGCTAGCACATCCATCTCTCAGCCTCATGAGTCCCCAAGTGATTCGCTTCCAGTGGGAATCCCTTTCCTGGGCTGCCTGCCCCATGCAACCCCAGGAAGGTGGATGAGGATAGGTGGCCTGGGATGAGAGCACTGACCAGAGTCAGCCAGTCTGGACCAGATTCCAGTTCTCCTCTTAGGTGGTACCTTGGGCAAGTTTTACTTCACTGCACTGGGCCTCAGTTTTTATATCTGTGAAATGGAAATAATACCAGCTACTGGACAAGATGATGGGAAAGATGAGGGGTAAGTGCAAAGGGCTCTACATTGTGCCTGGCACACAGTGGTGCTGAGTACGTACGCAATGTTACCATTATGACGAGCGGTGTATGTGTCTTACCAAATCTCCGTTATGCCAGTGTTCTTCTGTAAGGCATCCGCCAGCTGGGCAATCCCCTTGGCTGTGATCTGGTTCTGGATAAGCCTGAAAGAAGAACATATCTTGGAGCAGATACATAATCCTGGACTAATTGCCTCTTCCATGAGGGAGCTGTGAGGGATGATGGGAATGAGACACGGTCAGGGGAAGAACTGTGTCCGCGTGGCTTTAATCTGGCTAAGACGGTCTAGATCAGATCTACGAGAATAAAGAGCATCCTTAAAAATGTTTAATTTTTTTTTTAAGAGTAAACAATGTATCTGTGCATTTATATGAAGATAACTTAATACATGAACACATTTCAGGGTGCACACTGGCATTTTTCGCTGCAGAGGTGCCTAGTCAAAAACGTTTGGAGGCCTCCAGCCTGAACAACAAATTCTAGGAAATACCCAGGAGACAGGCGGCTCCTTCCAGCTGGCTGGGGAAGGCAAGGCAGTTTTCAAAGAGGCGGCCAACTGGCCATTCACTTCTTTGGGGGAAATGAAGGCTTCTAAGAACGCACCATGTCCTCTCCAACATCTGGCGGGGGAGGGAAGGGAGGATCATCCTGCTGCCACTCACGGGTCCCAGCAGGAAAGCACCAATAATGGGGCCTCCAAGAGTGCACCCTATTATGTCAGGTAGCAGTGATCCAAATGAAACAAAGGTTTCTGATATCGTTAAGGAGCCCCGGCAGTTTCTCAAGTGCCCCCCGGGGCAGCTGTGCTTCCAACCCAACCAAGAACACGCTGCCAAGGCAGCGTGGGTCTCTATTTCATCACAGACCCACTCCTCATTCCTGGCCATCTGTAGAATAAAGCTACTGCTGGACTTGGCCCTAAGAAACCCTCAGTGGCCCTGGAAAGTACGACCACAATGTAACTTGCACATTTTTGCAAAAGGACCAAAGGTAGAACCTGCAAGTGGACACAGACCCGTGCATTTGGCTAAACTGCTGTGTTCTAATCACCTCCATGGCTGCTAGCACTGGCACCACCTACAGTTTGCTGGGAGAGCTGCTTCCAGCCAAGACCCGGCAAGAGACTGGGTAGCAAGAGGGCCCCAAAGTGTGGCAGTGCTCAGGCACACATGTCCCTTGAGGCCTTCTTCACAAGAGCCAGTGTGGTCTGTGCACGCACGGAGCAGCCAAGACTCGCTCTCCAACCCCGTTCTAGCTCTGGGCTGCCCGCAGAGGCTGGCATAGCACCAAGGAAAGGAGATAAAAGACAATCTACAGGCCAGAAAAACTACAACAAAACATACGTAAAGGGGCAGCTTGGGTGGCTCAGTAGTTTAGTGCCGCCTTCGGCCCAGGGCGTGATCCTGGAGTCCCGGGATCGAGTCCCATGTCGGGCTCCCTGCATGGAGCCTGCTTCTCCCTCTGCCTGTGTCTCAGCCTCCCTGTCTCTCGTGAATAAATAAATAATCTTAAAAAAATAAAAACATGTAAAAGCAGAGTCTGGCTGTTTTACAGAAACTGACAAGGCAAGCTAAAATTCATATGGAAATACAAGGGACCTGGAATAGCCCAAACGATCTGGAGAAAGGACAAAAGTTGGGCGACTTCCCACTTCCTGATTTCAAAACTTGCTACATAGAATTAATGAAGACAGTGTGATCCTGGCACAAGGATAAACAAATGGATCGATGAACTAGAATAGAAAGTCCAGAAATACACCCATACATTTACGGTCTATTGATTTTTGGCAAATGTGTCAGGGCCATTTAAAAGGGAAAGATAGGCTTTTCAACAAGAGGTACTAGGACAGCTGGAGAGCCACACGCCAAAGAATCAGTTTGGACCTTAGGCCTCATGCCACACACAACAACTGACTCCAGAAATTAACATTTAGGATCAAAGACCTCAATGCAAGAGCAAAACTGTAACACTTAAAGGAAAACTTAGGTGTAAATCTTTGTGACCTTGGATTAGGCAACAGTTTCTTAGTAAGACACTTAAAGCACAAACACCAGAGAAAAAACCAAATTGGACTTCCATCAAAATTAAAAACTTTTGTGCTTCAAAGATCACTACCAAGAAAAGTGAAAATCCCCACAGTGGAAATATTTGCAAATAGTCTATCTAGTAAGCGTCTAGTACCCAGAATATAGAAAGAGCTCTAACAGCTCAGCAATAAAAATGCAAATAAATTTATTCAAATTTAAATTAAATTTGGGGGAAGGATGTGGAGACATTTCTTTAAAGATACACAAAGGCCAATAGGCACAGGAGGGGCACCTGGGTGACTCAGTAGGTTAAGTGTCTGCCTTCGGCTCAAGTCATGATCCCAGGGTCCTGGGATGGAGCTTCAAATTGGGCTCCCTGCTCAGCGAGGAGTCCACTTGTTCCTTTCTCTCTGCCCCTCCCTCCTCTCATGCTATCTCTCAAACAAAATCCTAAGAAAATAGGCACACGAAGAGATGCCCAATGTTAGTGGGAACCAGGGAAATGCAGATCAAAACCACAATGAGATACCACTTCACACCCACTAGAGTGACAAGATTCAAAAAATGGACAATGACGACTGTTGTTGGTGAGCATGTGGAGAAGTGGGAGTCTTCCCACATTACCGGCGGGAATGTAAAGTAGAGCAGCCACTTTGGAAAATACTTCAGTGGTTCCTCAAAAAGTTGCATCCAGAGTGGCCATATGACCCAGCAGTTCTAGTCCTAAGTTTATACCCAAGAGAAATGAAAACATGTGCACACACAGACATGCACGGGAACGTTCATGGTAGCATTATTCACAACAGTCAAAAAAGTAGATGCAACCCCAATGTCTACCAACCGACGAATGGACAAAATGTGGCCTATCTGTACAGCGGAACATCAGCCACACAGCAATGAGGTTCTGACATGGGCTATAGTGTAGATGAACCTTGAAAACTCATGCTAGTGAAAGAACATGGACAAAAAATCACATGTTGTAGGATTCCATTTCCATGAAATGCCCAGAAAAGGCAAATCCATAGAGATAAAAAGTAGATCTGGGGTGGGGGCAGAAAGACAGGGAGGCACTGCTTAATGCATACTGGTCTCTTCTGGTTGGGAGTGGCGGGGAGGTAAAACCATCTACAATTAGATGGAGGGAATGGTTGTGCAACCTTGTGAAATACTAAGAACAACTGACTTGTGCATTTTATTTTTTAAGATTTTTTTTTAAGTGATCTCTACACCCAACGTGAGGCCTGAACTCACAGCCCCAAGATCAAGAGTCACATGTTCCACCGAATGAGCCAGCCAGGTGCCTCATCTCAAAAAAAATTTTTTTGAAAGTAGCACAACCTGAAATTCTGAGGTTCTCTGACTTACCACAAATGTTTCAACGTCTGGTTGACTTTCAACATCTCTGCCAAGCTCTCTGCCACTTCATCATCAAGTTCATTTTTGGTGAGCCTAGAAAAGAAGTGTTTACTCAGGAGAGACCTACCTGGCACACATTTTTAAATGAGTTCTCAGAAGTGGGATCCCAGCCCAGATCTTTCCAGCTTAGGCTGCTAATCACTTGCTGAACTAAGCAAACAGCCAGGTCCCTGGCTCAGCCTCTGAGCCCCATAGACAATAAAGGGTGATTCATTTCCAGTGCAATCCTGTACCCAAGCTCATATTTCTTAGTCCTGCTATAGAGGAGCACTTGCTTCTCCTCCCCATCTTTCCTGGGGCCTCAGATCCCAACACCTGCTTCCCAGGCTTCCTCCAGCCCCCAAGGTCCCTTGAACACTCCTGACAGCCTGTTACCAAAGTCAGTCATATGAAAACCTAGAAAAGCTTGTCAACTACATGTTAAAATGTGCTCAATGCTTTGCTCTGAAGCCCATTGTGAAGGACCCAAGTTCAGTGACTCAAAGTTCAGGAAGTCTCTCGATTGTTCTTAAAACCAAAAGTGGTCTGGATAAAGCACAGAGAACTAGAAGTTCCCAGATATAAATAGGATTGGACTTTGTCGTGCCAATGGATGGAAAAATAAATTAGGAAGGAGAATGAAATAGAACGTTAAAAAAATCATTCCTCAAAGGGCAATTTGGTAGCATCTATCTGAAGATAATTTTAAATGTGTTCTACTTTGAGCCAACAATGGCGCTTCTGGAAACTGACCCTACACTGTGCAAAGATGTGCACACCAGGATCTGTACATGCAGTATCGATGGCAGTGTTATCCGCTGTAATGTATGTGAGCCCGAGTAAATAGCAGTAGAGGCTTCTAGGGAAATAAACTGCAAACATCCATTCAGTGGGACGTTGTGCAGCCTTTAGAGGGAATGAGGGGTAGAGAGAATCAGGCAAAAGAACACGATAGATGAGAGGACCCTGGAGCCAGACATGCCATGTGCGTGTCACTTGCTAGCAGGACAACTTCGGGCAGGTGTTTTAACTTCTCCGGGCCTGAGTTTTCTCACAAGAAAAATAAGGATGAACAGTCACAGTACAGACATTATGGGGTGGCTGTGAGGGTGAGTTAAGACATACAAGAGGCTGAGAATAGGGGCGCCTGGGTGGCTCAGTCGGTTAAGCATCTGACTCTTGATTTCTCTCAGGTCATGAGCTCAGAGTTGTGAGATTGAGCCCCGTGTCAGGCTATGCACTGAGCATGAGGCCTGCTTAAGATTCTCTCTCTTCCTCTCCCTCTGCCTGGCCCCCACTACCACTTCATCTCTCTTAAAAAAAAAAAAAAAAAGTAAAAGGCCAAGAATAATGCCTGGTGTACAGTCAGCACTTCGAGAAATGCTGGGTGCTAACATTATTACCATCCATGTAGAGTGTAGCTCTCAACTGGGTGCTTTTCCCTCTAGGGGATATTTGTCAACATCTGGAGACATTTTGATCATCACAGGTGGAGGCTACTGCTGGTATCTAGGGGCTGATGCCCAGGATTCTGCTAAACATCCTATAAGGAACAAGACAGCCCCTCACAAGAATGATTTGGACCAAACTGTCAACAGTGGTAGGTAGGACCGAGAAACCCTGATATAAAAGGATATGTAAAATGTGGACAATATATGGTTAAGATTTTCTTTTTAAGATTTATTAAGAAAAAAGATTTATTTATTTTACAGAGTGCACGTAGAGGTGAGGGACAGAGGGAGGGAGAAAGAGAGAATCTTGAGCAGATTGTACACCTAAGTGTGGAGCCCCTCATGTGTGGCTCAATCTCTCAACCCTGAGATCAGGACCTGAGCCAAAATCAAGAGTCAGATGCTTAACCAATCGAGCTACCCAGACACCCCTTAAGATATTTTTTAAAAGCCACCTGCTAAATGCTACTCTATTTTGTAAGAAAAGGGACATATATGAATATACATTCAAATATTAGAGGGCTAGAATATACATTCAAAGGCTAGAAGAAAAAGGTTATATCTGGAAAACATGAAGGAGGAAGTACTGTACTTCCTACTTTTTGAACTTCCTTAGTTTTTTTTTTTTAAAGATTTTATTTATTTATTCATGAGAGACACAGAGAGAGAGGCAGAGACACAGGCAGAGGGAGAAGCAGGCTCCATGCAGGAAGCCCGATGTGGGACTTGATCCTGGAATCCAGGGATCATGCCCTGAGCCAAAGGCAGATGCTCAACTGATGAGTCACCCAGGCGTCCCTTTTTTTTAATATTTCAAAATATTTTTAAAAACATTTTTTAGAGGGAAAGAATTAAAAATCCATTTACTGGCCAGCCCATCTAATAAGAGAATTCTCAAAATGATGGTGTTATATATTAACTAAGTCAGCTGATACCTCATGTGCCCTGAGCCCTAAAATAATTTCCTTACCCATAAGGAATTTATGATACAAGCAAGTAAATAAAAGTTCAAATAAATAAAATAGAGTAGATGACAAAAACAACAACAACAACAAAAGCACTGTCAGAGGGCAACATATACTAAATTAGTACCCCTAGAGGACAGGGAGGGGTGAGGAACGTGGGCTTCGGGTGGCCGGTGAGCTGGACCAGATGGTGCCTGGGGAGAAAGGCAGCTCAGGAGGAGAAGGGAGAAAAGCGTGAGCCGAGGGCACTGAAGTTGGGCTCTACAAGGCATCTCGGAAGGTGTTCTGAGGATAATCCAGATAGAGCCACCAACCTTCAGGTTTCCCTGAGGCCTGGGTTGGCAAAGGCGGCTAAGGTCAAACATCATACCCCTGGGACACACTTCCCCCTTCGGTACCTGTTTGTGCTTCTAGAAATGGCTGTTTTCTTATCTAGGAGGAAATTAAATTACCAACTTGACACTGAAGAAAAAGCCTTTTCAGTTAAAAGTCAGCTTTTCAGTTAAGATTCCAGGCTTTTCAGGGAAGATTGCACATCCAGTGAAGATGCGGTCTTTGGAATAATCCCCAAGACCCAGCTTTTCAAAAGGACTCTGGTTATTACCAGAATATTCTCAGAGAGGTGTTCCGCTGCAGGGCCTGCGCGAGGCTCTTTCCTCCTTCTGTGGAGATGCCGTTGAATGCAAGACTAGGAAGGAAAACACCTGGGGTCAGTATTTTAGAGACACGTCTACATTTGGCTTTGGCTTCAGCCACCGAAGCACCCAGAAGGTGCCACCTGGAGGCGGGGCCTGCCCAGGCTGACATGAGGCAGGAAGCAGAAGTACTCAGCCTTGCCAGCAGCCACTCCAGCTTGGTTGCTCCAGAGCCCACGCTCCGAGCATGAGGACAGGCACAAGACCACTCAAGGGGAGGCCAGACAGGAAGCGAACATCAGGCCAATGTCACAGGCCAATCAGGGGCTACGAGGGCTCCACTTTAGGTGGCTGACATTTTCAAGGTGTCCGGCAATGAGACCTGGAGAGGTGCCCTCTGTTCTCATGAAGAAGAAACTCTGCTCTGCTATTGCCTCCACTGTCTTGGATTCTTTTTCAGTGTTAGGAAGAACCCAGGCAACAGGAGACACCCGAGGCTCTGAGATTTGGCCAGAGGCCTAAGAGGCAGCCAGGGAGGAGTAGGTCTCTACAGAGATGAAGGTTCCCCTTCCTTCTCAGCATCATCCTGTGAGTGAGGAAGGGCCAGCATCCCTTTCGGTTTTATCTGGACTCCCCACTTCCCTACTCCCAAGGGGCCTGGGGAGACCACTGAGATGCTGGCAAAGTCCTACATCTGGGTCCGGGTGGTGGTTATGTTGGTGTGTACATATGGCAAGTGGCCGAGCCGAACAGTAATGTACTTTGACGTAGGCCTCTTATATATCAATAAAACTGCTTACAAAAGAAAAATCACACACACACACCCCTTCTCCACTGTGAAAGCCAACCGCTCTCTTCCCCCGGCAAACCAAGAGGCCCACGGAGTGACCAGGTTGGGCCCCGGTGACAGCAGGTCTCAGAAGGCAGCAGTTACCTGAGGTTGGTCAGACTGGGGTGGTTCCTCAGAGCCTCTGCAAAGGCCTTTGCTCCTTCATCGCCGATTCTGTTACCCCACATCCTGAGGATAGAGGCAAGATGGTGAACGTTAGCTCGTGCCCACCCCTTCCTTTCTGCTGGTAGCCATGCTTGGCGCTGCACTCATGGGCAGGGGTCTCTGCTCTGTCCCTGGAGCTCTGGCCTGGACTACTATTCCCAGACCAGGCCCTTCATGAAGCTGCTCTAGGTTCCAAATTCAAAGGGAAAGGTGGGGTAAGGGTAGCAAAAAGGCTTGTGAACAGAAGCCCAGCAGATGGCTGCACAGAGGCTGAGATACCCTGGGCTTTCGGAGCGCTGTCAGAGGGCCTGAGCTCACGATGGTCCAAGAAATGCCCCCACCGAGGATGCAGGTTGGCAGCAGCCTAAACAGGAGGCCTGCGGAGGTGCAGACTGCCAGTGTCCATCTGACCCTCTGCAAGGGTCTGAGACATTCATGAGGACACAGTGGGTCTTCCAAGAAGCAAATATCAGGAAGCACCCTCAGGAATCTCCCCAGCAATGCTGCTTTTAGGTGAAGAGGACCCTACTCTCATGGGCTGGTGCATTGTTGCAGTCTGGGGGTCTCGGCGGGGAGCTGCAGTGATGCAGCCCCACACCCTCCCTCCCCACAGCAGATGACTTGTGAAGCTCTGGCAGGAGGAGGCTGGCCTCCTGTTTTAACTGGAATTTTTTTTTAAGATTTTATTTATTCATGAGAGACAGAGGGAGAGGCAGAGACATAGGCAGAGGGAGGAGAAACAGGCTCCATGCAGGGAGCCCGATGTGGGACTCGATCCTGGGACTCTAGGATCACACCCTGAGCCAAAGGCAGGTGCTCAACCGCTGAGCCACCCAAGTGTCCCTTTAACTGGATTTTTATCTGGATTTAAGATTCACTCTGGTGAATCACATAACGTCTTAGACCTTAGTCTACTTTCTGTAAAAGAGGGGCTACTAATAACATTCCCCCTAGAGTTGTGGGGATTAGGTTAGTTAATAGATGCACAGCACTTAGAACAGCTCCTGGCCTACAGCAAGCAACAGCTGTTTTCAACAGGCTGAGAGCACCGTCTGCCCAGCCCACACACAGCAGAGCCAGGGCCGCCTGGGCAACGTGCTCTCACCGCACCAGCGACCCACTGCCATCCCTCCCGGGGATGCTGGAGCCCAGCCATGAGTTCTCCGTGTTTTGCATAAATGTGTACTCCCATGCAGAGAAAGGGGAACCTCTTACACTGCTGGGGGAATGCAAGCTGGTGCAGCCACTCTGGAAAACAGTGTGGAGGGTCCCCAAAAAGTTAAAAAATAGAGCTACCCTGTCACCCGGCAATTGCACTAGGTATTTACCCAAAGGACATAAAAATACAATTCAGGGGCACCTGGGTGACTCAGTGGTTAAGCGTCTGCCTTTGGCCCAGGGCATGATCCCGGAGACCGGGGATCAAGTCCCACATCGGGCTCCCTGCATGGAGCCTGCTTCTCCCTCTGCCTGTGTCTCTGCCTCTCTCTCTGTATCTCTCATGAATAAGTAGATAAAATATTTTTTAAAAATACAGATTCAAAGGGGTACATGCACCCCGATGTTTACAGCAGCATTATCAACAATAGCCAAACTATGGAGAGAGCCCAAATGATGTCCATCGACTGATGAATGGAGAAACAAGATGTGGTGTGTGTATATATATGTAAATATTACTCCGCCATCAAAAAGAATGAAATCTTGCTGTTTGCAATGAGGAGTATCATGCAAGAGAGTATCATGGAGCCAGAGAGTATCATGCTAAATGAAATGTCAGTCAGAGAGAGACAAATACCATATGATTTCACTCTTAAGTGGAATTTAACCAAAAACAACAACAACAACAACAACAACAAAACAGATGAACATGGGGGGATAAAAGAGAGGCAAACCATAAAACATACTCTTAACTACAGACAGCAAACTTTGCTGGAGGGAGGTGGGTGGAGGATGGGCGAGATGGGTGATGGGCATTAAGGAGGGCACTGGTGATGAGCACTGGGTGCTGAATGTAAGTGATGAATCATTAAATTCTACTCCTGATATGAGATTAAACAAAAAAAGAATAAAATTCTGTACATATAGCTTGGCCTTTACTGTATTCAAAATATATTGGATATTTTGCACACACCCGTGTGTGAGAGCAAGAAAGCTTAACTGACCTCAAATGTTGACAATATTTCTGAGATGATTTTCAGATTTTTTGTATTTTTCCTAGTTTACAGATAAAATTATCATGTTTGTTTTATAATCAGATAAAAATGATAACAATATAAAAAGGTTTAGGGCAGCCCAGGTGGCTTAGCGGTTTAGTGCTGCCTTTGGCCCAGGGCGCGATCCTGGAGTCCCGGGATCGAGTCCCACGTCAGGTTCCCTGCGTGGAGCCTGCTTCTCCCTCTGCCTGTGTCTCTGCCTCTCTCTCTCTCTCTCTCATGAATAAATAAATCTTTAAAAAAAAAAAAAGGTTTAAAAAGCCTCCTGAATCAAAACCACAATGAGATACTACCTCATACCCGTTAGGATGGTTACTATTAAAGAACAGAGAGTAGGGCCACCTGGGTGGCTCAGCAGTTGAGCATTTGCCTTTGGCTCAGGTCATGATCCCAGGGTCCTGGGATTGAGTCCTGCATTGGGGTCCCGGCTGGGAGCCTCCTTTTCCCTCTACCTGTGTCTCTGCCTGTGTGTGTGTGTGTCTCTCATGAATAAATAAATAAATCTTAAAAAAAAAAAAAAAAAAGAACAGAGAATAACAAGTGTTGGCAAGGATGCTGAAAATCCGGAACCCTTGTGCACTGTGGGTGGGCATATAACGTGGTGCAGCTGCTGTGACACTTCCTCAAAAACCTAAAAATAGAATTACCAGCCGATCCTACAGTTCCAGTTCTGGGTATATAGAAAAAAAAATCAAAGAGGTATTTGTACACCCACGTTCCTGGCAGCCCTACTCACGACAGCTAAAATGTGGAAGCCACCCAAGTGTCCGTGGACAGATAAATGGCACATACACACCGTGGACTGTTCCTCAGCCTTAAAAAGGAAGGAAATTCCAATACAAGCTACGGCATGGGTGGACCTCGAGGAGAACACTGTGCTGAGTGAAGGAAGCCAGGCACAATGACCCAAATACCTCGCGTGGCTCCACTTCAAGAGCCGCCTGTGGTAGTCAAATCCCTGGGGACAGGAAGTCCAAGGGTGGACAGCGGGGGCTGGAGGAAGGGAGGATGGGGAGCTGTTGTGTGATGGGTAGAGAGCTGCTTTTTTGCAAGATGAAGAGAGTTCTGGAGATGGTGGTGATGGTCGCACACCTACGAGGACGCCTAATGTCCCTGAACTGTACCGCTACAAATGGTTCAGATGGTAACTTCTGTGTTAACGGATTTTACCACAATAAAAAAAAAAAAAATTGAGGGCAGCCCACGTGGCTCAGCAGTTTAGTGCCACCTTCGGCCCAGGGCGTGATCCTGGGGACCTGGGATCGAGTCCAGCATTGGGCTCCCTGCATGGAGCCTGCTTCTCCCCCTGCCTGGGTCCACTCTGCCTCTGTGTGTGTGTGTGTGTGTGTGTGTGTGTGTGTGTGTGTCTCATGAATAAATAAATCTTTTTTAAAAATTGAATTTAAAAAAAAAAGCCACAGGGCACTTGGGTGGCTCAGTGGTTGAGCGTCTGCCCTCGGCTCAGGGTGTGATCCTGAGGCCCCGGGATCGAGTCCCACGTCGGGCTCCCTGCGTGGAGCCTGCTTCTCCCTCTGCCTGGGTCTCTGCCTGTGTGTCCCTCATGAATAAATACATAAAATCTTTTAAAAAAAAAAAGAAAAGAAAAGAAAAAAAAGCCCCCGAGGAATATACCGAACGTCGCCAAGAGGAAAGTTAGTTGCCACACGGGCTGGAACGGCTCCCTCTGTTGGCTGCGGCCAGAAAACCGGACTCTTGCACAAGGTGTTCCCGGGCCTCCGGGGCACACGGGGCGGCGGGCGTGTCACACGCGCCTTCGCCTCTACTCACCCGATTTCTAAGATGGAGCTGCTGTTCCTCACGGCCAGGGCGAGGCACTTTCCCCCTTCGCTCGTTATCTTGTTCTCCCCCAGCCTGCAGAGAGAGCGGGCGGGCAGCCCCGGCGTGAGGGGACCCCCCCCCCCCCCGCCCCCGGCAGGACACGAAGCCCTGGAGGGAGCCAGCAGGCCCCTCCCCGGGCGGCGACCCCGGCCCTCCCGGGGGTTCTGGAACCGGCCCCAGACGCTCACTCGCACCCCCCAGGGCCCGGGGGCCCCGCTTCAGCTGCGAGCGGCCCTGCCGCCGTGCTCTGTCGCCTTCGGAGAGCATCCCTGTGACAGGGCGAGGCCGGGCTCGAACTGGCGACGAGGCGGGTGCTGGGCCCGAATGCCCGAGTCCCCCCAAGCCCGCAGGCTGAGATCCGACCCCTGAGGTGACGGGATTAGGAGGCCCTGGCGGCGACTAGGCCACGAGGCTGGAGCTGTCCCCTACGGTCCGCGATTCCTAAGAGGCCCCACAGCCGCTCCCTGGCCTCCTTTTCCACCGCGTCAGGACGCAGCAGGAAGGCCCCGGCCGCGAACCAGAAGCCCGAGCCCGAGCAGACACCGGACCGGCCGGCACCTCGGTCCTGGGACTCCTCAGCCTCCAGAATGAAGGAAGACCACGAGGGGCTTCCTTGGGGGGGAGGAGGGGGAAGCCTTCTAGACAGGGGGAGAGCTGTGGCCTTTCTGCCCGTCAGTAATCCGTCAAATGGGAATGCCCAGCTTCCCCCAGGTGGCTGGCCTCCCCCTCAGGCCGTGATTCCCCAGGCTGAAGGCCTACCTTCCACACACGGGCCTCTTAATTTGACCAATGTGGCCCCGGGGCAAGCAGAAGGCTTTAGGGTGACTGCTCTTTATGGTGACGTTTATTCTGTCTGAATAATGAAGGGGTGACCACAGAGGCTGCAGGGTACCCTGCCATGCCCACCCCACTTACTTCAGGTGTGTGAGGCCTTTGCACTCATCCAGGATTCTGGCGACGTACCTGGCTCCCACATCCGTGATCTGGTTGCTGTACAGGCTTCAAGAAAAAGCACAGCATGAGACTTTAGGACTCCCAGCCTTTTTTTTTTGCGACATAGTGACTCCACAAGCTTCTAAGCTATGCCATGTTCATTCGGAGTGTAGCCCCCACCTGTCACCACAGGATGCTCTTACAGTGTCACCGCCCACATTCCTTACATTGTGCCTTTTATCCCCATGTCCCAGTGTCATCTTAATGACCCCCATTTTTATTTTTTTTAATTTTTTAAAATTTTATTTATTCATTCATGAGAGACACAGAGAGAGGCAGAGACACAGGCAGAGGGAGAAGCAGGCTCCATGCAGGGAGCCTGATGTGGGACTCGATCCCAGGACCCCGGGATCACGCCCTGAGCCAAAGGCAGACGCTCAACCCCTGAGCCACTCAAGGCATGCCAATGACCCCCATTTTTTTGACCCTCATTTTTAAAGTGGGTATGTGCTGGCTGCTGATTTCTGAAGTCTGGGCTGAAAGGACAGAGGGACGACACAAGGAGAGCTGTTTGGGGCTCCGGGGTCTCGCAGGCCACATTCAGGGCCAGCTCTGCCGTTTCCCCGGCTTCTGCTTCTGCGTCTGTAGTAAGGAGCAAGAATCCCAGCGCCCCACAGGGTCATTCGGACAATTCCGCACGGTCATTCCAAGCCCTCGTGTGCAAGGGCCCAGCCGGCGGCAGGGGATGGGTATTTTTCTATTAAGGTCACAAGCAGCAGGCTGAGGGGAAAATGTTTGTGAGCTGGAACCTCCTCCCTGCGGCTCCTTGTTAGTCACCTTACCACCTGATTCCAGTTCAGCAAGGCAGAAAGAAGCTGAAAGTGGTAACCAGGCAGGTCACACCAAACTCCTGAGCCGAAAGGCCCCCCGGGGTCATGTGCTCCCTGGGCCTCAATCCAGGGATTAGGTCTTTATCCTAACTGCTTTGAATATTCACACATTTTGCTGCAGAAATATTAAAGTATTAAATATTAAGTATTAAAGTATTTGAAACCAGGGTACAGCCCCTGACCTCCCTGGTCCTATCACCACGGAACAGCATGTCCACTCAATTTGGATTGGTGTCTTGCCCTCCGGGTTCTGGGTAAGGGATCATGGGCCCAGAGTGGTGAATCGAACACATAAACAGTATCTGGCATTTATAAAACATATCCCCAGGGGCGCCTGGATGGCTCAGGGGGTTAAGTGTCAGACTCCCGATTTCAGCTCAGGTCATGATCTCAGGATCCTGGGATTGAGCCCTGTGTTGAGCTCCACTCTCAGCAGGGAGCCTGCTTAGGAGTCTCTTCCTCTTGCCCCTCTTTCTGCTCAGTGTGTTCTCTCTCTCTCATTCTCTCTCTCAAACAGTTAAAAAAAAAAAATACCATATTCCCAGCTACTTCCTCAGCAACCCCAGATCACCACTCGTAAAATACTTGCCTATATTAAGATCCCAACACGCGACTGAAAAGGCAGCTCAGCAACATTTCCTGACTTGCTCAAAGAGTGGGCTGCTGGCGGAGCCCAGCACATGAACCCAGGACTCCCTGCTCCCAGGCCAGAGCTCTTCCTGGTGCCTTGGCCATCATTCCAACCGTCCAGTGACCCCCACGAATGGCAGCTCCCTGCTCCTCTGTGTTATTACTACATCACTGGCTCGCCACTGTTGAGGAATACGTACCCTAAGAACGTCAGAATTTTGTATTTGGTCAGCTCTTCATATAGCACCTTTACCCCACTGTCAGTGATCTGGTTTACGCTGAGTCTGAAACCAAACAGCAAAGAAAGTCATAAATCACCGCAGCTGTTCACATGCAGAAGCATTAATGCCACAAGGATCCAGAAGCCTGTAGGTCCAGGAGATTTCCCAGCTGTAAACAGCTGCTGACAGGACAGCCAGAGCAGTCAGCCGAATAGCTCCTAAAAAGCCCCATCATCGTGGGGCCAACAGGCCTACCCAGAACCAAGGCTACAGCGCAGCCCTGACTCAACACAAGGGCTCCAAAGGACACATAAAGGACACACGAGGCCAGCCAGCCCTGACCTCCTGCATTTGTGGGTGATCTCCGGGTCAGCCAGGCCCCTCAATGCGGTTCTCACTGCACAGGAGGGGCCGGGGGATTCAGAAACGTGTGGAGCCGCTTCTAGTGATGACAAAGCTGGAGGAAGGAATGCTCCACCATCTGGCAAGTGAAGCCAGAGATACTAGGTGTCCTGCAAAAGGCAAAACAGTCCCCACAAGGGTGAATGGGTGACAGGCACTGAGGAGGGCACTTGACGGGATGAGCACTGGGTGTTATTCTGTATGTTGGCAAATTGAACACCAATAAAAAATAAATTTATTATTTAAAAAAAAAAAAAAAACAGTCCCCACAAGAACCGCCTCACCCACAGTGCCAGCAGCCTCCCCATCTGGAAGTCACATTCACAGAAGGGAGCAGGAAAAAGCCTTCAGGATGACGGCCGTCTCCTGCCCAAGGGCCAGCCACTCGCTGGAACTGTTCTGCACAATCCATAAACTAACAGGATATTCTGATATGGCTAAAATGTGAATTTTTTTTAAATTTTTTTCAATCCTCCTCTCCATCATTTAGGTGAGGCTGCAGGACAGAGTAAAGCTCAGGGATAGATGAGAGTGAGGTGTCAGGGGTGGGTGAGATAACAATGCAAGGGTCAGCAAACTATTTCTGTAAAGGGCCAGAGAGCAAATCTTTTAGGATCTGCGGGCCATGTAGTCTCTACCGCAACTACTCGACTCTGTAGTGTGAAGCGGCTGATATGTATGCACGTGGGTATGGCTGTGTCCCAATAACACTTTATTTACAAACACGAGCCCTGGGCCAGACTGAGCCCACAAGCTGGCCTTTGTAATATGTGAAAGGCTGAACAAGCGGAAGTTTGATTTTTAGGCCACATCAGGTCAGATACTCAGGAACTCTCCTCCCATGGTGCCCACTTTGGTGCTGGGGCACAAAGTGTACACACACTGCACGCCATCTCAGGGTGGCCATCTCAGGAAGGCTACTAGTCACTTTCAATATCTGTGCTTTCTTAGGAATAGAACCCCCCATTTTTTAAACTGGACACATGGGATTAAGTTGTGTCCCATGAAATCTAAGCAGACATCTCATTAGCAATAGCTGAAAAATTCTTCTTAGAAGAATGAGGTGTGTCCTTTGCCTTTCCTTCTTCTTGGTGGCTAGAATGTCAACTGAATGGCTGGAAGTGAGCAGCCATCTTGGGCCAAGAGGTAGAAATCAGGTAGTGAGGGCAGTAGGGTCACCACAGGGCAAAAGAGAACCTGGGTTCCCAATGGTCATGGAGGCACCACGGCAGCCCTGAACCGCCCTCCTCTGCACTTAGACTTTTCTATGAGACAAGCTTGTAACCTATCTAAGCCACCTCTATTTTGAGTTTCCACTAACTTTAGTCAAAATTAACCCTACCTGGTGGTCTCCGGGAGCTCAAAATGCTTCTCTGGAGTTGCCCATGGCCTCCTGCTCTCCCCTTCACTGGCATGGAGGAGAACTTCACCCGAAGACAGCTGCCTGAGGCAGGAGCATCACCCTGGTGCACTCCATCACCTGAGATGAGCACAGGGGTGCCCAGGGTGTGAGGGTGCCCTGGGCTGAGAGCAAAGAGAATAGGCCAAGGCAGCCTTGGGCTCCCTACATCCCACTGTCCCCACCTAATGTACACTCTGGCATTGGTGTAACCGGTCCCAAATCCCCCCTGTTCTTCAGAAATACTTGAGCCAACTTATGGAGAACTGAAGCCCTCGTGAGATTTACAAGGTGTATTTTATCCAGGAAATGCTAACAGAAGAAAGCAGACTAGCCTCTCCTTCCTCTAAACCATCAAGCAGGAAACCGTTTAGTTTGGACTAAGATCTACGGCAGCTCAGGGCTGCTGGCTTTGATCATGGAAAGTAACTGGGGCCAGTAAGGACGGAGTCTGCTTTTTCTGCAAACACAAAAGCTCCCAGAAACCTTTCACAGGCTATCTCCGAGCCTCTCACGAATCTCAAAAGGTTGGTGCTTTTTGATTCTGGCTCCACCGTGGCCCTGGCGTGTGACCTTGAGAACATCTCTGTGCCTCCAGTTCCTCCGTCGCCAAAATGAAACTAGCAGTACCCACTACCTTATAGGGCTGCTAGTATTTGTAGTGCCCTTCACCCATTCTCGACGGATGCTGTTGTTATTACTGTAACTGCTAGGATACCAGCATCTCCCTTTTTCAGATGAGGAATCAGAGAAGGTGAAGCAATTCATTCAAGGACACCCAGCCAGGGCTGACCTGGAGCCGCCTGCCATGGAGGCACTGCTCCTTGCTCTGTGCCACCTGGTCACAGGTGCCAGGGTAATTCAGGAGGTCCTACCCCATGATGCTCGTCCTGGTGTCTCTGGAGCCTGGCCCTCCCCGCCCCACTGGCTGCTCCCTGTGCCTAGCCTCACCTGAGGACGGTGAGGCGGCTGAAGCAGGGCTGCAGCTCCCTCACGCCGTAGTCGTTGAGATTGTTGTTGTCCAGGTCGAGGGCAAGCCGCTTGCGGAAGTGGTGCAGGACGAAGGAGAGGGCGCTGCAGTCGGCGGAGCACGCGTTGCAGTAGGTCAGCTTGAGGTAGTTGGCGCAGATGCCCTTGGCCGCCAGCCGGCCCACCTTCTCGCTCTGGGTCTCGTAGATGCAGCGCAGCATCCAGATGAAGGTGGGCATGGCCTGTACTTGGCTGAAGCCCCCGGACTGAGTTCGGGGCAGGTTCTTCAGGTGGGCCCGCAGGCTGGCAAGCAGGTGTGCCCACAGGGCCTTGCGCTTTCTGCGCAGGGCAGCGGGGGGCACCAGGTGCCGCAGGAGTTTCTCTTTGGCCTTGGACAACAGGCCGCACAGGAAGAGGTTAGTGAACCGAAAGTGATCCTTGTTCTTGAAGGGGTCTTCCCCCGCCAGGCCACCGCCCTTCAGGCACTGGAAGGGGAGGAGGGGGGGATAGCAGGACTCTGCTCCCGCCTCCCCGGGAGGCGCCCACTCCTGAAAGAACCTGAGCAGCTGCTGAGTGCCCACCTGGTCGTCCACCACGAGAAAGAAGGCGGTAAAGAAGGCCTGGAGGGTGATGTGAAAAAACTCGTAAGACTGCTGGTCGCCGCCCACGCCCGGCTCTGGCACGGCCCGCAGGAAGCCCAGCTGCAGCTCCCCCTCCTGAAACTCGGCCGCCTGCACCTCCTCCTGGCCAAAGACAAAGAGGCTCTTCTCCATGCCCCCGTGGGCCACCTGCCCCAACGAGCGCAAGGTGCCCCGGCTGGCACGGAAGGTCTCCACCTGGCTCCGCGTGTTCCGCTGCACCAGGCTGGTGGGCTGCGTCCTGTTCAGGTGGACCTCGGTGACCAGCAGGAAGACATCGGTCAGGGTCACCGTGCGGCTGGGCAGCTGCGCCGCGCTGTCCCACACGCTGTGGAAGTGCTGGAAACAGCGGAAGATGATCCAGCAGAAGAGGGGCACGGCGCACAGGCTGCAGAGGTTGGGGTTGGCCTCCAGCTGGGCCAGCAGGTGCTGCTGCACCGTCCGGTCGGGGAACATCCTCCGGGCGTAGGCCCGCAGGTGGCTGGGGGCGAAGCCGCGCAGAAGCACCTTCTTGCGGAGGAGCTGGCGCGGGATCTCGACGCCCGTGCGGGCCGTGAGCAGCTTGGCGGCGCCCTTGAGCAGCTTCCCGCTGAGCAGGTTGGCCAGCAGGACCAGCGGGTGGGCGGGCTCCCAGGGGGAGGAGGTGTCAGGGGCGCCGCTCAGGTCGAAGTCCGAGTGCAGCTCGTCCAGGCCGTCGAAGGTGAAGAGGGCCGCGTGCGGGCAGCGCAGCAGGAAGGCGAACACCTCGTCGGGGTCCTGCTCCGGGTAGCAGTAATGCTTGAAGAGCAGGTCCTGCAGGCACAGCGCGTCACCCTCCTTGAAGCAGCTGAACACGCGGCAGCGGAAGTGGAAGAAGAACTTGAACTGGGCGTCCAGCCGCCGCGCGGCCCACAGGCTCTGCAGCCGCTGCAGCAGCATGGACTTGCCCATGCCCGCGTCGCCGCAGATGAAGATGGTCTCGCCCTGCTCGCTGAGGACGCCGCTGGAGCGGTCCAGGAGGCAGGCCAGGCTGCCCAGAGGGCCCAGGCTCTCGTCCTTGAGGCCCACCAGCTCCGCGATGGTGTCGGTGTACGTCTCCTCCAGCAGCAGCTCCTCCTTCTGGGCGTAGCACAAGACGAACTTGGAATCCCGGCCCAGTTGCTGTCGCAGCTTCTCCGTGTACCTGCTTACTGGAGGGGTGGGGAGGACAGCCAGTTCCCAGTGAAATGCTTTTTGTTGTTGTTTTGAAGTGCATCTATTTATTTAAGTAATCTCTACACTCAACAGTGGAGCTTGAACTCACCACCCCCGAGATCAAGAGCCTCTTGGGGGCTCCCCGGACTGAGCCAGCCAGGCACCTGGAAACGTGTACGGTTGACAAAGAAATAACCCTAACCTTTCTTCCGCTTATCACGTTGCTCTGAAAACGAGGCGTAGTCTCAAAACTAAATGCCAGAACTGTTAGTGAGAAAATACATTACACAGTAGCCTGGATTACAAATGAGCTGTGCCAAAGCACAAAAAGAGAGTAAATTAGGGGGATCCCTGGGTGGCTCAGTGGTTTGGCGCCTGCCTTTAGCCCAGGGCCTGATCCTGGAGTCCCGGGATCGAGTCCCACGTCGGGCTCCCTGCATGGAGCCTGCTTCTCCCTCTGCCTGTGTCTCTGCCTCTCTCTCTCTCTCTTTCTGTGTCTCTCATGAATAAATAAATAAAATCTTTAAAAAAAAAAAAGGACAGTAAATTAGGATAAAAACTACCTTATTGAACTCCACAGAGCACACTAGCCCCAGGACCCCAGCATCTGACACCTTAGCATCTGTCCACAGGGGAAGAGACACAGTAACATGCTCACATGCGCATGGAGCTCAGCAAACCTGAGCTAGAAACGGACCTTACCCCGCAGAGGGAGGTGGTCCTTCCCCAGCCAGACAAAAGGCTGTTCCATAAATGCCTTTAAAATACTTCCTGGATTTTAATTATAAGTCAGTTAACAAAAATGAGATGCACGTGCCCATTTCCAAATTCATCTGTAACCTTTTCCCATGAACTTAGTCTAACTTGGTTGTCTGCTTAAAATTTGTGAATTACATTTTTTTTAAAGATTTTATTTATTTATTCATGATAGTCACAGAGAGAGAGAGAGAGAGGCAGAGACACAGGCAGAGGGAGAAGCAGGCTCCATGCACCGGGAGCCCGACGTGGGATTTGATCCCGGGTCTCCAGGATCGCGCCCTGGGCCAAAGGCAGGCGCCAAACCGCTGCGCCACCCAGGGATCCCGTGAATTACATTTTTTATATCTTTAGTAAGGCATAATTGATGTACCATAAATTCACGTATTTTACAATAGGTGCTGTGTACTATTCACTGATTTTTAGTAAATTTACCAAGTTATGCAAACATCACTACAATCCAGTTCTAAAATATCTCGGACGTAAGCCCACTCCTAGCCAGTCTCTGCCCCGGACCCTAGGCCACTGCCAATTTGCTTTCTATCTCTATTAATTTGCTTTTTCTGGACATTTCATATAAATAGGATCACACAGTATGTAGTCTTTCACATCCGGCTTTGTAGAGTGACTTATACTTTAAAAGCTACTGAAGTGGGCAGCCTGGGTGACTCAATGGTTTAGTGCCACCTTTGGCCCAGGGCCTGATCCTGGAGACCCGGGATCGAGTCCCACGTCGGGCTCCCTGCATGGAGCCTGCTTCTCCCTCTTTCTGTGTCTCTGCCTCTCTCTTTCTGTGTGTCTCTCATGAATAAATAAATAAAATAAAATATGTAAAAAAAAAAAAAAGGCTACTGAAGTAAAGGAACCAGTGGAGATGTCTTTTGAAAGAATTATCACAGGCAGGACCATTTTCCTTTTCTCCTGGGGAAGGAAACAGGATAAAGTGCAAAGGAGCAGTAGAAGTAAGAAGCTAACAGTGGCCACAGGTATCGGCAGGGGCGGCTGCAGAAGAGCTGGGCCCTGACACTGCTGGTTGGCCTGGTTTCTGCCAAACACACACCTGTCAGGAACATTGTCCTTTGTCTCTGTGTTCAAGGTCAAACTGGATGCTTTAAACATCCCAGTTTGGGAGCTCAGTGCTGGTATATTGCCAACACGTGTCTCAAACTAGAGAGAACACGGGCACGGAAAGACCTCCTGGCTCCCAGGCCAGATCGTGGCCCCGGTGTGCACTGCAGCTTCAACTGGTCTTGTCCTTGTCATCACGTGCAATCACACGTTCCCCTGATCATGTACCAGTGGGCCTCCTGCACTGGCCTCCGAGCTCCCTGAGAGCGAGAACCGTAACCAGTCCGCTCCACATTGTAACCCTGGCATCCAGCACCACGGCTCGGCACATGGTGGGCATGTCGTCAATACTTGACCTAATGGGTCAGCTAATGCGGTACCACTGTGCTTCAGAAATAAGGACTGGCAACTCGGGGTGACGGAAGAATACTTTGCCCAGGATGAAATTTGGAAAGATGTTCAAAGGGGAAAGAATGCAACCTGGAATTTGTGCAACCACTGAAATGTCTCTATATGTCAGAATGGCAAGTAAGCAAGAGGCCAGGAGAGAGGCCATGCCCACACTTCCACAGGCCTCTCCATAAATCACACCAGCCCCCTGTGGTCAGTTCAGTCACGGGGCGGGCAGCACCCAGAGGACAGGGATCTACTGGCTGAGGGTGTGCGCAGGGCTGCTGGTGCCGACCCCCCGCCCTGTGGAGCCCTGATGCCGCAGCATTTCCAAGCTGCAGGGCTTTGCTTGCTGGCAGTCTGCAGTCCCCCTGGGGGAGAGGGGGACTCATACCTGGGTCGGTGTTGACGACAACTTTGCTCTGAATAAGCTCTGACGGGGAGAAGCCAATCTCCGACAGCCAAGGCCTGAGATCCACATAAGCGTCTTCGAGTTGTTGGAGCACGTAGAGGAGGAACTCAGATGCTTCTTCACCCTTGCTCTGTACCAGGTCCAGAATTTTGCGAACCTGGTGGCAGCGTAAGCAAGAGGGGGTGAGCTAGTGCTTGGGGAGTCCTGCCACCGCACAGGCCCACACTAGGGCTCCAAGCTCTTACTACGTCCTCGAACTTGGCTGTCCACCCAGAGGTGTGAGATACTACCTATGAAGGCCTGGAATCTGGGAAAGGGACCCACCTTAAGAAGAAATTAAACAATACAGCTCTAAAAAGCTGGAAGGTGGGGGATCCCTGGGTGGCTCAATGGTTAAGCGCCTGCCTTTGGCCCAGGGTGTGATTCTGGAAACCCAGGATCGAGTCCCACATCAGGCCCCACGCATGGAGCCTGCCTCTCCCTCTGCCTGTGTCTCTGCCTCTCTCTCTCTCTCTGTGTGTCTCTCATGAATAAATAAAATCTTTAAAAAAAAAATAAAAAGCTGGGAGGCTTCCATGAACTTAAAAGTACAAAGTCAGACTCACAAACCAGAGCTATGTCCACCCCTGTTAAGCTAACACTGCTGCTGGCCAGGAATGAGCGGTGCTGGGACAAAGTAGCTGCATAGGGGAAAGACTATCCACTGGAAAAAGGACAGTCTCTTCAATAAATGGCACTGGGAAAATTGGACAGCCATGTGCAGAATGAAACTAGACCATTCTCTTACACCACACACAAAGATAAACTCAAAATGGATGAAAGATCTAAGTGTGAGACAAAAATCCATCAAAATCGTACAGAACACAGGCAACACCCTTTTTGACATTGGCCAAGCAACTTCTTTCAAGATACATCCATGAAGGCAAGGGAAACAAAAAGCAAAAATGAATTATTGGGACTTAATCAAGATAAAAAGCTTCTGCACAGCAAAAGAAAAGTCAGCAAAACTAAAGACAACCTACAGAATGGGAGAAGATATTTGCAAATGACATATCAGGTGAAGGGCTAGTTTCCAAGATCTATAAACAACTTATTAAACTCAACAGCAAAGAAACAGACAATCCAATCATGAAATGGGCAAAAGACATGAACAGAAATTTCACCAAAGAAGACACAGACATGGCCAACATGCACATGAGAAAATGCTCCGCATCACTTGCCATCAGGGAAATACAAATCAAAACCACAATGAGATACCACCTCACACCAGTGGGAATGGGGAAAATTAACAAAGCAGGAAACCACAAATGTTGGAGAGGATGCGGAGAAAGGGGAACCCTCTTGCCCTGTTGGTGGGAATGTGAACTGGTGCAGCCACTCTGGAGAACTGTGCAGAGATTCCTCAAAGAGTTAAAAATAGAGCTACCCTATGACCCAGCAATTGCACTGCTGGGGATTTACCCCAAAGATACAGATGCAGTGAAATGGCAGGACACCTGCACCCTGATGTTTATTTATAGGAGAAATGTCCACAATAGCCAAACTGTGGAAGGAGCCTCGGTGTCCATCGACAGATGAATGGATAAAGAAGATGTGGTCTATATACACAATGGAATATTCCTCAGCCATTAGAAACGACAAATACCCACCATTTGCTTCGATGTGGATGGAACTGGAGGGTATTACGCTGAGGGAAGTAGGTCAATCGGAGAAGGACCAACATTGTATGGTCTCCTTCATTCAGGGAATATAAAAAATAGTGAAAGGGAATAAAGGGGAAAGGAGAGAAAATGAGTGGGAAGTATCAGTGAGGGTGATAGAACATGAGAGACTCCTAACTCTGGGAAACGAACAAGGGGTAGTGGAAGGGGGGGTGGGGAGGGGGTTGGGGTGACTGGGTGATGGGCATTGAGGGGGACACTTGATGAGATGAGCCCTGGGTGTTATGCTATATGTTGGCAAATCGAACTCCAACAAAAAATATACAATAAAAAAAGTAGCTGCATAAGCAGAATGGGGTAGGTGCTGGGCCACAGAGCCAAGGGCTGACATATACCCGTATGTAAGCTATACCCTAAAAAAGCTTTCTTGTATTATTAAAAATGCAGGAGGGGGGAATTACACAAGTCAGCTACTGTGCTTTCCCCCCAAAACCCTCTGGTCTCCCCGGAGCCTGGCAGGAGCACCTTGCAAACAAGTTCTATCACTCCTCCAACCAAGAATTTTGGGTCTTGCCAATTCTATTTTTCAGGACATGACACAAAGCTAAAAGGGAACTAAGGGCTGTTTAGACTTCCCACAGTGAGGGGCGCCGCCTGGGTGGCTCAGTCAGTTAAGCAACTGCCTTCAGCTCAGGTCATGATCTCAGGGTTCTGGAATGGAGCAGGGATCTGCTTCTCCCTCTGCCTCTGCTTCCCCTTCTCCCTCTGCCCGTGCTCACTCACTGTCCCTCTCTCTCTCTCACATAAATGAGGGGAGTGTGGAAAAGTCTTCGCTGTAGACCAGGCTGGGATGTGTTTGTTCCCAAACCAGAGGCAAGGCCATTCTCAAGAGTCTTACCCAGCAGTGAGCGGCTCTCTGGAGTTCAGAGGCGCTGAATGAACATCACTCGCTAGTGTTTGATGGTCGTTACCTTTTTCCCTCCTCCTAATAGAAAGTGGATTGAAAACAACAGGCTTTGGAAGCCATACGTGCCCCAAGCAGACAGGAGAGGTGAGAGGAGTCTGCTCCCCACACCAACTCAGAAATATGGAACTGTATAATAAGCTGGTAGCTCAAGTGTTTCTGCTCTGTAAGTGACCCCAACGGGAAATCCCGCCAACGTGCTAAATGCCCAGAGGTCCTTCCCTCAGGTCCCCCGAGAAGCCCCTTCTGGCTACCGAGACATGCAGGCCGCCAATGGCAGCCCCTGTCACCAGTACCTTGTCGGGCTGCGTGGGGCAGGCACCCACGATCTCCGCATCTTCGGAAGAGAAGTAGTCATTCTCCAGCAAGTTGTCCACCAGACACTGGGTGTTGCGGATGTGAGTGACCAGAAGTTCCCGGTTGATTTTCAGCAATTTAATGTGGGAGTGAGACTCTGATGGGATTATCCCCATCTCACCGTGACTCTGCTTTTCCATGGCTAAAGGAACGAGGGACTGCTTTGCCCACATTCATCTTTGGCTACATGTATCTTCCTGGCAGGAGGCGATCAGGATCCAGGGCACCCACCTCTCTCTCAGTGCCGCCCCTAAAGAGACCAACGAAATCACAGTGAAGCAAAAGTCATGGGAAAGATGCTTCCCCTCCTCTTTGGTCCTGGAAACTTACTTCAAGCAGGAGGAGTCCTGCTTAAGATGCTGATCTGAGGGGCACCTGGGTGGCTCAGCACGTGACTCTTGACTTGGGCTCAGGTCATGATCTCGCAATCTTGAGATTGAGCCCCCCTTCACGTTCTGTGATTACAGTGGAATCTGCTTAAGATTTTCTCTCTCTCTCTCTGCCTCTGCCCCTCCCCTGGCTCTCACACAGTCTCTTCTCTCTAAAAAAAAATGATAATAATTAAAAATAAATTTTAAAAAAAAGATGGTGATCTGAGATACATTAAAGAAAAAAATCATAATTGAATTGCTTCCGCTTGTGGGTTACATGCCTAGGGAGGGTGACCAGAGGTAGACACCCTTTTGTTTTGTTTTGTTTTGTTTTTAAAGATTTTATTTATTTATTCATGACAGACACAGAGAGGGAGGGGGGCAGAGACACACGCAGAGGGAGAGGCAGGCTCCATGCAGGGAGCCTGACGTGGGACTCGACCGTGGGGCTCCAGGATCAGGCCCTGGGCCGAAGGCAGGTGCTTAACTGCTGAGCCACCCAGGGATCCCCTAGACACCCTTTTGTATAGCAAAACGTCTTTATTATCTCTTAAATAATAATAATTTTTAAAAGTGTGCCTCAATCCCAGCCTGGGATAGAGATGGGAAGGTATATTATTTTTCATAAAAAGGAATTGGGAGCACCATGGTTGGCTGAGGGTTGGGGAGTTGCTGAGAGAGAGGGTCTGAGCGCAAAATGGCCTGAGGAGGAAGATAGCCAGCATGAAGTCACCTGTGTTAGCCAGAGCCCAGGAACCTGGGAACAGGGACGTTTCCATCACTTTTGCCCATTCTGGGCTGTGCCGTAGTCCTCCTGCAGCCCTGCTCCAGCTATCCTCACACTTCTAGCAAAGTCTGCCATATACCAAGCACTCTGGGGCATGAAGGAGGAATAACAACCACGTCTGGAGTGAAGCAGGACAGACGGAGGGCAGCAGACAAGGTGACATGGACTTCCAAGTGGCAGATGACCAGGAAAAGCCATCTTCCTGGAAACCTTGAAAACCTTGTGCATCTGCTGAGCTTCCATCTGGGTACAAACAGGGACCCAAGCCATTTTATTTGGGTATTAAAAACTAATCTGGGTTCATCTGAGTGACCCCCACATTGCACTGATTTCCTTTCTTATACCATAAGATCCTTCGGCCACTTCTCCACTCATCCTTGTGTATATAAAGTGGGTCATTATCTTGGAAGTAGAAAGGCCTTAAACTGGCCACTTAGTCCCTCCTTGAGGTAGGAAAACTCACATATCCCAGAGAGATCATTTTTATACTTTTTTGTTGAGCCCTGCCACCCCCAAAATGACTTGTAAACACTGTCACTGTCATTACTGGATCTCTTACAAGCCCACATCTGTAAACGTTCAAGTCCAGCAGTTCTTGATTTTACCCCCCAAGTCACACAAGTCTCCTGGTCCTTTACACATATCCATTTTTCCTTCTTTTTATGTCAATTTGCTAAACACTGCAAGCCTTACAGAGATTTCTCAGTGGGACCCACACAATAACTTTCCTTTTATAACCTGAGTGACTGAGCAAGAGAATAGTACAATTTAACATTCTAAGTAGCGGGAGGGCAAGACATCCTTAGCAAAAAGAACTTTCATGGGTGGAAATGACTGGTTAGTTAACTACCATACTAGACGTATGCTTGCCTCTTAGATGTTAATTCAGCCTTTTCCACTGTGGTCAATCATATGACCTATTTTAGGATCCACAGCATTTGAAAAAATGGTTCCCTGAAGGGATACCGGTAGATAATATTAAATTTAAATTAGGGGAAGGGGCAGTCCAGGTAGCGCAGTGGTTTAAAGCCACCTGCAGCTCAGGGCGTGATCCTGGAGACCCGGGATAGGGTCCCACGTCGGGTTCCTTGCATGGAGCCTGCTCTCCCTCTGCCTCTCTCTCTGTGTGTGTGTGTGTGTGTGTGTGTGTGTGTGTGTGTCTGTCTGTCTGTCTCAATAAATAAATAAAATCTTTAAAAAAAATAAATACATTAGGGGAAAATGATACCGTTTTAAGTTTCCAGCATTATTCTCTGAAGTAAATCAGAATATTTTAAAACAACTTTCTCTTCTGAAATCTTTAATTTCCAATATTTTTCTGGAATCTGCAAAATTAAAAAAAAAGACAAGTTTCTTTGAAAATACCATTGTAATGAATGGTGAATAAATTAATGAAATTGATGATGGGGTAGTTTTAAATCCAGAACTCTAGGATGCTGGAGTACTCTCTGTATCTTCTTCCTTCATGACAATGTTTTCTAAATGTCATTTGGGCAACATATTCATTTATATTATTTTTTGGCCACAATTGAGTCCCACCTGTACTTTATTTGCTTAGCTTTGTGCTTTAGATTGATTTTGTTTTGTTTTGTTTTGTTTTTCATTTGTTTTAGTTCTAGTATAGTTAACACAGTGTTATGTTAGTTTCAGGTGGACACTACAGTGATTCAATACTTCCATATGTTACATCACAGCAAGTGTACTCCCTATTCCCCATAAGTTGACTATTTTAAAACTCAGATTAATTTTTATAAAGATTTTATTTATTTAACAGAGAGAGCAAAAGCAGGGGGAGCAGCAGACAGAGGGAGAAGGAGAAGCAGGCTCCCTGCTGAGCAGAGACCCTGATGTGGGATCATAACCTGAGCCAAAGGCAGGCACTTAACTGACAGAGCCACCCAGGTGCCCCAAATTTTAAAGGAAATTTTATATCACCATTATAAATGAAAACCAGCACTTTCAATAAATAGGAAATAACACAAAAATAAATTCTCCGGAAATAAAACCATGCTATTGTATTCCACCTCAACAGGGCTGCCTGGAAACATCTGAGGTCTGGGGCCTGCTTGCTTGTAGAAGCATTTGAGGGTGTTAAAGACATAGCACAAAACTGAGACTTTCTTTGCACTAATCCTTAATCTAAGAGAACTGGAAAGGGAACTGCTTGCTTATTTCATGAGTGTTTTGCAGGCATGGCTGCTGGGCTGGAACAAGGCTAGGAAGGGTGTTCGTTTCACCTGTTCAAACCTCATCCATGTCCATCTACACTGAGGGCTCCGTGTTACTCACAGCTCTTGTCTCTTCTGAGCCTGAAATTCCCACAATACCAGTGATTTCTCCCCTCAGCCTGCCCACAGCGACCCTGCTTATCTTAAAGATATCTCCACCTTTTGCTATCAAAGGCAGAAACTTCAGCCTCTTGATTTATGGCCACCTAAGGAAAGCAACAAATGCCATGTCAGCCAGCTAGCAAGGAGGCTGTTGTTCTATAATTTCCAAAGCCCCGGTTTGAGATTTAATCATATTTGTGGAATTAGCTCAATCCAGCGGGAACTTGAGGTATGGCTGGTGGAAGAGGAAACAAAAAAAGTTGAACCTGCCTGGTAAACATGATCCAAGGGAAGACCAAATCTATACCCTGGGGCACCATAGATAAATCCACATCATGGGCATCTGGTTACCAAAATACCGAACAGAGCCAGAGATCTCCTAGGCCTGACAGGGGATCCATCATGGTCTTTACCCAGTAAAAGATGGGTCTGCCTAGTGAAGATGGTCAAGGTGTCACGTTCAGGCAAACAGAAGACCAAGGCTGGATCAGGGTCAGGTTTGGTGAGCTGGACCTGTTCCAGTGGCTGGGGTTCACCTGGAGCCATAGTATTGGAAAAGACTGAAGGCAGATATCCTGGTGAGGCAAGTCCAGCAAACAACCAAAAGAACCATTAAGCCAATGGAGATGGCCAGAAAATAAGACTCATCACAGAACAAAAGAGGAAGATGAAGTAGACAAATGAAGCAGAAAAGGTCAGAGGTGGGCTGGTCTGCCACCAAAAGCCATCTCTTGAGACAAAGAAAGTTGAGGTAGAGCCTGTTGATGGGGAGGGAGCCCCTTGGGAGCTGAGGGGGTTAGATGGCACCTCCATCCCCTCCTCTTCTTCCTGGGTTTGTAATCTGCCCTCACAGACGTTTAGTCCCCAGGTAACAGAATCCCAGCATCAATCCACCACCTTAGGCTACTTACAGAGATCTGTGCCCAGGTCCCATCTTGCAATTTGAACTTCTGAACTAAATATAAAGTCTGTAGAGTCTCCATAAAAGGCGCAGGGAAGCTTCTCTGAAGAAAACAAAGCAAGTACTGGGGGAGGGCAGGCAATCAAAGGAAAACAGAAATAGAGACAGAAGAGAGAAACTCTCTATGTTGAATAGAAATAAAATATAATGTGTAATCTAAGATTTTCTAGTAGCCACAAAGTAAAAAGAAATTAATTTTCATAATGTTCTGTTTAACCCAATATATTAAATTTCTTATTTCAATATAGAATTAATGAAACATCTTACATTCATTTTTTTTCATACTAAGGCTCTGAATTCCAGTGTGCACTTTACACTTACAGCACTTCTCAATTTGGGCCAGCCACACATCAAGTGCTCAACAGCGACGGTGGCCAGTGGCTACTGTGCTGAATGGTGTAGCTCTAGAGCAGCCACCACTGTGGCTACCACTACCCATGGTAGAAGGGCATTGGAGCTCCTGCCCTGTCCCCCCTCCATCTAAAATACTGAGGCCAGGAATGACTCTGAATTGGCTCTTCAGGTTAGTTTCTCAGAAAGTCAGTGAGGCAGGTAGTTAAAAAGGTGAGATCACTGACAGTTTTGTGAACTCAGAAAGGAAATAAGTAGGGGACCCACTGGTTTTATAGTTGGTGTACAATTCCTTTCAACTGTCGATAACAGATTTACAGCTTTTCACGCTCGAAAAGATTAAAAATAAGAACTATTTTTTGTCAAGGCATTTTTGTCAAAAATGCTATTGATAGTATCATGAGACAGAGACTTCCGTCCGCCATGGGTAGGGATGCATCCTGGTGGAGACCATCTGGGAACCCATTTAACAGTATGTATCTATCAAGAGCCTGTGAAAAGTTCAATTTAGTAACTTCCCATTCTAGAAATTTGCTTTCTGGAAAGATTCAGAGGTTCTGACAATTTTGTTTTTTTAAACAGATTTCATCTGCTTCTAGCTGTGATATAGTAGTTTCTGACTCTCACAGAGGCCAACAACAAGTCACCAGTGTTGTTTAAGAGTCTATTATATACCATACCTATACACACACACATATACGTATACACACATGCATTTTCAAAAGTCATCAATCTGTACACTTATAATCTGTGAATGTTATTGTATGAAATTATATCAACAATGAAGGTGATTTTTTAAAGGCAAGATACATTTCCAGGTAATAAAAACTGAGAGATTTTATTGTCAGCCTAGCTGCAATATTTTAAAATAAATACTAAAGAGTTTCTCAGGTAGAAGAAAAATGATCCCAAGACAAAAACAAAATGAGAGGAATGTAAAGTTTTACGTGAGTAAATAGAAATGTGTATTGACTGAACAAAACAATATTAACATCTTGTGGAGTCTAAAATATACATAGAGTTAACATGTATAATAGCAATAACACAAAAGGTGGAGGGGAATAAATGTAATTAAAGTGTTCTAAAGTCAAAGCACTTTCAGGTACTAGGCAAGACTGTGACTTTGTTTTATTCTGTTTGTTTTTTTAAGTATGCCCAACATGGGACTTGAACCCATGACCCCGAAATTAAGAGCCATACGCTCCAGTGACTGAGCCAGCTGGTTGCCCTAGTATTACTTTTAGACAGTAATAATTTAAAGATTCAGATTATTATCTTTAAGACTCTCACTAAAATGTAGACAATAGAAGGAAGAAATGGAATAATAAATACACTTAATTCTAAAAGAAGACAGGGAGATTCAAAGGTGAAAGAACAGCCAAGACAAATAGAAACCAGACAGCAGATATAAATCCAAATGTATTAGTAATTCCATTACATGTAAATTGCTAAATACACTAATTATAAAACAGTTTGTCGGACTTGATAGAAAAAAACTACATGCTGCTTAAAGAAACACATCTTAAATAAAATGGAGTTCCATTCATTCATTTCCTCAAACAGGAAAAGAAAGGAGATACACCCTTATCAAAAAAAAAAAGCTGGGGCGACTATAGTCAGATTACAGAATTTAAGGGAAGAAAAGTTACTGGAGATAGAAAAGCATTTCGTAATGATAAAATGATCAATTCTAAAAGATGATACAAATGTGTTAATTTTTATGCGCCTAGCAACATTTTCAAAATAATAAAGCAAAAATTGACAGTCATAAAAGAACTAGACAAATCTACAGTCACAATGGAGGACTTTAGGGGATCCCCGGGTGGTGCAGCGGTTTGGCGCCTGCCTTTGGCCCAGGGCTTGATCCTGGAGACCCGAGATCGAATCCCACGTCGGGCTCCCGGTGCATGGAGCCTGCTTCTCCCTCTGCCTGTGTCTCTGCCTCTCTCTCTCTCTCTCTCTCTCTCTCTCTGTAACTATCATAAATAAATAAAAATTAAAAAAAAACAATGGAGGACTTTAATACATGCCTCAGAGTAACTGAAAGAACAAAAAGAGGACAAATTAGCAAACGGTCAGAATATGGAGAATCTGAACAGAGTAACAAGGCTCCTCACTGACATCTATAGAGCACACACCCAACAGCAACAGAATGCTTAGCATTTTAAGTGCACGTGTAATATTAGTCAAAACAGACTTAAAGCAAGTTCTTTACACATTTTCAAAAAGATTTTACTTATTTGAGAGAGAGAAAATGAGCAGGAACAGACGGAGGGGCAGAAGAAGCAGGAGAGGGAGCCTGATGCGGCTGGCTCAATGCTGGGACGTTGGACTCATGATCCGCGTGGAAGGCAGACGCTTAACTGATTGAGCCACCCAGGTGCCCTGCAAATTCTTAACACATTTTAAAGAACTGAAATCATCCAGAGTATATTCTCTGACCATAGTGGAATCAAGCTAGAAATCAAAGATAAAAAGATGCCTAGAAAATCCCCAAACCAACTGGTCAAAGAAGAAACAGAAATAGAAAATAGTTTGAACCATATAATAATGAAAATACAACATAGCAGCATTTGTGAAATACAATTATAGAAGCCATAGAAATTTATTTACATGCATACATTAGAAAAGAAAAACAGGGGTGCCTGGGGGGCTCAATCAGTGAGTGAAATGTCCAACTCTTGATTTCAGCTCAGGTCATGATCTCAGGGTTGTGAGATTGAGCCCTGCATCTGCTTAGGATCCTCTCTCTCCTTCTACCTCTACCTCCCCCCACACACACTCTGTTCTCTCTCTCTTTCAAAACAAAAACAAAAATTCTCTCAGTGAAGTGGGTTTAGAGGGACCGTACATCAACATAATAAAGGCCATATATCAAAAACCCACAAAGAACATCATACTCCACAATACAAAACTGAGAGCTTCTCCTCTAAGATCAGGAATTTATTTAAAACAAGCAGTAGATGAGAGCAAGCACATGGTCGGTGCAGGTCCCCACGCTCTCTGGCTGCCACCACCCTCTCCTTTACTGGGCAGCAGCCAGGAAAAGCCAGAGGGGAAGTAGGTCTCTAGTAGCATGAAGCCACACCTTCCAGAGAGTGCTACTACAAGGCAGCCTTATTGCAAAACCGTCAGCAGTGGTGCCCTCCCAGCTGAAGAGCACAGGGGAGGTGAGCAGGCCTGCTGGAGAGCTGAGACCTCAGGCCCATTCATTTTTTCGTTTGCCTTCCTCATGCATAAAGGCCATGTACCCCCGCCCTCAGGGGGCTCACAGACAAGAGAGGCAAAGCATCAACAGAAACCTAGCAGGCCACCAAACGCAAGGAAAACACGGTAAGAGAAGAATGCAGGGAGCAAAGCAAAGACTTCTCCCCAAGGTGACCTTGGAACCCCAGGATGAAGGGAGGTCCGTGTGAGCCAGGAGTCTGGGGATGGCAGTTGAGGCCTGGGCGGGAGGGGGGGGGGTGTTGGTGGGTGGGCAGGGTGCTTAGCGGGGCCCTGCAGCTGGCCCACTGTCAGGATGCATGAGATGAGGTCACAGGGACACATAGGGGAAAGGATCCGCTTAGAAAGGAGCCCCACTGGGGATCCCTGGGTGGCTCAGTGGTTTAGCGCCTGCCTTTGGCCCAGGGCATGATTCTGGGGTCCTGGGATCGAGTCTCAGGATGGAGTCCCAGGATCCAGTCCCACATCGGGCTCCCCACATGGAGCCTACATCTCCCTCTGCCTGTGTCTCTGCCTCTGTGTGTCTTTCATGAATAAATAAATAAAGGAGCCCCACCTAGACAGGGTGACTGGGACTCCAGCCCCTCCCCCCCCAAGTCCTGGGATCTTGGGAAGGCCCTTCCCCCACACTCAGTTTCACTTTCTAAAGAGGGATTTTGCCTAGTGCTGTTGCTTTCTTCCTTCTCTACTATCCCAAGGGACCCTGAAAGTTAATGCGCATTCTTTGCAACTGAGATGCTAAGATAAAAAACACTTTATAAAGACATTCATCTCCACAGATGTTCCTTTTTATGTTTTAATAACTTTCCCCAAGTATAAAAGCAATTTAGCTGCTCACTGTGGAAACTTTGGGGAATGCAAAAAGTAAAAAGAGAAAAAGAAAGGAAAAGAAAATTAAAGAAAAAGCCAAATCACCTACACCACTGTTAACATTCTGGAGTATTCCCTTTCTGCTTTTCTCTATGTGCAGTTATGCCTACACCGCTCTTTTGCTTGCTTGCATCACACTATATACATCTGCTGTAACTTGCCCAGTATCTTGTGTGTCTGTGTAACCACCAAAGCCCTCACTTGAGCGGCAGAAGCTGGTTCCTGAAAGATGCTCTACTTACCGGGTTTTTATTTCATAAAGAAAAAATAGGAGCTACCTGCCTCTCTTTGCTCTTTTAAAGCCTCGTAACTGAGAAATTCCACATGCCAAATTGGAGGACCAAAGATGACGTCCAGGGGTAACACCTTCCCAGCCTGGGCCTGCCTGCCCGAACCACCGCAGCAAACCCAGACGCCCCTATCTGCGGGGGCCAGTCGCAGGACAACATGCTACCAGCAATAGGACCCATGGAAAGGCCACAGGGGACCCAGTAGGGGAGGGACACTGGAAAGACTCCAGGATGCCAGCCTCCTGCGTCCTTCTCCAGAGGCCAGGTGTCAAACCCTGTGCTGCATGGTGGCCCCACTGAGCAAGCCCTTTACTAGGGGCCCAGCATCCAGCTAATGCTTTCCACTCCCTCTGAGAGCTACAGTGACGTAGGGGCCAGGTGTGGTCCCTGGAGCCAGCCAGGCTGAGGGGCCCACCACTCATTAGCAAGTGAGCCAGCCTCTCTGGACCTCAGTTTCTTTTTTTCTTTCTTTCTTTTTTTTAATATTTTATTTATTTATTCATGAGAGACACACACACACAGAGGCAGAGACACAGGCAGAGGGAGAAGCAGGCTCCCTGCGGGGAGCCCCATGCGGGACTCGATCCCAGGACCCTGGGATCACACCTTGAGCTGAAGGCAGGTGCTCAACCACTGAGCCGCCCAGGCTCCCCAAGGGCCTCAGTTTCATCACAGGGGCAGTCCCTGCCTCAAAGTGCTGCTGCAAGGACTGAGTTAATATTCAAAGTGCCTAGACCAGGCACTGAGTAAATACTAGTAATTATCACCTGATTTAATCTTCTCTATTATCTCACTCGATTCTTAGGACAACCCTAAGCGGCAGAGGAATTGATAACGCCAACTTAGAAATCAGAAAACGGAGGTCCACGAGGTTAGCCATCAGACAGATGCACAGAACAAAAGATTCCAAGCGTGGGGGAGCACATCAAATGGGAAATGAGGCAGCTCCCCCCAGGCCTCCATCAGTCCTGCTGGGGACAAGTGACCCGGAGAGGGCTTAGAGCTCCTGTCCCTTCGGAGTTTGAACGTGAGCCACACTGAGTCCCAATAACCCCCACCCAGCACACGAGGGCTCAGCCAAGGCTGAGGACACAGTCTCCTCAGCCACCCAGGGGTGCCATCCCTTATCCCGTGGATCTTTTTAATAAGATTATAAAGAGGGACATCTGGGTGGCTCAGCGGTTAAGCACCTGCCTTCAGCTCAGAGTGTGATCCCGGGGTCCTGGGATCCAGTCCCACATTGGGCTCCACGCAGGGAGCCTGCTTCTCTCTCTGCCTGTATCTCTGTCTCTCAGTGTGTGTCTCTCTCATGAATAAATAAATAAAATCTTTTTAAAAAATTCTTTTAAAAAAATAAGATTATACAGATATAATAAGTTTTAGAATAAACCTCTATGAACAGAGAAGGCCTCAGTGTTTTCTGTGAGTGAGACAGTGAGTTAGATGCTAGCAAACTCGTTCATTCAGCAGCAGCTTTGCTCTGTGCAGAATCATCCAGCAAAGCCGGGGTGCAGGGGCCACCCTGCCCAGAGTATAACTATGAATGTCGACACCTAGGATGAGTAGACAGGATCTGGTTTCCACCCCAACTGACACAGCCTAGATCAAGAACAGAAACCTCAAGAAAAATCATTTCCCATCAGCTACGCTGGCCTCAGGATTTCACTCTTTTCCCGGGAATCATCACTCATCCTGGGCCTGAATGATATGGATTTCAGAAAAAATGACACAGCTTTCCACAAATTGGTGTTGCAATGCCAGATAAGATTCCTAACAGATCTGAGGCCTAGTCCTTCAAACGTTCTTTAACAGTGGGACAGATGCTGACTTAGCATTACAACCCAGAGTGTTTTCAACAGGGAGCTCTGTGGAGCCAGGCCACTCGACAAGCATTTCTACTGTGGCAAGTGTCCACTTGGAATCTGGAAACCAAACAAACACGCAAAACCAAAGCCAGCTTTGCCAGCATCCAGGTGCTATGGAATCTGGCCAGGGCTGTGCGCCTCTGCACCTACCCTGACCCCTTCGCCACCTGCCACCGCCCTCCCCTGTCCCCCTGCTGCCAAGTTCTGTTCATTTCTCGAAATGTGAGTTCTCCAACAAGTTGCTGCTCTCTGGAAACTTGGAGGCTGGAGGGAAAAAAAAGGTCAATGGTTTTATACCTAGAGAGGATCGGCATATGGGATATGACTTAATTGACCATAGGACAGTTTCACAGACTTTCCTCCTGCTTCCTTGAAAAACAACACAGTGAGAGAAGTAGGAGGCCCGTTAAATAGTTTTGGACTCGTGGGGCACCTGGCTGCTCAGTGGGCAGAGCATTTGGCTCTTGATCTAAGGGTTGTGAGTTTAAGCCCCATGTTGGGTGTAGAGGTTACTTAAAAATAAAATCTTTAAGAAACAAACTAATGGTTTGGACTCTCTTCCTAGATACCAGGAAGGGTTACACTTCCATACCCACCTGGGTCACTTGCTTTCACTCATGAAATGTGAACAGAAGTGGAGGGAATTACTCCGAGTAGGAAGCTTTCTGCCTCAGTGCAACGGAAATCAGCGTGCAACTTCCTCTGGCACTTGGACCAGCTCCTGCAAGAAGGTGGCTGTTCCATCTGCCCAGGCCCACAAATCACGGCAGCGAGGACTGCCTCCTGCCAGACTGTGATGGGCAGGGTATGAGCAAGACACACACCTCTGTTGTTTGAGCTGTTGAGATTTTGGGATTATCTGTAACCTAGGCCAGAAGGACAGATACCATGCTTTTGGACAAGAAAAGCATTCATGTGTTGGGAAACTGAGGCCCAGAGGGGTGAAGTGAGATGTCGCAGGCCAGACAGCTGGCTGGAGGGGGAGCAGGATGCACACCACAGCCCTCACCCTTCCTTCACAAGACAGCAGTTCCTTTCGGACACAACCCCATGGCATTAAAGGACCACCCTTAGTTAAAGATAAGCCACTACAATTTTTTTTCCAATACCATAAAATTGACCCTACTGATCAAGAGTTAAAATAAAACACCATTCTCTGCCTACCTCTGACTTACAGTCCTCTATTAAAAAATAAGACTAAGGTATCAAAAAGGAAGAAAGGCACACAAGAAGGTCAAGCATACTCTTGATTTGGACTGAGGTGACTACTTGCTGTGGTCCCACATCCTGTCCTTCACCCAGCTACCTGCCCCACGCCAGAACTGCACCTTAGTCCAGGCCACTGTCACCACTACTGCCAGTCAGGATGGTCTGGTATGAACCATCTCAGTGATGAAAAAGAATGTGACAGGGCAGCCCAGGTGGCTCAGCAGTTTAGCACCGCCTTCGGCCCAGGGCCTGACCCTGGAGACCGGGGATCGAGTCCCAGGTCGGGCTCCCTGCATGGGGCCTGCTTCTCCCTCTGCCTGTGTCTCTGCCTCTCTCTCTCTCTCTCTCCCCCTCTCTGTGTTTTTCATGAATAAATAAGAAATCTAAAGAAAAAAAACATGACAGAGCTATCTGTACTGACACAGAAAGATCTTCTAGACATAGCGTCACTTGAAAAATGCAAGTTGCAGGAAGAAATACGGGCAGGTTACATAAATGTTATACCCTATATCGCCTGGACTAGGAGTACACAAAATACTATATATTTTCTCCAAGCGTACATCTATAAACATAAATGCAAAGAAAATATCTGGAAGAAGACACATTCTGTGAGAATAGAGATCACTTCTGGGCAGGGAAGGGGGGCACCAGGATCGTGTAGTACTTTCATTTGTAATGTTTTAACATTTCAGAAAAAGATTATAAACTTGTATAATTTAAAGTTACTTTAGAGCCTTTTACATTGTTTTTAAGATTTATTTATTTGAGAGAGAGAGAGAGAGAAAGAGAGAAAGAGAGAGAATGTGAGGGTCATATCTGCATTCTCCTCAAGGAAATTTCTCTTCTCTTGAATAAGATTCATTTTGGTGAATAGGATCCACAGCCTCCTCAGACCAGTTCTAAAATGATGAAGGTAATTATACTGTGTTTGTTGACTTGAACCAAATGGGTATTCACGGCGCCCAACAGCAAGTGGGTGGACTAACCCATCCCAACAGCAATCTCACAGAAAGCGAATGCCCAGCAATTTGCTACACAGTATGGGCAGAGCTGTGCAGAGAATACACCCAGTGGGTCAACTCAAGTTGGCTCCCACTTTCCCTGCTGTACAATCCACAAAAAAACACTAGCTCAATTATGCTCCCAGGCTTCTGACATTACATAAACACAAGCCGCCGTTCTTTAATGGGTCTACACAGATTGATCTCTCTCTCTCTTTCATGGGTTTCCTGTTGTTCTTTTTTTTTTTTTTTTTTTAAGATTTTATTTATTTATTCATGAGAGACACAGAAAGAGGCCGAGACACAGGCAGAGGGAGAAGCAGGCTCCCTGCAGGGAGCCCGATGTGGGACTTGATCCCAGGACCCCAGGATCACGCCCTGAGCCCACGGCAGATGCTCAACCACTGAACCACCCAGGTGCCCCTCAAAGAGAAACCTCAATGTTTCTTCTTATATGCCCAGGCATCCCTGTTATCATTTTTATTCACTTGCCTTATTTTGTTTTCAAATTCATATCCTGGAAAACAAGCTCACTCCAGTATGCCTCTGTCACACCAGGAAACTACCAGTTCCCCCTAGAGAAAATTTAGCAGATGGATGAGGCTACAATTATTATTGGAAGCTTTTGAGCTCCATTAACACTCATTTAAAGTATCTGAAAGCCCTTAATCCCTCAGCATTTCAAAGCAGATACAGAAGTCTCCCATAATCTCCCTCGCCTTCCTCCCTCCCGCCTCTCCCCTCCCCCTTCCATCTATCTCTTTGCTATCTTCCCTTCTTGTGAAAGCGCCACAGGACTCCAGACACAGACACTGCCACCCTCCCTACAAAGGAAGGAATGCAGCCCCAGCTGATGTCATCACTCAGGATGGGTGGACACTGATGGAATGCAGACGTCCCGTCACACTGCTGGGGCCTTCTGGGAAGTCAAATGTCTGCCTCCACATCCTTCAGAGTCAGGCCTTCTGGTCCAGAAACCCTGGGTAGAGGGCACCTGGGTGGCTCAGTGGTCAAGCGTCTGCCTTTGGCTCAGGTCATGGTCTTGGGGTCCTGGGATCAAGTCCCACACTGGGCTCCCTGCATGGAGCCTGCTTCTCCCTCTGCCTGTGTCTCTGCCTCTGTGTGTTCTGTGAATAATAAATAAAAACTTTTAAAAAAGAAAAGAAACTCTGCATAGAATGCATGCAGAGCCAGCCCTTCCCTTCTCTGCTGGAACCATGGACTTCCAGAGTGGAACAGAATGTTGTTCAATGCCCTCATTTTAGAGGTGAGGAAACTGAGGCCCTGGGCCAAGTGGATCAAACAGAACCAGAACCCAGGTCTCCCAGCACCCAGGCAAATGCTTCTTTCGTATTTAAAATACCTGCTTGTGTGGCAGGACCACATCTCCCCACCCAGCAGGGGCTGAGCCTGTTGGAATGGGGGAGGTGGGACCCCCTCACCCTGTTCCTGGGCTCCACCCCTCTCTCCCCACCGGGAACTCCCTCAGTACTTTATTCCCATTTCTCACAGAGGATGGGGAACTTCAGCTTTTTCTTTCCTGACTTCTCCCTTCACATTGACAGTGGCAATGAACGGCCGACACTCTGAAACCAGCTTACCTGATTCCAATCACTAACTGTGCGATTAGGACAAATGACATCATGCCTCCCCCTGCGCTTTGGTGTTAAAATGTAGATAAGAACAGAACCTAGCTCCTAAGGCTGCTGAGGGTTCACTGAGTGAATATACACACAGTGTTTAGAACAGCACTGGTCTTGACTTATCCTGGTCAAGAAGGGAGACTGGGCTAGGACTTCAGTCTGGCCCATCCTGGAGGCCCAGCATTTGACTGCGGGGCATGGGGTCTCTCGGGTTAGTCACCGTATCTCTAGATAGAGGACGCAGCTAAAAAACTGCTGAATGAATGAATCTGGCACATGCACTTTTATAGCAGGTGCTTCATTAACGTGCATTGAACGTTAATCCCAGAGTTCACACACTCACTTGCTAATAAGTTTATTAGTGGGTACAGTCAGATTTGCAGGCACCAGTACTTTCTACTGCTCAAAGGCATTTGTATTAGCTGCTGTCTTAAAAAGTTCAACCAGAACTCATGCCTTCCAGGGCACTGTCTATATACGCTCTCGGCACAAAATCACTTATGCTTTGTGACAATGCCTGCCAGGAGGCCTTATGAGACTGATGTGCAATTAATTGTTGCCAGACATTTTTCTGGTGTTATCCAGGCTTTGAAAAACAAAGTTCCAAAAACACCCTGCTTGCTATTCATCTCTGAGGGGCCAGCGAATAGAAATATCTCAAAACAGAAGACAACAGAGGCCTGAATAGGAGACCCAGATCTGGAACTTGGTAAGTGGATTTATGTACTCAGGGAAGAAAGTGCTCCAGAAGCGTCAGATCCAGAAGCCCCACGACATCTGGAGATGACATTTAGAACCAGCAGAGAAAGTGTCTGGGGCTTCTCAAAGGAAAGGCACTCCATAGGAACAGAATATATTAGTCACCTCAAGAGGCTGAAGTTGAAACTTGGCCTTGAGTAAATAAACACTGCTGATTGCTTGCCAAAACACTTAGCTGGAGACTTTTATTCACCCCACTTGATGCAGCCACAAGTCAGAACCGCCTGAGACACAAATCTACCCCGGAGCTTGGCCACGGGGTATCTGGGATGTACTAGGGTGGCCCTGAAGGGTGCTGAGGGGTTAAGAGGATGCAAAGTACCCCAAGAGGCAGCAACACTCTGGGCCTGAGCCCTCCAGAGTTCTCACCCAGTGCGTCCTACCTGAGGGAACAGGCCCACCCACCGGCCCAAATACACATGACCTGCATGGCCTCTCATTCTGTGACCTCATCACAGGAGTACGGAGAAAGGGGGCAGTACGGATCCGGTCCTCCAGCCCCTGCCCCCAAAGCAAGCCGGCATGCCGTGGTGAGGTCTCAGCCTCTTATATGATTAGGAGGCTTTTTCTGTGACCTGAAAGCTCTAAAAAAGACTTTTTTTTCCCAAAACCCTGTGTCTTTTAAGTGTATGCACTCCCCAGGTGATGAACAGTGTGGAGAAAGCACATCTTTCAGGGCTTTTGGGGAAGAGCCACAGGGAGAGCAGACTAGCATGAAGAACTGTCCGATGCCCCTTCCCTTGGCCGGGGTGGCAGGGGCGGGGGGACGGGATTCCCAGCAGCTATATCTGCAGACCCTGATGCTCTGACACCCACACTTCCAACCTGCCTCTGCGCTTCGGGGCCTTTTGTTCCTGTTTCCAAGGAGCCAGGAAGGTACTGGAATCCACCCACATCCATCCACTGAGGCTCCTGCTGAAGGATGCTCGTGCCTAGGAGGCCCACACGCATTTACACATCTGCCCCACAGAACCACAGAGCCGGTGCTCGGATTCCTGGTCCTGCCAGCTTTTACTTTATTCTGAGCTTCAGTTGGTTCATCTAGAAATTGACGATAATTTCTGCCTTCAGAATTGTCTCACACAATAAGGTTTATAAAGCTTAACAAAGGGATCCCTGGGTGGCGCAGCGGTTTGGCGCCTGCCTTCGACCCAGGGCGCGATCCTGGAGACCCGGGATCGAATCCCATGTCGGGCTCTCGGTGCATGGAGCTTGCTTCTCCCTCTGCCTGTGTCTCTGCCTCTCTCTCTCTCTCTCTCTCTGTGTGACTATCATAAATAAATAAAAATTAAAAAAAAATAAAGCTTAACAAATAGGAACTGTTAATTACTTTTTTTTTTTTGTAGATTACTAACAGGTGGGGGAGGGAGGATCTCCTCAAGGCCTCCCAATACCTTTTTGTTGTTGTTTTATTTACTTATTTGAGAGAGAATGATCAGAATGAGGGGCAGAGGAGAAGCAGACTCCCCACTGATCATGGAGCCTGACACAGGGCTCGATCTCAGGACCCAGGGATCATGACCCAAGCCGAAGGCAGACACTTAACCGAATGAGCCACCCAAGCACCGCCCCCCCCCCCACCCCGCCATTGCCTTTTAGAATAAAATTGCAAATCTTTTCCAGCCCAGGAGGCTCTGCTTGGCCTGAGTTTGGTTCATTCTTCAGCTCTCTCTGCACGTTCCCCCACACAGCCGGCTCATTCCCGCCTCTGAGCCTTCAACCTGCTGTTCCCTGTGTCTGGCAGGCTCTGGGTCTTTTTCGTCCCAAGTCCTAGCTGAAAAGGCTCATTCTTGGAAAGGCATACCCCAGTCTTCCCTAATCCTAGTACAGCTCTGGTACTCGATTGATCTCATGACATCCTACCGTTTTCCCTTGCAACACTTAGCACAGAACTATGTATTTGTGCGGTACATCCCTTCCTCCTCCGGTAGCCTGCAAACTCCATCTGGCCAGGTGCTGAGACTGTTTCATTTATTCCCAGATCCCAAATATTTTAATAGGCTGGCACTAGCCAGGTCTTCTGATAATACTTGTTGAATAAATACGCTGAAGAACCGAAGCCCCAGTGAGCCAGGAGGAACGGGGAGCTACAAATAGCTTCCTAACAGCCCTCAACACCAGGCTGGGGAGCCAGCAGAGCGCTTCACACCCAGGGGAAAGCCAGAAAAACAATTGCCACCTCATTATCTGAAAGGCGAGAGCATCCACAGTTCACTCAGTGGAGAATTTGCTTATCTGGGCCCAAGTTTCACTGGCTCAGGCCTCTCGGGAGATTGCCAGATCCTCCAAAGAGGCAAAAGCTGCTGAGGTGTCCAGAAGAGAGAAGATGAGTAGGAAATTAAAAAAAAAAAAAAAAAAAGGCAAGCTACTTGGAACAGGCCTGGAACTTTGGGGTGGGAGGGGAATGTTCTTGTGTCCTCTTGCCTGAACCACATCTGGAACTTCCAGGCCTGGTTTCTGTCTCCCCAGGTATCATACACACCTGTCCGGGGGAAGGTAGGTTTTATTACACCCAGGCTCGCAATCTCAGTGCACCGAGATGACGTTTTTCTCAAAATAAACATCATAACCCATTCTGGTAACAGTCATCAATGTGAGTATCAGGGCTCCCCCAACCCCACCACACCCATCACCACCCACTAGTTCAGCCAGTGGAAGCCACAGTCGAGATCTAAAAGCTGCAAATCTGGGGTGGGGGAGGAGTCTTACTTTCACTTCATAACCAGACAGTTGTTTGGAAGCTGGGGCCCTGCGTCCAGAAACAGAGCCCTTCCAAGAGCATAATCACATCTGCCGGCCAATTACAGAAGGCGGGTGTGGAAACAAGGAGGAGGTGAGCAGAGGGAGGGGTGCTCCTGGAGCTCTGGTTCAGTGGGGTCTGCTGCAAATCCTGGGTGCAGCATTGACTCTCTGTTGCCTTCGAGCTAGTTATTTCATCTCACTAAGCCTTAGTCATCTCATCTGTAAAATGGGGGAAATGATAACTAGCGCAGAGGGCTATTGGCTCAGGGCTGTGCAAAGTAAATCGATGTACCTGTTTGCTTTTATTTAGGGTCCACCGATCAGATGCATCATCATCTCATCAGGCCTCAAATCAATCCTTCCACATAGGTAGGTAGAGTTATCCCCATTTTACAGATATAAACACTGAGGCTCATGAGTGTCAGACACCTTATCCAAAGCCACACAGCTGGGAGAGGGCGAGACCAGCACTCCAACCCAAGCAATCTTCAGCAGCAGCATCGGAGCAATTACCATTTCCTGAAAGCCAGGGGGTGTGCTAAGCACTTTCCATCAATTACCTCACCAAATACTCAAAACCGCTCTGTAAAGAAGAATGCTTTTAAGTATTTGACAAAGGAGGACGCAGGGTCCGAGAGGTTAAGTATCTTGGCTGAGGTCACACAGTTAAGGAACCAAGCAGGGGCCTGAGCTCAGTTCTGACCCCAAAACTATAGTCTCCTCCATTTTCGTCCTGCCTGTCTGTATTTGTTACTGATCTCCTACCTCAACTCAAAACCGTTCACATGCCTGAATTCATATTAAAAGTAAAACACTCCCTTGATAAATGGGGTGGGTCCCTGAGTGCCTCCATCCCAAAGAAAGAGCCCACTGTCATGAACTATATGAAGTAAGGGTATCCCCAAAGAAAAGCCTACCTTTCCACCAAGTTCCTTCTAGAAGGTTTAGTTTGGGGTCATAGGTAGCAACTGGGGGATGCACACAGAAAGTTCTTAGTCATGAGACTTTGATTTTTTCAAAATTAGAACAGCACAAATATTTTTTCAAGTAAATCATCATCTGCTCACAGCTCTTGCCATGGAAGGATTTTCCCTAGCAATGCACGACTGTCCTACCCGGTTGCATGTGGCTCTGAAAATACCTACAAATCCTCACAACTATTTACTGCCTCTTCCCTGCCTGGTGATGAAGACACGGAAAGAGGGCAACTACCAACATCCTGAAACAAACAGAATGTGGTGAGTTTTCATGTTTTATTAAAATATCAACCTACTAGGGATGTCTGGGTGGCTTAGTCGGTTAAGGGCCTGACTCTTGATATCAGCTGAGGCTTTGATCTTGGAGTTGTGAGTTCAAGCCCCATGCTGGGCTCCACAATGGGCATGGAGCCTACAAAAAAATAAATAAAAAACAAAACAAAATAAAATAAAATACCTACTAAAACCTGGTGCTTAATCTGGTGCTCACTTTGCAATTCCCTGGGCCCTTATGATAATTTAGGACCTATTTATCAGTCCTTTAAACTATAGTTTTCTTTTTTTTTTATTTTTATTTATTTATGATAGTCACACAGAGAGAGAGAGAGAGAGGCAGAGACACAGGCAGAGGGAGAAGCAGGCTCCATGCACCGGGAGCCCGACGTGGGATTCGATCCCGGGTCTCCAGGATCGCGCCCTGGGCCAAAGGCAGGCGTCAAACCGCTGCGCCACCCAGGGATCCCTATAGTTTTCTATAATTTAGAGGAAAAGGACTACTCAGCCAAAGTCCTAAGTGGCACCACTGAGCCACCCAGGTGCCCCGAGCATCTGCCTTTGGCTCAGGGTGTGATCCTGGAGTCCCGGGATCAAGTCCCATATCAGGCTCCCTGCGGGGAGCCTGCTTCCCCCTTTGCCTATGTCTCTGCCTCTCTCTGAGTCTCTCATGAGTAAATAAATCTTTAAAAAAAAAACCATAAATCAATTGAATGGCAGTGTCTACTCACTTCTTATATAAAAGGCAAGTTTGGAAAAAATGCTTGCCCTCAATGAGCATTTGATGCACCAAAGGCTTTTCCTCCGAACAAGTTCAGACTTGTGGATGGATGAAAGGAGGCCCTTTGTGTGGCACACAACTGACTTTGCCCGGACAATAAAAGAAAACAGGACTTCCAGAAACATGCAAAATATCTACAGCTTCTGCATGACAAAAATTCAGCACAAGTACAAATTTTAGCTTCTCTAATTTCATCTTGCCTAAAATCCTCCCCAAAAAGAGAATGGTAAAATAAACCAGTAACTTAAACCTCAAACCCTAGGTTTAGGTCTCAGGTTTTGAAGAAATATTGAACTCTTCTCTTCAGATAAAAAGAAGAATTTGAAAAAAAAAAAAAAAGAAGAAGAATTTGATATCCTCGTGTAAGTAAAAATCAGTGATTGCACATATACCATAAAACACTGATCTTCTTTTTTACATGACATCACTGTTTATGTTACTAATATCTAAACAGTGTTGCTGTTACTGTAAGTGATCCAGATCGTCACTGACAAACACAACAGGTTTCTGGGTGACAGGTTCATCTGGGATGTTGGCATGACAATTGTAGGATCTGAATCCCCCTTCCTCAAATTCCTGACTGTTCTTGGTCATTGAAGAACGGTTCATTGTCCCTAGGCCAAGAGTCAGAGGCAAAACAGGAGCAGCCCAGGTGTTGTGTGGGGACGCTGCCAACAGGAGAGCCACATGTGTGTGCCCACATCAATCCTGAGACCCTATAAACAGCCCAGTTTTCTTGGAAGCCCATTTTTTATATATGTGGCAGTGGGGTGGAGATGTCTCAAGATTAAGGACTGCTTTCTTTTATCAAGAAATTCATTCCCCAGGGCACTTGCGTGGCTCAGATAGTTACACATCTGCCTTCAGCTCAGGTCATGATCTAGGGGTCCTGGGATAGAGCCCTGTGTCTGGCTCCCGGCTCAGCTGGGAGTCTGCTTCTCCTTTTTCCCTCTGCCTCTCTCCCCTGCTTGTGCGTTCTCTCTTTCTCTGTCTCAAATGAATAAATTAAAAATCCTTTTAAAAAAATAAAAAAAAATGCATTCCCATCATTCAGAGTGAGCCATATTCCAGAGCCATCAACTAGCCCTGGGGGCAGGAGGTAGGAGGAACTGGAGGCCGGAATGTCTAGACCTCAAAGCACCCAGAGGCTCAAGGGGCAGGAGAAGAGCTGGGTTACGGAGTATTGAGGGAGACAATTTTGGACAACCCCCATCCACCCCCACATCATGTCTGTACTAAGAAAATTGTCAGACACAAATAACCACCACTCACAGTGCACCTGCCATGTGCCACCTGCCCTGCCAGGCACACGTTATCTCATTTAACTATATTAAGCCCAGGACAGTTAGCATTTCTAGTCCCAGTTTTCAGGTGACTTATCTATGGTCACATATCACAGAAGTGAGAGAATCTGAATTTGGGTCCAGGTTTGATGGGACTCCAAACCTCTGAACTTCTTTCCCCACAAAAATTAAATGTACTCTTCTTAAAACCTTTGAGAGTCCTTTCTTCTACCTCTTGGCTGTTGTTTGTTTCAAATCCAGCTTTTTTTTTTTTTTTTTTTTTCTTTATCTGCCCTGCACATGTGGTAGAAGTCTGTGTCTTGTGCAATGTCCCTGCTTCTAGGTTCGTAGCTACTTGCCCCCAGCGTCTCCCCCAGGGTGAAGAGGGGTCCCTCCTGTGAAATCTGCCCCTCTCAGATATTCGCAGTCGAGGTACCCTTGGCTGGATAGGGCCTAAGCCGGATGGGGGCTTTTAGCAAGGGGGACAAACCCAACCCTGTGGCAAGCACAGCCGGCCTCACCCTTAAAGCAGATCACCCACAAGTGTCAAGGCCTCGAGTTTACTGATTTCCCCCAACTTATTTCAAATGCAACAATGGAGCCATTTTCCAGAAGGCAGAACCAAGCGGGGGTCATAAGGCAGCCCGAGTTTTCACAGCGGTGCCAAAGGCCGTACGAATAGGTGAGGTTCTGAACCCGCAAGTCCCATTCCCCTCGGGGCCTGCCGCCCCGGGGCCGCGCAGCGCTCGGCCCGCCCGCCCGCCCGCCTTCCCTTCCCAACCCTGGGCATCACCTGGGGAATTTAAACGCAATTGAGGCCTGGGTCCCCCCCACCCTCCCCCGGACTCTGATGTAAGACCGGGGCCTTCTAAGCTGCCGGGAGGATTTAGAAAATTCCCCGATTCCCCAAGGATCGATGATCCCGCAGACACTGAAGTTCATCCGTCTGAACTTTTTCTGCATTTCTCCTCCCGGTTCCACCCGGAGCTCTGCCCGGGGAGCTTCGCGCTGCGCCCACAAACCCGCCCCCTCCTCTCTGCGCTCCTCGCTCGCGGCGCCCAGGCCCCTGGGAAACCTCTTCCCGGTGCGAACCACCGCGCGTCGCTGAAACTTACTTGGGTTCGTCCCGTGCAGACCTCGATGCAGCTGAGACCCAGAGCGAGACCCGGAGCGCGGAGACCCCCGGAGCGCGGAGACCCTCGGGGCGCGGAGACCCCCCCCCGGAGCGCGGAGACCCCCCCCGGGAGCGCGGAGACCCCCCCCCCCAAGCGCGGAGACCCGGGAGCGCGGAGACCCTGGGAGCGCGGAGACCGCCCCCCAAGCGCCGAGACCTCGGAGCGCGGAGACAACACCCCCCCCCCCCCCCCGCCAAGCGCAGAGACCCGGGAGCGCGGAGACCCGCCCCCAAGCGCGGAGACCCCCAGAGCGTGGAGACCCCCCCGGGAGCGCGGAGACCTCGGAGCGCAGAGACACCCCCCAAGCGCGGAGACCTCGGAGCGCGGAGACACCCCCCCCAAGCGCAAAGACCGGGAGCGCGGAGAACCCCCCCCAAGCGCGGAGACCCCCGGAGCGTGGAGACCCCCCCGGGAGCGCGGAGACCCCCCCAAGCGCGGAGACCTCGGAGCGCGGAGACCCCCCCCCCAAGCGCGTTGACCCGGGGAGCTCGCGGCGCGGGCGGCGGCGGCGGGAGGCTTGGGGCGGGAGCGGCTGGGCCCCGGCCCGGAACGGGAACTGGCCGGGAGGGCACCGGCGGCCGCGCCCACGCGCCTTAGCTGGCGCTGCGGAGGGGGAGGCGGTGCCAGGCGGTCGAGGCGGGGTCTGCGCTTGGGCCGGGCTGGCGGGAGGTGGGGAGACGCGGGGCGCGGAGAGGGGCGGGGGCGCGAGGGCCGCTGCGCGCGGGGCCGGCTGAGCCCGCGGGAGAGCACGCTCGGAGCGACGCGCTCGGGAACGGTCCTCGCCAGGCGGGCCGCGGCGGCCGAGAGCCCGGGCCAGGCCTCTGCAAAGCACCCCCAGGGGGCACCCGGGTGGCTCAGCGGTCGAGTGGCCGTCGGCTCGGGTCCGGACGCCGGGGTCCCGGGATCGAGTCCCGCGTCGGGCTCCCTGCGAGGGGCCTGCTTGTCCCTCCGCCTGGGTCTCTGCCCCCTCTGTCTGTCTCTCCTGAATAGATAAATAAAATCTTTAAAAATTTTAAAAATAAATTTAAAAAATAAAAGTACCATCCCAGATCCTGCAACCAGAGTCGAAGTCGGTGAAACTCTTGTTAAAATGGAACCCGTGTGCCAGGAGGAAAAGCTTGTCAAAGTAATCAGACTTGTTGCAACAGAGCATTTACTTCGATTTATACTTTTAAAAATCTAAGCTTTTCTTCCTGTTCTTAAATCTGTTCTTGGCTGCACATCTTACACCGTTTACGTGAATCCGTGATTTCCCCCAACCAAATACATTTTCAATAAATTTCCCCAATAAAATATGTATAAACCTTTTAAACGGGGAAAGTCTACATGAGGCATACTGATTCTATCATGTGTCGTTCACACTAAAATGCATTCAGTCTGTGACCGCAAATGCTCAAGAATAAGTTCCTATCAAAGGTTGCCTTCTGAGAAAAGTATGTTCAAACTCAAAAGTAAAACTTTATCAATGTAAAATTGATAAGATACACCAAAATGAAGACAATAAAGATACTAATTCTTTCCATTTACCCTTATATTAACCTCTGGTAGAAAAATTAGAAAGATTCTCTTTTCTTCTAGGATTCTGAATTTTATGTTCCATAACTTTTAAACTCTCATATTTTATATATCCTGTTTCTTTGGCTCCATTCTGAGTAACCTCTTCATTTCTGTCTTTCCATTCATTAATTATTTTGCAAATATTTGAATCTGCTCTTTAACCCATCTATGGTAGGCAGAGTAATACCTTCCCCCCCCCCCCCATGATGTCCATGGCCTATACCTGGAAAATGTGAATATCACAGAGCAGAATTAAAGGAGCAGATGGAATTTAGGGTGGTAATCAGCTCACCTTGAGATGGGAAAATTGTGGTGGATTATCCAGGTGAGCCCAGTGTAGTTATAAGGGCCCTTATGAGTGGAAGAGGGAGGCAGAAAAAGAAGAATCAGAGATGGTAAGCAGGAAAGGATTTGGCCTGATGCTGCTGGCTCTGAAGATGGAGGAATGGGGTTCTAAGCCAAGGACTGTGGTGGTTCCTAGAAGAAAAAAGGCAACAAATTGGGTTCTTCCGTAGAGCCTCGAAAGAACAGTCTTGCTGACACTTTGATTTTGGCACGGTGAGACCAATTCAGACTTCTGACCTCCAGAAATATAAGAAAATAAATATGTGTTGTTTTAAGCCACTAAATTTGCAGTAACTTATTACAGCAGCCATAGGAGACCAATACTCCATTAATTTTAACAATGTATTTACAATCTTTTTAAAAAGATTTTATTTATTTATTCATGAGAGACACAGCGAGAGAGGCAGAGACATAGGCAGAGGGAGAAGCAGGCTCCCCACAGGGAGCCTGATGCAGGACTGGATCCTCGGACCCCAGGACTGCGACCCGAGCCAAAGGCAGACACCCAATCACTGAGTCTCCCAGGTGCCCCACAATATATTTATTTTCTAAGCATTTTGGTTCTATTTCTAGTTTTCTTGGTCATTTTTAATAGTCTCCCGTTATTTGCTAATTCCATCACTTTAAAAAATACATATTGTTTTCCATTAAATTATTTATTTTGAGATCATTACAAATTCACATGCAGCTGTTAGAAACAATGCAGAGAGATCCATTTACCCTTAACCCAATTTCTCCCAGGGTTAACATATTCCAGAACTACAGTGTAAAATTACAACCAGGGTGTTGGCACTGACACAGTCAAGATACAGAACATTTCCAACATTATAAAGATCCCTCATGTTGCCTATTATACCATACTGCTTCCTCTTTAGTCACTGGCAAACACTAATCTGTTCTCCATTTCTATAATTTATCATTTCAAGAATGTTATATAAAAAGAGGCAGACAAGGCAGCCCGGGTGGCTCAGCGGTTTAGCACCGACTGTGGCCCAGGGCGTGATCTTGGAGACCCGGGATCCAGTCCCACATCAGGGTCAGGCTCGTCAGCCTCCCTGCGTGGGGCCTACTTCTCCCTCTGCCTGTGTCTTTCCCTCTCTCTCTCTCTCTCTCTCTCTGTGTGTGTTTCATGAATGAATAAATAAAATCTTAAAAAAAAAAAAAGAGGCAGACAAGGTGGCTCAGTTTGTTAAGTGTCTGCCTTTGGCTCAGGTCATGATCTTGGGATCCTAGGATCAAGTCCTGCATCAGGCTCCCTGCTTAGGAGAGTGCAGAGCTTGAGCTCCTTTTGCCGCCTGGCTTGTGCTCTCTTTCTCACTCTCTATCTCAAATAATAAATAAAATCTTTATAAACAAATAAATAGGAGCCTACCATATGTAACATTCGGGGATTGGTTTTGTTTAGTCAGCATAATTCTCTGGATATTTAAGGTCATTGCATGTATCAATAGTCCTTTCCCTTTTATTGTTGAGTTGTATTTCATTGCATCACCACATAGATTACCACAGTTTGTTTAACCATTCACATGTTGAAGGACATCTCGGTTTTTCCAATTTGGGACTATTACGAATAAAGCTGCTGTGGACATACACATACAGGTTTATAATGTGAACATCATACATGTCCAGGAGTGCAACTGCAAGGTCATGTTTAGCTTTTTTTTTTTTTTTAAGAGAGGGAGAGAGGGAGAGAGGTGGGGAAAAGGGCAGAGAGAGTGCAACAGAGCTCCATCTCACAACCTGAGGTCATGACCTGAGCCAAAATCAAAAGTCAGACACTTGATTGACTAAGCCACCCAGGTGCCCCACATATTTTAGTTTAGTTTCCTTTCTTTCTTTTTTTTTTTTTTAAGATTTATTTATTTGAAAGAGTGAGAGAGTAGGGGGAGGGGCAGAGGGAGAGAATCTTCAAGCAGACTCCCCGCTGAGCAGAGTCTGATCCATGGGTCCATCTCAGGACCCACAAGATCATGACCTGAGTCAGAACCAAGAGTCCTACAGTCAACTGACTGAGCCATATGTTTAATTTTTTAAGAAACTGCCAAATTGTTTTCCAGAGTGGATGTATCATTTTACATTCCCAGCATCAATGTATGAGTAATCCAGCTTCACAGCATCCGCATCAGCATTTGATGCTGTCACAATGTTTTATTTTAGCCATTCTGATAGGTATGTAGTGATAGTGATATATCATGGTGGCTTTAATTTGCTAATGATGTCGGATAACTTTTCATGTTTATTTGCCATCTGTTATCTCCTTTTGGGTGAACTGTCTCCTTACATCTCTTGTTCATTTTCTAAGTGGATTGTTTGCTTTTTTACTATTGAGTTTTGAGAGTTCTTTATATATTCTAGATACCAGCCCTTTGTCAGATATGTGGTTTGCAAATATTTTCTTCCACTCCCAGCTTGTCTTTTCATTCTCTTAATAGGATCCTTCACAAAGCAAAGGGTTTTAGTTTTGATGAAGTTTAGTTTATCAATTTTTCCTAATGTGAATCATGCTTTTGGTATTAAATCTAAGAACTCTTTGACAAGCCCTAGATTTCAAAATTTTTTCTCCTTTTTTCCCTTAAAGTTTTATAGTTTTATGTTATAGTCATATAGTTTTATAGTTTCAGTTATAGTTTCAGTTATAGTTTTATAGTTTCATTTAAGCCCATGATCCAAGTTAAATTTTGTAAGGGAGTTAAGGTTAATTTTTTTCTTTTTCTTTTCTTCCTTTTGTTGTTCTTGGCCTATAGATGTCCAGTTGCTGCTCCAGCACTATTTGTTAAAGTTTATTTTCCCTCTATTCCTCCATTAAATTACCTTTGACCCTTTCTGTGGGTCTATTTCTGAGTTCTCTGTTCTGTTCCATTGATCTATGTATTTATCCCTTTGCCAATACCATACAGTCTTAAAAACGGGTAGATTCTTCTCACGTTCTTCTTCTTCTTCTTTTTTAATTGCTTTACATAGGGGTGCCTGGGTGGCTCAATTGTTTGAGTGTCTGACTTGATTTCAGCTCAGGTCATGATCTGAGTCATGATCTCAGAATCATGATCTCAGAATCATGAGATTGAGCCCTGTATTGGGCTCCATGCTCAGCATGGAGTCCGCTTGTCCCTCTCCCTCTACTCCTCTCCCTGCTCTCTCTCGCTCTCTCTCTCAAATAAATAAATTTTTAAAATCCTTTGAAAAATAAAAAATAAATAAAATTGCTTTACCTACTCTAGTTCCTTTGACTTTTAACATGAATTTTGGAAAAATAATCTTACTGGGATTTTTATAGGAATTGTTTTAAACCTGTACAAGGAAGAATTGACATCTATCCTGTATTGACCCTTCCAATACACAAACATGTTATGTGTCTCCATTTGTTTTGATCTTTGATTTCCTTCATTGGTGTTTTATAGTTTGTATGCTTTATAAGATTTACATTTTAAGTATCCAATTTTTTAAAAAAGCAATTGTATACATCACAGATAGGAATGTAAAATGGTTCAGCCAATGTGGGAAATAGTTTAGTGGTTCCTCAAAAGTTTATACATAGAATTACGATGTGATCCAGTAATTCCACTCCCAGGAATAAACCAAAAATAATTGAAAAATAATTGAAAAAAGATACTCAAGGGGTGCCTGGGTGGCTCATTTAGTTAAGCATCTGCCTTCAGCTCAGGTCATGATCCCAGGGGCCTGGGAGGTCCATATCAAGACACATAATAAAGAAAATGGCAAAAAGTAGTGATTAAGAGAAAATTTTAAAATCAGCAAGAAGAAAGAAAACAGTTACATATAAGGGAAACCCCTTAAGGCCATCAGCTGATTTTTCAGCAGGAACTTTGCAGGCCATAAGGGAGTATAATGATATATTCAAAGTGTGGAAAGAAAAAACCTGCAACTAAGAATATTGTACCCAGCTCAGCTATCATTCAAAATAGAAAAAGAGATAAAGAATTTCCCAGACAAACAACAGCTAAAGGAATTTATCACCACTAAACCAGACTTATAAGAAACATTAAATTTATTCATTTATTTATTTATTTACTTACTTACTTACTTATTTTAGTTTTTAAAAGGTAATCTCTGGGATACCTGGGTGGTTCAGTTGGTTAAGCATCTACCTTTGGCTCAGGTGCTGGGATGCAGCCCTGCATCTGGGTTCCTGCTCAGTGAGGAGTCTACTTCTCTCTCTTGCTCTGCCTGCCACTCTCCCTGCCTGTGCTCTTTCTTTCTCTGTCAAATAAATAAATAAAATCTTTTTAAAAAATAAGAATTTTGAATGGCAATGGACTAAATACTTCAGTCAAAAGACATGAGGTGATGGAATTGATTTTAAAAAAGCAAGGCTCATCTATATGCAGCCTACAAGTGACCCACTTCAGATCTAAAGACATATGCAGATTAAAAGTGAAGGGATGGATAAACATTTATCTTACAAATGTATGTAAAAACAACAGAATATTTACATTCTTTTTTTAAAAAAAAGAATATACATTCTTTTCAAGTGCACAAGGAACATTCCCCCAAATAGAACACGCTTTTAGGTCACAAAACAAATCTCAACAAATTTAAAAAGACTCAAATCATATCGTGCATCTTTTCTGACCTCAACAATATTTAATTAGAAATCACATTTAACTAAAATTTAACTAGAAATCAATCACAATAAAAAAAACTGTAAAGAAGGAAAATACATGGAGACTAAGTAACATGCTATTAAACAATGAATGGGTCAACCAAGAAATCAAAGAGGAAATCAAAAAATCATGGAGACAAATGAAAATGAAAACACAGTCAACCAAAATCTTTGGGATGCAGCAAAAGCTAAGAGGGAAAATTATAGCCATGTAGGTCTACCTCAAGAAGCAAGAAAAATCTCAAATAAACAACCTAACTTTACACTTAAAGAAACTAGAAAAATGAGAATAAACAAAGCTCAAAACCATTAGAATGAAGGAAAAAATAAAGATTAGAGCAGAAATAAAGAAATAGAGACTAAAAAATAAAACAGATCAATGAAACCAAGAGCTGACTCTTTGTTTTGTCATTTTTTGTTTTTTGTTTTAAGTAGGCTCCAGGTCCAATGTGGGGCTTAAACACATGACCCTGAGATCAAGAGTCCTATGCTCCCCTGACTGAGCTAGATAGGCATCCCAGGAACTGTTTCTTTAATTTTTTTTAGTGATTTTTAATGTATTTCTTTATTAGAGAGAGAGAGTATGTGTGCGAGTTGGGGATGAGCAGAGGGGGAGTGAAAAAACCTCAAGCAGACTCTGCACTGAGCATGGAGTCTAACACAGGGCTTGATCTCACAACCCTGAGATCATGATCTAAGCCAAAATCAAGAGTCAGACACCTAACTGACTGAGCTACTCAGGTGCCCTCGAACTGGTTCTTTAAAAGATCAATGAAATTGATAAACCTTTAACTCACCAAAAAGAAGAGCAAGGACTCAAATATAATCAGAGATAAAGGAGAAGAAATAACCAACATCATAGAAATATGAAGGATTATAAGAGAATATGATAAAAAAAAACTACATGCCAATAAATTGGACAACCTAGAAGAAATGGATAAATTCCTAGAAATATATAACCTTCCAAAACTGAATCAGGAGGAAATAGAAAATTTTAATAGACTAATTAGTAATGAAATTGAATTAGTAATCAAAAAACTCCCCAAAAACAAAAATCCAGGACCAGATGACTTCACAGGTGAATTCTACCAAACATTGAAAGAAGAGTTAATACCAATTCTTCTCAAACTTTTCCAAAAACCAGAGGAGAGAGAAAGCTTCCAAATTCATTCTATAAGGCCAGCATTACCCTGCTACCAAAACCACATACAGATACTACAAAAAAAGAAGACTACAGGCCAATATCTCTAACGAGCATAGTTGCAAAAATCCTCAACATGATATTAGCAAACTGAAACCAACAATACATTAAAAAAATCATTTAGCATGATCCAGTGGGATTTATTCCAGGGATGTAAGGCTAGTTCAATATTCACAAATCAATAAACATGACACATCACATTAACAAGAGAAAGGATAAAAACCATACGATCATCTCAATAGATGCAGAAAAAGCATTTGACACAGTACAACATCCATTCGTGATAAAAACTCTCAATAAAGTAGGATTAGAGGGAATGTATCTCAACATAATAAAGGTCATATATTAAAATCCCATAGACAACATCCTCCTCAATGGTAAAAAAAACTGAGAGCTTTTCTTCTAAGATCAGAAACAAGACAAGATGCCCACTCTCACCACTTTTATCCAACTTAGTAATGGAAATCCACAGTAGTCAGACAAGAAAAATAAATAAAGGGCATCCAAATTGGTAAGGAAGAAGCAAAACTTTCATTATTTTTTTTTAAGATTTCGTGTATTTATTTGACAGAGAATGAAATACAGAAAGAGAGAGAGAGCACAATCAGGTGGAGCAGCAGGCAAGGGAGAAGGAGAAGCAGGCTCCCCGATAAGCAGAGAACTCATGGGGCTTGATCCCAGGACCCCAGGATCATGACCTGAGCTGAATGGCAAACACTTAACCGACTGAGCCTCCCAGGTGCCCCAAAACTTTTATTATTTACAGATGACAATGATATGACACTATATATCAAATCTCAAAGACTCCACCAAAAAAATTACTTGAACTGGTAAATCAATTCAGTAAAGCCACAGGGTACAAAATAAACATACAGAAATCTGTTGCATTCCTATACACTGATAATGAAGCAGAAATGAAATTAAGAAAATAATCCCATTTATAGTTGTATCAAAAATGATAGGATACCTAAGAATAAACCTAACCAAAGAGGTAAAAGACCTGTACTCTGAAAACTATAAAACATTGATGAAAGAAATTGAAGATGACACAATTTTTTTTATTTCTTTTATTGGAGTTCGATTTGCCTACATATAGCATAACACCCAGTGCTCATCCCGCCAAGTGCCCCCCTCAGTGCCCATCACCCAGTCACCCCAACCCCCCACCCACCTCCCCTTCCACTACCCCTTATTCATTTCCCAGAGATAGGTGGATGACACAAAAATTGAAAGACATTCCATGCTCATGGATTGGAAGAACACATATTGTTAAAATGTCCATACTACCGAAAACAATATTCACATTTAATGCAATCCCTATCAAAATATCAACAGCATTTTGGGGACACCTGGGTGGCTCAGTCGGTTAAGCAGCCAACTCTTGACTTCGGTTCAGGTCATGATCTCAGGGTTCTGGGATTGAGCTGTGTGTCAGGCTCTACACTTAGCAAGGAGTCTACCTAAGGATTCTCTCTCCCTCTCCCTCTGCCCCTCCCCTTCTCATGCTCTCTTTCTCTCTCTCTAACATAAATAAATCTTTTTTTTTAAGATTTTATTTATTTATGAGAGAGAGAGAGAGAGATAGAGAGAGAGAGGCAGAGACACAGGCAGAGGGAAAAGCAGGCTCCATGCAGGGAGCCTGACATGGGACTCGATCCCAGGACTCTGGGACCACTCCCTGGGCTGAAGGCAGGCGCTAAACTGCTGAGCCATCCAGGGATCCCCCAAATAAATCTTTAAAAATAATATCAACAGCGTTTTTCACAGAACTAGAATAAACAATTCTGAAATTTGTGTGGAACCCCAAAAGACCCTGAATAGCCAAAGTAATCTTGAAAAAGAAAAGCATCACAATTCCAGACTTCAAGTTATATTACAAAGTGGTAGTACTCAAAACAGTATGGTATCAGTACAAAAATAGACACATAGATCCATGGGGCAGAATAGAAAAACCAGAAATAAACCCACAATTATATGGACAATTAATTTTTGACAAAGGAGAAAAGAATATCCAATGGAAAAAAGATAGTCTCTTCAACAAATGGTATTGGAAAAACTGGACACTACATGAAAGAATGAAACTGGATGACTCCTACACAATGCACAAATTCAAAATGTATTAAAAACCTAAATGTGAGAAGTGATACCATAAAAATTCCAGAAGAGAGCACTACAGGTCAGTAATCCCTCTGACAACAGCCATAACATTTTTTAAGATATGTCTCCTAAGACAAGGGAAATAAAAGCAAACATAAACTATTGGGACTACATCAAAATAAAAAGTTTCTGCACAGTGAAGAAAGCCATCATCAAAACGAAAGGGCAACCTACTGAATGGGAGAAGATATTTACAAACGATATATCCATCATGGGGTTACTTTTCAAAACATAAAGAACTGATAAAACTCAATGCCAAAGAAATAAATAATCTGGTTAAAAAATAGGAAGGGACATTTTTCCAAAGAAGACGGATGGCCAAGAGACACATCAAAAGATGCTCGACATCACTAATCATTAGGGAAATGTAAATGAAAACCACAATGAGATATCACTTTAACAATGTCAGAATGGCTAGAATCAAAAAGAAATAATAAGATCTCTTGCTGCAGCAACACAAGTGGGAGCACCAGGCACTGGGCTCAGAGCAGAACTCCAAGGATCACTTTACAAAAATGACAGACAAACCAGACATGGATGGGGGAAATTGCCAGCTTCCATAAGGCCAAGGTGAAGAAGACAGAGATGCAGAGAAGAACACTCAGCCAACCAGAGACCATTGAGCAGAAGAGGAGTGAAATTTCCTAAGAACCTAGAGGATTCCCCCATCATCTCTAAGACATCCCAGTCAAGATGTGAGGAAGAAGAGCCACCTGCAAGATGGACATGAGTGACAAGCTGCACTGTGGACCCCGGGCACCCTGTGCCTACACCACTGACTTGTGGGTCTCTGAGGGGATCCCACAATCAGACTGCCAAATTCTCTGGTTTGCCTGGGATATTTTAGCAAGTTTTTTGTATGATTAATGAAAAATAAAACACACCTTGTGGCAAAAAAAGAAAGAAAGAAAGAAAGAAAGAAAGAAAGAAAGAAAGAAAGAAAGAAAGAGAGAGAGAAGAAAGAAAGAAAGAAAGAAGAAAAGAAAGAAAGAAAGAAAGAAAGAAAGAAAGAAAGAAAGAAAGAAAGAAAGAAAGAAAGAAAGAAAGAAAGAAAGAAAAAGTGTTGGTGAGGATGTGGAAAAAGAATCCTTGTTACACTGTTGGTGGGATGTAAATTGGTGCAGCCACTGTAGAAAACAATATAGGGGTTCCTCAAAAAATTAAACATAGGATTGCCATATGATCCACTAATTTCACTGGGTATTTACTCAAAGGAAACAAAAAACTAATTCAAAAAGATATATGCACCCCTATGTTTATTTCAGCATTGCTTACAATAGCCAAGATATGGAAACAGCAAGAGTTGGATAGATAGATAGATAGATAGATAGATAGATAGATAGATAGATAGATGATAGATAGATACATAGATATCCATAGATATTTTTTTTAAGATTTTATTTATTTATTCATAGAGATACAGAGAGAGAGAGAGAGAGGCAGAGACACAGGCAGAGGGACAAGCAGGCTCCATGCAGAGAGCCTGACGTGGGACTCGACCCAGGGTCTCCAGGATCACGCCCTGGGCTGCAGGCGGTGCTAAACCGCTGTGCCACCGGGGCTGCCCCCAGATATCCATAGATAAATGGATAAAGAATATATATAAATAATACAATAAAATATTAGTCATAAAAAGAATGAAATCTTGCCATTTGCAACATGGGTAGACTTAGAGGTTATAATGCTAAGTGAAATAAATCAGACAGAAAGACAAATTCCAAATGGTTTCACTCATATGTGAAATTTAAGAAATGAAACAAATGAACAAAGAGGAGAAGAAACAACTCCAAACCCTTTGCTTTTCGGTGGTGGGGGAATGCTGAAATAGATAAAGGGAATGAAAAGCACACTTTACTATCTTTAAGATTTTATTTATTTATTCATGAGAGACAGAGAGAGAGAGACAGAGGCAGAGGGAGAAGCAGACTTCATTCAGGGAGCCCGACGTGGGACTTGATCCCAGGTCTCCAGGATCACACTCTGGGCTGAAGGCGGCACTAAACCGCTCGCTAAGCCACCTGGGCTGCCCAAAAGCACACTTTTCTTGATGAGCACTGAGAAATGTATAAAATTGTTGAATCATCCTTTTGTACATCTGAAACTAACATACTATGTTAATTATATTTAAATAAAAAAGAAGATACTCAAATGTATGTGTTCATGTGTTCACAATAGCACTACTTACAATAGTCAAAAGATGAAAACATTCCAAATGTCCAATAATGGATGAACAAATTGTAGTCTACACATATAATAGAGTATTATGCAGCCAGAAAAAAGAATGAGATACTGATACATGTTAAATGTTGGTTAACCTCAAAGACATGCTAAGTGAAAGAAGCCAGACACAAAAGGTCACATTTCTTTTATTCGAAATATCCAGAATAGGTAAATCCAGAGGCAGAATGCAGATTGGTGGTTTCCAAGGAATGGGGGGTGGGGAGAGGAATGGAGAATAACTGCTTAATGGATATGTGGCTCCCGTTTAGGGTGATGAAAACATTTTGGGAGTAGATAAAGGTAGTAGTTGAACAATATTGTGAATGTATTAAGCGCCATTAAAATTTTCACTTTAAAATAGTTAATTTTGTTGTATGGATTTTATCTTAATAAAAAATATTATAGTTTTACAAAAAGCAATTGCAAATGGTTATTACATTTTTAATTTCACTGTCCATGTATCTCAGTTTATAGAAATACAATTGATGTTTGTACTTTTATCTTGTATTCTGAGACTTTGCTGGATTCACTTATTGGTTCTAGGCAATACTTTTTTTGGTAGATTCCTAGGAATTTTCTGCATGGACAATCATATCACCTGTAAATAGGGACTGTTTCATTTGTTCCTTTCCAATTTGTAAGACTTTCTTTCTTTCTTTTCTTTCTCTCTCTCTCTTTTTTTTTTTTCCTTATTGCACTGGCTCGAACTTCTAGCACCATGTTGAATAACAGTGGTAAGAGCAGGTATCCTCGCCTTATTCCTGGTTTTAGGGGAAAAGCATTCAGTCTTTTACTATTAAGTATAATGTTAGCTGTAGGTATTTTATAGATGCTCTTTATATTTCTGAGAATTTTTAAAAATATTTATTTATTTATTAGAGAGAGAGAATGTGCAGGAGCAGAGGGGAGGGGCAGAGGGAGAGGGAGAAGCAGACTCCCCGCTGAGCAGGGAGCCCTATCTGGGGCTTGATCCTAGGACACCAGGATCATGATCTAAGCCAAAGGCAGATGCTTAACCACCTGAGCTGAGGCACCTAGGTGCCCTGGAAAAGATTCTTAAGCAGGTTCCATGCCCCCAGTAAAGAGCCCTGTGTGGGGCTTAATCTCACTACCCTAAGATCATGACCTGAGCTGAAATCAAGAGTTGGATGCTTAACAAACTGAGCTACCCAGGTGCCCCTCTATAATGTTTACGGTGTCTGGTTTTTTTTTTTTTTTAAGATTTTATTTATTTATTCACGATAGACATAGAGAGAGAGGCAGACATACAGGCAGAGGGAGAAGCAGGTTCCATGCCAGGAGCCTGACATGGGACTCGATCCCGGGACTCCAGGATCGCGCCCTGGGCCAAAGGCAGGCACCAAACCGCTGAGCCACCCAGGGATCCCAAGGGTATCTGTTTTTATACCTTTTTTAGCTGTTTCTCTAGCTATTACTATATATACACAATTTTTCAGTCTACTAGTGTCATCATTTTACCAGTTCAAATGTAGAAACCTAATGTCCCTTTACTTTCCTCCTTTTATAATTTTTTTAAAAGATTTTATTTATTTATTCGTGAAAGACAGAGAGAGAGAGAGAGAGAGAGAGAGAGAGAGAGGCAGAGACACAAGCAGAGGGAGAAGCAGGCTCCATGCTGGAGGCCTGATGTAGGACTCGATCTCCGGTCTCCAGGATCACGGCCTGAGCCAAAGGCAGGCGCCAAACCACTGAGCCACCCAGGGATCCCCTCCTCCTTTTATAATTATTTTAAATGCTACTTCTACATATATTTAGAACCACAATGTCATAATTTTTGCTTCAATCATTATTTCAGAAATTCAAGAGGAGGAACATGTCGTATTTACCCATATTTTTGCCTACCAGTTTACTTTTTTCCTTCCTGATGTCCTACTTCTTTTGATTTCTTCCTTCCTGTCTAGAAAACTTTCTTCAGCCATTCTTTTAGGGTAGGTCTGCTAACAACAAATTTTTCTAGTCCTCCTTTATCTAAGAATGTCTTGATTTTCCCCTTTATTCTCATAGGCTATTTTAAATGGATTCTGATTTGACAGTTTTCTTCAGCACTAGAAAAATATGCTACTTCCTTTGGGTTTTCATGATTTCTGATGAGAAATCTGGTGTCATTTGAATTGTTTCTCCTGCAGGTGAGGTGTCATCTGTCATTTGCTGCTCCCAAGAACTTTTGTCATTAGTTTTTTTTTTTTTTTTTTTAACGATTTTACTAATTTATTCATGATAGACACGCAGAGAGGCAGAGATACAGGCAGAGGGAGAAGCAGGCTCCCTGCAGGGAACCTGATGTGGGGACTTGATCCCCAGACCCAGGATCATGCCCTGAGCCAAAGGCAGATACTCAACTGCTGAGCCACCCAGGCGTCCCTTGTCATTGGTTCTTACAAGTGTGATTATAAAGTGTCTGGTGCAGATTTTTGTTTGTTTGGGGTTCACTCACGTCCTCCTCCCTCTAATGTTAACTACTACTTACTAGGCAACAGCTGTATATCAACGTACTGTGCTAGGCATTTTATATACACTATTGTTAATTCCACCCACAAACCTGGGAGTTAGATGTTTGGGTTAAACAACATGAAACTGTCATGGCTTCATTCAATTTCTTGAATCTATAGGCTTATGTCTTTTAACATATTTAGGACATTTAAACTATACTTTTTTTTTTATTTAAGATTTTATTTATTTATTCATGAGAGAGAGAGAGGCAGAGACACAGGCAGAGGGAGAAGCAGGCTCCATGCAGGGAGCCTGACGTGGGACTCGATCCCGGGTCTCCAGGATCATGCCCTGGTCCGAAGGCAGCACTGAACCGCTGAGCCACTTGGGCTGCCCTAAACCATTACTTCTTTGGGTATTTTTTCAATCTGCCCTCTTTTTTCCCCCTCTTTTTTTTTTTTCTTTCTTTCTGAGACTCCCATGACACAAATGTTAGATCTTCTATTATAGTCCCATAGGTCCTTGAGGCTGTTAATTTTTTTTCCAGTCTGTTTTTTCTGTGCTAGATAGAACAATTTCTTTTGTTCTTTCTTCCAATTCACTGCTTTTTTCCTCTAAGATAACCTGTTTTGGCATCTACTTATGATCTTTTCTCATTTAGTTTGAGATCTTCCTGGCTCTTGGAATTAGTGATTTTCAATTAAAACCTGGACATTCTGGAAATTATTAGCCTCTGGATCTTATTGAAATCTACTTTAGCTAGCTTAACCTGAAACCACTCCAGCAGAAGGCAGCAAGGGTCATTGTCTTGATATTGCTAAATGGAGGTAGAAGTTCAGGTTACCACTCAGCTACTGTTGTCACTCAAGGGAGTGTTAACAGTGTTACTGTTGAGTGGAGGTGGGAGTTCCAACCTCCCAATAAGCCTCCACTGGTACTTCCCCAGCTCCTAGGAGTAGGAATGCCTGATCACTGCCCCCCTAAATGGCATTCACTGATGTAATAGGAAAGGATGGCTTTTTTGTCATTGGGTGGTGATGAAAGTCCTCAACTACCACTTGGCCTCTGACACCACCCCAGCAGAGAGGGAGGCACTTGTTAATGCCCGATGGGCAGTCTAAGTCCAGGCTCCCTGCATGGTATCCACTAACATGATGGGGGGGTAGGCAGAGACAGGGTCTGTTATTGCTGGGGGCGGGGGGGTCCCTTCTCAGCTTTTTCTGACACTACCCTGGTAGTTGTGATAGGGGACAGTGTTAGAGTGCCTGGTGAGGGTGGAAGTCTAGGCTCCCCTCTTGATCTTTCTTGGAATGGGTTAGAGGTAGGAGTGGGGTCCATAATTTTTCCTTGTGGTAATTGGCTGGAGAACATTTATTTTCTGAAAGTTTTGTCTGATTAGATAATACATTTCCTAGTCCTTTGACTAGAGTAGGTTTTCCTTATTTTGCTTGTCTGTGCTCATAGGTACTTTAGATTGCTGACTTCTTCAGCTACACATTTGAGCTGTATGAGGCAATAGAAAACTCAGGGAATTCAGTACCATCTTGTGTCTTGGTCCTGAGGTCCCTGACTAGCCTGCTTTCTCTCCTCCTTTCGGAATGTTTTATATATAATGTTTTAGTTGTACTTAACAGAAGGAATAAGGAAGATTATGTCTATCTTTCCAGAAGTCAGTCTCCAGATATAATTATTTCATACTGTTTTTGATCATTTCAGTATCTCAAAACCCTGGGGATCTAGATATTTTTTCTGTTCTCACTTATGATACATCATTTTCCTTATTATCTTTTTTTTTTTTTAAATTTTTATTTATTTATGATAGTCACACAGAGAGAGGAGAGAGGCTGAGACACAGGCAGAGGGAGAAGCAGGCTCAATGCACTGGGAGCCCGACGTGGGACTCGATCCCGGGTCTCCAGGATCGCGCCCTGGGCCAAAGGCAGGCGCCAAACCGCTGCGCCACCCAGGGATCCCTTATTATTATCTTTTAAATTTTCAGGTGGACATTCTGAGGACCTAAATTAAAATTGCTTTCTCCAGAGAGGATTTGCATATACCTCTGCTGGAAGCCACGAGGCTTACTAGAGATCATTTTAATTCTCTTCAAGGGTCCTAGTTTCTTTCTTTTTTTTTTTTTTAATTTATGATAGTCACAGAGAGAGAGAGAGAGAGAGAGAGAGAGGCAGAGACACAGGCAGAGGGAGAAGCAGGCTCCATGCACCGGGAGCCCGACGTGGGATTCAATCCCGGGTCTCCAGGATTGTGCCCCGGGCCAAAGGCAGGCGCTAAACCGCTGCGCCACCCAGGGATCCCAAGGGTCCTAGTTTCATATAGAATTCTCAGGTTGTTTTCCTGTCCTGCAGCAGGATTGCTCAAGGGTTAGTAGTCAAATTCCAGGGCTATTATTGGCATTTGTACCCAAAGATGTTAGCTTCACTTCTTTACCAGTGCTAGAAAATATTTATCTTCTTTTTGTGAGAAAAGGATTGGTACAACTTGAAGGTATTCCTCATTTTTCTGCAAGCCCAGAAATGCTTTTCAAAAACTGTTTGTTAGAGTTTTATGCAGGAGCTGGTGGTATTGTGGTTAGAGGGCCAAAATCACTGGAGGAAATGCAAACCCCTGCATAGGACATTTGGTAGTACTACCTTGAAAACTGGAAAAACAATATACTCCTAATTACCAGATTTACGTTCAAAGGCCAGACATGAAGTCTTTATTGTTAGTGTTTTAAATTCCTTAATGAAAGTTGTCATTTTAGGTGGATGAGATAGATTATGAGAATATTGTTTTTACACCAAAACTAAGCCTTGTTCACTATATTACTGTAACTGAGTTCTGGGTACTGACAAACAGTCTTCTTGGGAGGAGTTAGGAACTGATGAAAACTAGAATATTAGAGAGTATACTCGAAAACAGTGAGGTATACCAGCTATAAAACATGATCTAACCTGAAGTCTATGGTTCAGTCCCACTATAAAGGCTGTAGCTGAAAAATTCTTTGGTTATTTTTCCCAAGAGAATATACCAAATCTTTATGTTTCTGCAGCTAGCTCACTTCATTCCAATAACCTATTTCAAAAGTCTAACTCCAGAGACCTGAGTTTTTGATAATCAGTGCTGTTTTATTCATGACTCTTCTTTCTTCATTTGTTCAGTAAATTCAAGAAGCCAAGAGTCAAACTGGAGCTTCCATAAAATGTTTTTCTCCTCATAATCCCTCATAATCTGTACAGCCGACACCATACCCAGTATGTGTGATGATAGGAGTCTCTAACAAAGTTAAATATAGTACTTTAGTAAGGAATATAGGTTAAACCACAAATACATTTATTTCTCTAAGAACAGTATACCATTTTTAAATTAAAAAAAATTATCAACTGTCTCTGCAGTTTCCTTGCTCTTATTAAACTGATTTTAAAAATCCAAGAGCAGAGCAATTCACCCGCACAATCGTTAAGTTGCAAATCTCTCCTTTGTCACAGAGCAAGAACACGTTCAACTGCAGAAAATAACTTCTAAGTATTCACAGATGGAGTACCCATATCCACTTGTCATGCATTCCAGTGCCTCATGGCAACCTTTTCAATTATCTAATTTCTAACCTAGTTTCTTTTTATAATCTGAAAACAAAGAATCACCTAAGTAAGACACCCCTTCAGAGCACTGCTGAAAATGTACTAAACATAGAGATATCTCAAATCTCTGTTCTAAATGTTAAAAATATATTAGCACATACAGAAAATATCTGTAGATATATTCTATTAGGTCCTAACGAGTTTTTATTTCTCCCTTTTTGATAATGTCTTCAATTTCTTCTGAGACTTCTCCTTTGTAGTCATTTGGTTCTATTGCATTTAACTTCTTTTGATACTCCAGTGGCAAACCGTTTTCTTTTGCACCTAGGCAAATGACCTAGAAATGGTTAAAATAAATGAGAAATATCTTTTAGTTGGGAACATAATTAAATAGACCACAGCTTCATGTGCAGTATCAAAGTACAAAATATTAGCTTTCAGATAACTCTAGAATAAACAATTATAGAACAAAATAAAGACAGTCATTCCTCTCACAATGAGCATGAATGTGCAGGGAGTTTTCAAAGCCACAAGATACATCCTTATGGAGTATCAATTCTACTCAATAACATATTCAGATATTTTTAAAAACTGAAGTATAACATATAGTGTTATATTAGTTTCAGGTATACAATATAAGGACTCAAGAATTCTTTACATTACTCAGTGTTCATCATAGTAAGTATGCTCTTAACCTCTTTCGCCTATTTCATTCCCCTACCCACCTCCCCTAAGGTAACCACCAGTTTGTTCTCTGTATTTAAGAGTCTATTTTTTTGTCTGTTCATTTGTTTGCTCATAAATTCCAAGTATGAATGAAATCATATAGTATTTGTCTTTCTGTCTGACTTATTTCATTTACCATAATACCTTCTAGGTCCAGCTGTGTTGCTGTAAATAGCAAGATCTCATTCTTTTTTTTATGGCTGAGTGATATTCCATTGTATGTATGTGTGTGTGTGTGTGTGTGTGTGTATACTCACACACACCATGTCTTATTTATCCAAACTATGGATGGACACTTGGGTTGCTTCCATATCTTGGTTATTGTAAATAATGCTGCGGTAAACACAGGGGTGCATATATCTTTTCAAATTAATGTTTTCATTTTCTTTGGGTAAATACCCAGTATCAGAATTACTGGATCAAATGATAATGCTATTTTTAATTTTTTGAGGAACCCCTATACTGTTTTCCACAGTGGCTGTACCCGTTTGCATTCCCACAAGCAGCACATCAGGGTTTCTTTTTCTCCACATTCTTGCTAACATGTTATTCCTTTTGTTTTTTATTCTACTCATTCTACTTTAAAACATTTTTATTTTATGACAAAAACTTTTTGTATAGAATTCGCATGATCTATTAAGAAAAAACACCATTCTTTAAAAAAAAATTAAAGTTTTCAGGGAGCAGTTTTAGTTTAATCTGAGTCTACTCTGCCTCTGAATTAGAACTGAGGTAATAAATGACAACTATGCTTAGTGGGTACTTCTCAGATTCATAGCAGTTTAATTCTTCTAGGCTCCATACTAGAAAATTCCAGATTAGCCCAGGAACTGGTCATCCACTCCAGGTGCTATGTCCTGATTAGGCCTTCCACAAGTACCTAAGTTTAGGTTTCTAAAAAGGGATGCTGGGGTTTCTATCCCACATTCTTCTCCTATGCTTGTGGGAGTGATTTCTCTGGTTCTGAAAGACAAGATGACTTTTTTCCCTCCATTTTAGGATGGAAAACATTTCAGCAATAGGAAATATATTTTTTCTCCATAAAAATGAATCTTACTATTACGAAATATTCTTTAGTGGAGGAAAAAAAATGCCTATGTACAGAATAAATCCACTAAAAATACACGCATATATGTTATTTTCTACTTGAAGAAAGAAAACACACACCTGGAATTATGGCTTTATATATTTCCAAAGTTTTTAAAAATAAATGTGGTTTAGGAACATGGTTCTTTCATTACAAATAAATCTGAACATTTTTCAATTTGCAAGTTAGGTAAATAACTATCACCTTTGCATTAAAAACATTTTGATTAAAATGAAGTGTCCACAGGGGTAGGACAGGCAAAAAAAGAATGAAGTATTCAGGTAGAATTTAATGCATACAAAGTCTTTTTAAAACAAGATCTTTTTTAGTTTATCTCATTGGAAAATAAAAAGGAATCACCAAAAGTCTTTGCAAGTAGTTTACCTTTTTATACTGGGGAGATGGGGGAGCACTCTCATAATTTTTCATCTGATAACTTCGACAGGTTATTTCTTTTCCTTCTTGAGTATAAACATCAACTTCTATTGGAACATATGTTCCGCTTTTAACCCCTTCTTGCCTGAAACCAGAACAGCCAAATTTTAAACATATTTGACTTAACCAAGTTAGTTTACTGGATTAAAAATTTACCTATATATGGAGGTACTTGCTCCCTACGTATTTTGGGATATGCAGAAAATATTATAAATACTACTACAACAAAAGTAAACTTAGTATTTCAATTGGAAAGCCTCTTAGTATTACTTGGTATACTTCTAACAGACCTCTATATTTATCCTATCTAAGCACATGCTTGAATATAGTTATTTCAATCTTTATACCCTTCAACATTGCCCTCTAGGCTATAAAAAATGACTGTTCCGACAACAATATTCATCCAAAGAAAAGTAGAAGGAAGGGCTCATTCTCATTCACCAGTGACATTAAGGTATCAAGCATATCAGATAATGTGTTCTTCTAAAGTCCTACTCCTTTCTGCCAACTTTCTTTGTATACATGTTCTGTCACACAACTCTTCAGAGTTCTAGTTGTAAAAAGTATCAAAAACATTTCTAGTATGTTGTCAAAGTTTTCACAAGTTATTCCTTTTTTGCTGACTCAACTGCAGCCTTAAAGAATTACTTTTTTAAAAAGTGACTCTAATAAAAATTGAACTGCTTTTGAAACCAATAAAAAGATGCAACAATTACAAATATCTTCAGGCATTTTCACAATATGAAACTACAAAGATCTTTTATAAAAGATAAATAGAACAAAAATAAGGACTTCCATTTTTTGCATTAGAGATTATAAACGTCCCCTCAAATCTCAATCAAAATATGTGAGCCTTCTAGGCATTTTCTTTTTCTTTTTTAATGTAGGCTCTACACCCAACATAGGGCTTGAACTGACAACCCTGAGATCAAGAGTTGCATGCTCTATGGACTGAGCCAGTCAGAGGCCACTAGGCTTTTCTTTTTAGGATGTGCACATTATACCTTTTATGTTAACTCTAAAGTGTAAAGAACATAGTATATGGTTTTGAAAAACCAACACATATATACACATCTTTGCATATGATCCACTTTCTGAATTAGTTATTATTTAACTTATAATTAGAAGCCACCTACTTATCCAGAGAACTTAAATTGCTTTTGTTCATTTTCCATACTACTCCCCATACTTCATCTCCAGGACTTTGAAAAATGGTGGCTATACCTCCATGCCAAGTTTCACTTGTTTTGCCTTGGGAATTGCCAAAGTCAAGCTTAAAATCCTACAAAGGAAACCAAAATGATATAATCAATATCCACTTAAACCCAAATTTCCTTCCTTAAAATAAAAAAAAATTACCCTGAACTCCATGCAATTAAAACATAAACTTTGAGTTCCTTCTCTGCATAAGGAACCATAAAAAATACAAAGATAAAACAAGGACCCAGATCTCAAGGACTGTATTTCTTCATATTCTTCTTTAAAAGTGAAATGTACACTACATATATAATATGTATACATCTTACCATAAACAGTTTAAAGGTTTAAAAAACCCTTGTAATTCCAATGCCTTAACATAACTATTTTCATTTTTGACCAGTCTACCTACATACACATAGATTTTAACTTAGAGGCAACCGTAGTATACATAATTGTTGAGTCTCGGTAGCTACATAGGGCTTATAACCTACTTTTATGTATGTAGAGAGTATCCTACTAGCATCTATCACCATGTTTGCCCTCAAGGAGCTGGCATTTGAGGGTGATTTGTATACTTACTAACAGTAATTTAACATTCATGAATTATACTATTATATCTATAATAAACTTAAGAGCAGCTAACACTAGTACATTACTAGTGCTATAACTACACTATGAGCTTTATATGGACTCTCCTTTTTATCCTGCCAACAACCTTATTATACCCATTTATCAGTAAGAAAAACTGTGGCTTCTAAAGATTAAGCAACTTGCCCAAGGTCTCACAACTAATAGGTAGTGGAGCCAGGTTTCCAGTTGGGCCGCTTCCCTATAGAGATGGGTAAATCAGAGCAGAGAGTACTGGGAAAGATTAAAAACCCTTATTTGGCTGTTTGGTATAGAAAATTTCTTTTCATCTCTCCAGCGCTTAGTTTCCTTAATAATAAAAGGCTGGACTAGATACTGAATCTAAGGTTTATATTTTATCCCTGTCACCTTTATTTTCTTAGAAATGTCAGACGTTTCAGAAGAAAGGTTGGTATGAGTGACCAGTCTCTTCTTCAATTGGTTTACTGGACCAAGTAGCCCCGTCAGGACATCAGGAGAGCAGATAAAAAGTCACAACCACATTAGGTACTGGCTGTCCACTGCTAAATCCAATAGACAATTTTCATTCCTCTGCTTGCTCCACATTTCGGCTGCTTCTAACATAGTTAACCACCCTGTCTTGTTCTGTCTCCTTCCTGACTTTCCGACTGTTCCCTGATCTTAATTCCTTTTGCTAATTCTTCCTCCATACCTGGCCTTTAAATGATAGAGTGGCTAAGGGCTCAGTTTAGGTCCTTTTCCCTGTTCATCAGCAATTTGTTCAAGACAGTCTATCCGCTCCAATGACTTTAAATACCATCCAATATTCCAATCATGTTTTAATTCAACCCAGATCTCTCTTCTAAACTTCAGAAGTGCTTAGAACAGGGCCTACCACACAGTGAATAGTTAATAAATGCTCACTAATATTTCACTCCTCACTTGGATGTACAACAAGCATCTCAAACTCAGTATGTTCAAAAACTAATTCTCCTCTTCTCTTTACAAATACACCATCATCTACCCTATTGCATCCAAAACCTTAGTCACCTCTGTTATCTCTTCCTCTCTTCATAATCAATCACCAAGGCCTAACATTGGTATCTCCTAAATCTCTCTCTAGCCCATTTACCCTCCGCTGCTATCAGTTCAAGGTACCATTATCCTTAGCATGCATTGCTACAAAAGCTTTCTAACTGGGCTCCCTACAACCACTGCTGTCTCCCTTTCCAATCCATTTTCCATAGCAACCAGAATGAGCTTTGAAGTTGTAAATTTCATCTTTCATTTGCTTAAATTCTGCAATGGATCTTTTCATTGCTCACAAGATAAAGACCAAAGTCTTCTTTGGCCTCTATGGCCCTGTAACATGTGGTACTTCCCTACCTCTCTAGTTGCCATGCTATATCCTCCTCACACATTAAACTCCAGCCATAGCAGCTGGATGATCCAGCTTCTTCTTTCCTGAGGTCATTCGTACATGCTGTTCCTTCTCTTTTCTTGGTCTCCCCCTGCCCAATCATTCAAGTCTCTGTGTAAAAGTCATATTTCAGGAAGAGCTTTACTAAGCTCTTAGGTCAGGACCCCAAGTCATAGATTCCCACAGTATCTTGCAGGTTTCCTTTAAAAAAAAAAAAAAAAGATTTTATTTATTTATTAATGAGAGACATACACAGAGTGAGAGAGGCAGAGACACAGGCAGAGGGAGAAGGAGAGAAGAGGCTCCATGCAGGGAGCCCGACATGGGACTCCAGGATCACACCCCAGGCCGAAGGCGGCGCCAAACCGCTGGGCCACTGGGGCTGCACCCCCCTCATTTTTTTTTAAAGACTTCACTTTTTTATAGCAGTTTTAGGTTCACAGAAAAATTCAGAGGAAGGTACAACATGTCTCCTCTTTAAACTCACCATATCCGTAACCGAATAATCATTTGCTTGATAGCTCTTCCACTTGTCCCAACTATAAGCATCTGAACTTCTTTCCCACAGTTGGGCAACCTCCGCCCTCAGGAGTCTGGGGGGTAGAAAGTGCTAGAGCACAACTCCCATTTTTGAGGCTTCAAATGCCAGCAGTTGCTTCTCCCAGGTTTGCTTGCAGTCAGGGCGTGGGCACATGGCCAAGTTAGCCAATCAGGACACCCACCTGGGACTCTGAATTAGAAGCCAGAGCTAGCGCGCCCAAGAACCGGGGAAATGACCCCCTAGAGGTGGAGGACGCATCTAGTTTTCAGGAACTGCCCTGAGCTGTGACAGTAGCAGGTAAGGTCCCGAGCAGGCAGGATCAGTGACGCACAACACAGTGTCCACACTCATCAAGTTCAGCAGCAGTGCACCAGCGGCCCCCTGGGCTAGTTCTATCTGTGACACTGGCTGTTACAGTTGCTGTGCTCCCCTTTATGCCTGCCTGTTCTTCATTTTCGTTTTTAAAGTAGGCTCCATATCCAAAGTGGGGCTTGACCTCACAACCCTGAGATCAAGGGTCCCAGGCTCCATCCACTGACTCAACAACGAACCCCTCCTCTGCCTGCCTGGCCTGTTTGGTCAGCTCTGTGGTCCTGCCTTCCGGGTCATTCTGTGAGTCCTCCAACAGCCTTTCAAACAGACTCTTTTTTTCTGCTTCCATCAGCCACTTTCTGTTGCTTGCAACTAAGAAACCCGGACAACGACAGCAGAGACCGTGTTTGTCTAATTCAACAATGTCAAAAGATTTCGTACATAATCTTTTTTGGGTATCCCTCTCATAGACCTGGAGGTCCTCAAAGGAGCCAACTTTATCAACTTTTGTTATCTGCAGGGAAGAAACTCCGAAGAAATGAACTGGTTGTACCGCAGAGCAATTTTTTTGACTTAAAAAAAAAAAAATGTTACTTATTTATTCTAGAGAGAGAGAGAGAGGCAGAGACACAGGCAGAGGGAGAAGCAGGCTCCACGCAGGGCGCCCGACCTGGGACTCGATCCCGGGGCCCCAGGATCACGCCCTGGGCTGAAGGTGGTGCTTAACTTTTGAGGCGCCGGGGCTGCCCAACTTTTTTGTTTTGTTTTGTTTTTTACATCTGGTAAGTTTAAATTCAATTTGCCGACTTTTTTTTTTTTTTTTTTTTTTTTTTAGGTTTTATTCATTTCAGCGATGCCTACGCCCAACAGCGGCGGGAACGCCGACGCCGAGACGGAGAGTCCCAGGCTCCCGCGAAGAGCAGCGCCTTTCACCCGGGTGGGCTGCGGTGCAGCAGCCCCCGACGTGGCCGGGCACAGCCCCTCCTACCGACCGGCCCCCGCGCAGCCGAGCTCCCGGCAGCAGCCGACCAGCCCCGCAGCAAGGGGCGGCGGGGAGGCGGGGTCCCCGACGGGGGCGCCGACGTGTGGAGGAACCGAGGCAGGGAGGCTGCGCGCGCGCCCCACGTCGGCCGGCAGGCCCAGCCTCCCGGGGAGAGCCGGCCGACCCCGCGGGCCGCCCCGACGTGGCCGCGCAGCAGGAGCCGCGCAGCAGGAGCCGCGCCCCGGCCCCGGAAGGCGGCTCCTCCGAACGCGGCCCGGTCGTCGGCGGGGCGGCGGCAGCACTGACCTGCAGGCGGGCCACGCAGCAGAACGCGGCCGACGGGTTTCGGAGGTGGATCCGCTCGGTCAGCAGGTTGCTGCCGTAGGCGAAGTACAGAAAACTCTCCCGGTCCTGGCCCTGCGGGGCCTCGCAGCCCGAGTCCGCCATGGCGCGCCACACACCGCGGCCCGGGGCGCCGGCACCACGGCGAGGAGACCACCTGCGAGCGCCGCCGCTCCCGCCGCCAACCAGCCGGCGCCTCGGGAGGGAGCCGAAAGGCGGGAAGCGTGGGCCGGGCGAGCCGGATGCGACCGCTCTTCTGATTGGCTGCCGGTCCCAGCTATACAGTTACCCCCGCGATGATTGGCCAAGCCCGCCACCTCCTATCCACTCTCCCGTTAGGACTCTGAGAGGCTCAGTCCTGAGGCGACCGGGAGCCGATTCCTCATTGGACGTGCTCCTCTATGGTCCCGCCCAGATACCCGAGGCTCCCTGTGATTGGCGGGTGGGCGGGCGCTACGGAGAGGCCGGTCGGGTCCGGTGGGTTCGGTTTTGGGGGTTGCGCCGCGCGGGTGCGGACCGGGGTTTCTGCCCTTCAGGTGGGGCAGGTGTGGCCCCCTGGCTTTTCGAGCTCTTTAGGGAGCTCCCTGTTCGGCCACGGCAGGCTGTTCCCCCACATGCTGGTCCCTGCATCCCCGGCCCTGATCACTTCCCTGGAGAAGCCCCTGGGAATGTCCGGGACTCCCTTCCTGGATGGAACTAGCGGGCGGGGTTCAAATCCCGACGCTGCCCTTTACTGCCCCGCGTAAACCTGGGCACCTCTTGTCTGTTTCCTCCTTGTAAAATAGCGACTTGCACGTAAATCACGATCGCATGCTATACAGCTTGGGATCCCCTATCTCACAGGCTTGCTTTAAGTATTTAAAGAATGATTTTGTTCATGTTATTAGGTGCAAAAACTCCAGGGTAAAATAAGATATAAAAGGGTAAAAACGAGAAGTAAAACCTTATATTTGTTAACTTTGAAATGAAAATATTAATTTGAACTCAGGGCAATGGTTTTCCTTTGCACCCAATTTTTTTTTGGGGGGGGGGTATTTTACTTTTTCATGAGAGACACACAGAGAGAAGCAGAGACACAGGCAGAGGGAGAAGCAGGCTCCGTGCAGGGGGCCTGATGCGGGACTCGATCCCGGGACTCCGGGATCAGGACCCCAGCCAAAGGCAGCCTCTAAATACCACTGTCCACTAAAAGGTCCCAGGGCTCTTTGGAGAAATGGTTTCTGCGGGGTCAAAAACTGAGAACGAATAGGAGTGCCTGGGACATCTTGTGACAGTAAAGTCTGGAAGTATCCAAGGCAAATAAGGTCCTTTCAAAATGACATGGGAGCCAACTTGAAGGAATGCCCACTGGCCAAAATTAGAACTACTTGAGCACCAAAAATAATGACTGTAATTGATTGAGAATGTCAAACATAAAAGCCCCACCAGAAGAGTAAACCAAATATATAAAAAAAAATTTTTTTAAAGCCTCATTCGCCATGGTGACTATTACAGAAACTCTTTACTCTGAAAAGTGGTAATCTAAGAAAATAAACATTTATCTTGCCCTTCTACTTGCAGCTGTATTTCAGGGTAACCAAATAGTCCCAGCTAATGAGGAAACAGTTCTCTTTACAAACGTATGCCAGCTAAATAATGTAAGATGAATGATAGAATTGGAAAAAAATCACCAATTTGTAGCCCCTAATGAAATCACTGATTCACGCCAGGATCATCAATGAAACCATTTGGTGCCAGGGTGATGGGGAAAAGAATATTCACCTAGGGCCAAATTATCCCCCAGGGATTGCTAGCTGTAGTGTGAAGAAAAACATATTAACCAGAAGGAATCTGGTTCCTCCCACTTTAACCTAGATTGATCTTATAATCACTAAAAGTGGACCAACCCGACATTATGTGTGTCCTGATGTGATACAATATGAAGCACTAGTATTGTCTGTGAAGCATTGTTTCCCAAACTCTTTCACTTCTATATAATCAAGCTCAAGCAGGAACAACAAGGGTAAAGAATAAAATGATACTGAGAGGAAACCATCAGAAAAATTCTGAACAAATGGTGGGACATCCTGTAGAACAAATGGCTGTCTCTTAAATTGAGTCCCTGTAATTACAAAAAAAAAAAAAAAAGACTGAGGGCAGAGTGTTCTAGATTAAAACAAATCTAAGACATAGTAACTATGTGCAATGGCTTGTCCTTGGTTCTGGTTCAATAAACCAGATATAAAAGATATTTTGGGGACAATTAAATCTGCATACAAACCAGGGCATGAGATGATATTAAACAATGGCTTTTTTATTAGGTATGATAATAGCATTGTGCTTATGTAGAAAAATGTCTCTCTTTTAGATATACATATTAATGTATTTAGGGATAAAATGTTTTATATCTGTATCTTAAAATAATTTAGAAAAATTAAAATATGGAAAGTGTTAAATGTTCAATTGATGGATGTGTATATGGATGTTCATTTTATTATTCTATCTATTCTATATATTTGACCATTTTCATGTTAAAAAATCAGAAAAAAGGGACGCCTGGGTGGCTCAGTGGTTGACCGTCTGCTTTCAGCCCAGGGGGTGATCCTGGAGACCTGGGATCAAGTCCCACATCGGGCTCCCCATGTGGAGCCTGCTTCTCCCTCTGCCTGTCTCTGTCTCTCTCTCTGTGTCTCTCATGAATAAATAAATAAAATCTTAAAAAAAAAAAAAGTCAGAAGAGAAATATGGTGATGTGTGTACAGCACTTGGCATACAGTGAGCACTCAATAGGCAATAACACTGTTAGGTAATTGGAAAAATAGGAAGGCTCATGCCTTTTCCCATCCCTCAGACATCAGAGTAGTCTTCAAGTAGAACTTGAAATACATACTTGGTTACTTCATTGAGCAAGCTGTTCTTCTTGGCAACACAGCACTCTACGGCACCATGAATTTTTAAGGCCTCTGCTTTGGGGCATTCCCACTTAAAATATCCTTCTGCATTTTCAATCACTTTTAGACATTTTAAATGTATTTATTATTGAATTATTTTCTAAGGTCTTTGACTTTTTTTTTCTCTTCCTATGTTTCTCACTAATTGCTTACTTTTATGGTTACTGATTTCTTTTAACACCATTTTACAAAAATTTTCTGAAGCACTAAGTTTTCCTCAAACACTGAAAATCGTTTCTTACACTCATTAAGCATTTTATTTAGCTTCCCCATGTAAATTGCTGTGTACTGACCCCTGTTGGCCAAGGCAGTAGATAGCAAGGGTTTTTGTTCCAAATTTAATCAAAGCTTAATATTTAGTAAATATTCACTGAGCATTTACCAAACACCAGGCACCAATTTAAACTCATAAATATTAGCTCATTTAATCCCAAAAATAACCTTATGCAGAAAGTACTAATTTTATTCTCATTTTACAGTTGAAGAAACTGAGATGCAGTAGGTTAACTCATTTGCCCCAGGTTATAGCTAGCAATGGCAAGCTAGTTTAACAGCCAAACCCTCTGATTCTACAGTTATTCCTGGGTACTGACTCCCAAATTTCTCAAGCTGTAAAGCCCTGGTGGCCTAGGTAGCCCACTTTCTAGTACAATCTCTACCTTATCTGTAAGGATATTATTTCATAATAATTCTAGCTTTTGGGGCACCTGGGTGGTATCTCCCTTTGGCTCAGGTTGATCCTGGGTCCTGGGATTGAGTTCCGCGTCAGGCTCCCTGAATGGAACTTGCTTCTCTCTCTGCATATGTCTCTGCCTCTCTCTTCTGTGTCTCTCATGAATAAATAAATACAATCTTTAAAAAAAATAATAATTCTAGCTTTCAGTCACTTGATAATAAATTAGAGGTCAGATTTCTTCCAAGTGCCATTATTCAATCTAGTGGTCTTTAAATTTTGCATTGAATCATTAAAATTTGTGAACACACATTCATACACTATGTATATAGTATTCTACCTTCAAAATGGCAAATTAAAAATAAGTGTTTTAACTGACATGATAATGCAAACATACATGTAGGGTCAAATTAATTATAAATAATAGTGGATAGAAATCCATATTTCAAATAGTCTTCTTGCAAATTTCCATTTTTTGACTGACCTTGTTGGATTATAGTAGCTTACCATTATTTTTATACCAGAATGTAAGTGATAAAGAGCCTATATCAGAAGTCAGAAATGTGACCTTGGTCTCTTTTTTTCTTTTCTTGTGCTTGTCATTTTATTTTTTAAAGATTTTATTTATTTACTTATTTGAGAGGAAGCGTGTGCATATGCATGTGCAAGTAGAGAGGGGCAGAGGGAGAGGCAGAGAATCTCAAGTAGACTCCCTGCTGAGTGCAGAGCCCGACATGGGGCTTGATTTCATGATTCTGAGATCACGATCTTAGTCGAAATCAAAAGTCAAGCACTTAACCAACTGAGCCACCCAGCTGCCCTGTGCTTGCAAGTTTAATAAGAGCTTTCGTCCAGTTTTTTCACAGAAATCTTTTTTTGTGAGAATTAGTTAGTTCTCTGTAAATCCACTAGTAAGTTGCAGTAAATCACAAGACATGGAAAGTAAATGAATGAAGGTGTCCCCAGCACCCTCTCCTCAGAGGGGCACTCCCACTCCTCCCCAGGATACCTCACCTCTCATAAGACAGGTAACATCTCCCTGACTATGAGTTCTAGTGTCATAATAAAGCAAAATTCTTCTTTTAAGATTTAAGTATATTTACTAAATGTAGTGAAGGATTTCAAAGCAAAATTCTAATTTTTTAGTTTAAAAATAAAAATAGAATTTTGTTTCTATCCACTTTGAATACTATTGCTGTAATTGATTTTAGCATTATCATTTTAAAAAGTATACTCCAAGCCAAAACATCTGCACATTATGGAAAGTTTCACAAGTTGTGTAATAAGAAGGCTATGTGTCTCCTGAGCAAGGCCAAGCTGGCTGCTTAGGCAAGGCCATTTAGGGCCATTTAGTACTTTAGTGGGACAGATAGGGACTGGTTCTCATTCTTAGCTCTGTGGGCTAGGAAATTTAATCTTGACTCTGGGAGTAGATACACAGTAGCCAGATTCATAAGAGATAGGTGTACACATCAGAATGCCAATTAGTTGATATACAATGAGAGCTGTAATAAATAAATAAACAAGGTATGTGTGTTCAATGATCAATGCATTTTCTTCCACTAGGAAAATAAATCCACATGAGAAGGCTCCAGACAAGAGTTGAGCATGTTTGAGGAACTAGATCAGGTGGTTAGAGAGGAAGGAATAAGAGGGAGAGCGGTGGGAGATGAGGCTGAGGCTGCAAAGCCCAGCTCATGCAACACCTTGCTAAGAGTTTTATTTTTTATTTTATTTTTTAAATATTTTATTTATTTATGAGAGAGAGAGAGAGAGGCAGAGACAGAGGGAGAGGGAGAGGGAGAAAGCAGGCTCCATGCAGGAAGCCTGATGTGGGACTCGATCCCAGAACTCCAGGATCACGCCCCAGGCCGAAGGCAAGCACTAAACCACTGAGCCACCCAGGGATCCCAGAGTTTTATTATAAGAGATAAAAATTGATTAGGGTGTTTTAGGCAGAGATGTGATATCATGTGCTCGTCGATAGGATAATTGTGGATGCTGAGCAGAGAATCGATCCCAAGGGGGAATTAAATTAAGAGTTAAGAGACACATCAAGAAGCTATTACATAAGTCTTGACAAAAGTGGATGGTGGCCTTGGACTGGGGTTGCGGGAGTGAAGTGAGAGAGAAGAGGACTGATTGAGGATGCTGTTTATGGTAGAGAAGACTGCACCTGCTGAGAGACTGAAGTGTGAGTCTATGTTTACCAAACAACTTCCCAGTTGTAGTCTGTTGTCTTCTTTTTTTTTTTTTAATTTAAATTCAATTAGTCAATATATAGTACATTATTAGTTCCAGATGCAGTGTTCAATAATTTGTCATTTTTGTATAATACCCAGTGCTTATCACATCATGTGCCCTCCTGTGGTCTGTCTTCTTAGTAGATTTTCCTTCTAGAAGGAAGCACTGATCAGGGATTACAGGGTTGTGCTTTTCCTGCTAATTTTCTTCCCTGAGAATTTGAACTTGGGTCTGGGAAGGTGAGGCTCTTCACTGGGCGCCTAGACTACAGCTTGTGGCTCTTGGAGTTGGTGTCAGATGGAATGGGAAGAGGAGGCAGGTGATCTGAGTGACTGAGAAGAAAGAAGACCACACCTAAGGAGAGAATGGAGCTAGAGAAATCCAAGCCCTGAGCTCACTGAAGTGCTTGGCTCCAGCTGTTAACAGATCCAGCTGAATTTCTCACTTTTGTTTTCACGAGATAGTCTCATAAGCCTTATACTCCAAACCACACTGGTAATGAAATGAAAGATTCTATTAAGTGCACAAAGGTTATGTGAAATGCGGCATATTTAATCCCACAAAAATATTTTAGAGAGTGTCTTGAAGACTTCTAGCTCCCAAAGTATTTTGCTATGCCTGTATTATTTTTTTAAAATAAATATTAGTGACCTAAAATACAGAGAAATAATTATTTGTGGTCCCAGGTTACACAGGCAGTATGAAATAAACAAACTTCCAACAACTGCAAGGATGTGGAATAAGCAGTTATGGAGAAGGAATTGTGTTTGCTGCCTAAAGCCTAAAATGAGTTACCTTTGACTCATCTCTTTCTTTCAAACCCTGTGTCCAATCAGTCAGGAAGATCTGCTGCCATCAGCCGTCCTCTGCATTCTCACACTCACTACCTTCTCCCTGGTGACATCAGCTCACACCTGGATTTCCTAGCTGTTTTCCCTGACTCTGCTTTTCTCTGGAGATAGGGTAAGGGTGGAGGATCACATGAGGACAGCACGGAAGGGGTTTGGGGGAATGGTAAGTAGTTCAATTTCAGTGGAGTAATAGGTTTGTATTAGAGAATGGGAGACAAGTCTGGAAGGAGACTAACATAATTTACAGGAGGGTCTTGAATTTTGCACTAAAAAGCTCAGACTATTTGGTGGTCAAAGGGGAGACATGTTTGACTTTTGAGCAGATAGGGGCTCTCATGCACATTTAGAAACTCTTTCTTGTGGCTGAGTGTAAGATGGCCTGGGAGGGAGTAGGATGCTGAGATGGTCGAATGCTGGACACAAGTTCATTGCAATAGGCAAGGTCATAAAAGTCAGAGCTAGGGCAGTAGTGACAGAATGGAAATGAAGGGATGGAAAGGAGTGGCGACACCTTTTTCTTTCTTTCTCTTTCTTTCTTCTTCCTTCCTTCCTTCCTTCCTTCCTTCCTTCCTTCCTTCCTTCCTTCCTTCCTTCCTTCCTTCCTTCCTTCCTTCCTTCTTTCTGAAGGAGAGAAAGAGAGGGGTGGGGGAAGGGGCAGAGGGGGAGAGAGAGGGAATCTTAAGCTGGCTCCATGTCCAAAGTGTGGAACCCAAAGTGGGGCTCGATTTCACAACCCTGAGATCATGACCTGACCCAAAACTAAGAGTTGGATGCTTAACTTACTGAGCCACCCAGGCACCCCAAAGACATATTCTTTTAATTAGCTTTTTTCGTATCACTCCGTCATGCAGAAACCTTGCGAGGTTGTCTGTTATCTATTACTTTATCAAGTTCAAGCTCTTGTGCAAGCTTTTTGCTTCCATTCTATTTGTCCAGTCTGATTTCCCAGCTGATGATAAACCCTTTGGAAGCAGGAACTAAATCTTATCTTTCTATACACCTACAGTGCTTACCACAGCATAGGTGAATAATAAATACTTGCTGATTAATCAAACCAGAGTCAAAATGTCTCCTACTCTTCACAGAGGCTCCCAAACCCTTTTTTTCTCTATAATTTTTTCCAGCTTTCCTTGACTTACTGAGAGGCTTTTGTCCTTTAGCTCTAACTTAAGATTTCAAAATTTATATTAATCCTTAAACATACAGGATTCTGCATATATTTTATTAGCCATAGAGCCATTTATATTTATCTCTCCTCCCTGCTCATGGCCACATGACTGAATATATATTAAATCAGAAGTGTTCTGGGGGGAAAAAAAGAGTAAATTCTGGTGGGCAGTAATTTCTCAGGAGGTTAGACAGATAATCCATATTCTTGTTTTGAGATTAACCCTGAAAAGTAGTTCCAATATAGTTTTTTAGTGCTTAGTAAATGGTCTCCTTTGTATCTCTATATCTATATGTATTTATATCTATAACCATATACTTTAGAAAGGCATACACCAAACTGCTAACAGTGCTGATCTGTGGGAAGGGACACAGAATTGGAGGGATGGGGATTAGGGGAGCAGGTTGGACAAAAAGCTTTCATTTTTCTCATTCTGTATTCTTCAGTATTTTTTCCATGTTTGAGCATTCCTGCATTACTTTTATTATATAACAATACATATATTATTATATTCATATCTTGTGGACTTTTAAGTCAATATCTAGAGATCTAATGTCAGGAGGGTAAAAAGAGGATGTTGACTAAATAAGCTGTCCAAAATAAAAACAGACGCAGCAAACACATTCCCAAATGGGTCTGCCTCTCATCATGTCAGATAATGAGGCCAGAGTGGTTAACCTTCTCTGTGGAAGGATACAACCCCATTCTAAGAGGCCTACAGCAGTAGAATCTCAGGGGGGTCTATCTGGATATTCCATCTTTGCCCTGTGAGATGCCAGTGGATACAAGACCCAGAATATTTTTTTCCAGTCTGGTTTAGAAGGCCACACATATATTCTGGGACAATGACCTGCGAGATCTTATTGCCAACCTTAAGTCCCTTTCAGAAGATTCTGGAAATCTAGCAATTCAGGCATCCCCGTGTCATTTACCATAGCTACATTTGATTGAGATGTACCAGTCCCAAGATGAACTACCATTAATGTTAAAGTCTGACAAACTGAATCATAAATAATATAATGTTAAAGTCTGACAAACTGAATCATAAATAATATAATGTTAAAGTCTGACAAACTGAATCATAAATAATATATTCATCTCCTCTGTGTATATGTCCATGTTTTTTGTAATCCCTTAAGTTTAACTGAAATTAAATCATAAAGGAAGAATATTGTTGCATGTTTCTACTGCCAATAATAGCAGTAATATAAGCAATAACACTGTAGAATGTAGATTTACTTAAGTGAGAATCCCAATGTTTCCCTTGATAATAGACCTCATTCTTTTCTTCCTGGAAATTTAAACTCAGTAAATTCTTAATATCGTGTATAATAATTAGATGAGAGCCAAGGTTTTCTCCATGTCCCCATAGGAAGAATGGCTTTGGAAGGTGGCCTAGTTTAAGCATTTGGAAACATTTATGGAAAGTGCGAACTATGCGTGAATTCTCTGCTTAATTAATGTGCTTGGATTTCATGTTTTCAGTCTATTCAACAATATTTAATCAACAATTAACACTTCTCAGAGACATACACTGAAATGAAGCATTTTACTTGACTATAAAACAACTCTGGATGTTTGGAAATCTTTCCAGAATAGCTGATCTAGTGCTGGTGTCAACCTTTTTTCTTCTTCATTATTTTCTGCTTTCACATGAATACAACACACCCCAATAATAGAGCTCCCAAAAGGCATCTCTACTTATTGTCTTTGTTAAATGCTTATTGGCTGAGAAGACAACAAAAACTCTAGATAGCTGAGTAACAGAAACTCAAATGGCTCAATGAAAATGACAGTTGTTCATGGGAGAAATAGGTATGTTTTGTGTGGAGGAGAAACTTGCTTCAGTAAGTCATCCTCTAAGCCTCCTGAGGGTAGTGCATTTTATAAGCATATTTTTTAGATGCATTAAAAACTGTCTCAAGGTAGCTAAATCATACAAATTTTATTAGAATTCATATGCTTTAGAATTTTACTTCTGTGATCCAACAACTCCACTCTTGAGCATATAACCAAACAAAGTGAAAATAGGTATTAAATAAATACTTGTGCACAGATCTTCACAGCAGCACTACTCACAACAGCCCAAAGGTGGAAATAACCCAAAGTCCATCAGCTGATGAATGGGTAAATAAAAGGTGGTATAGCCATACAATGGAATATTATTCAGCCATAGAAAGTAATGAAATAGGGGTGCTTGGGTGGCTCAGTGGTTGAGTACCTATCTTTCGCTCCTGGGGTCCTGCGATGGAGTGCCGCATTAGGCTCCTGCAGGGAGACTGCTTCTCAATCTGTCTATGTCTCTGCCACTCTCTCTGTCTCTCATGAATAAATAAATAAATAAATCAAAGCTTAAAAAAAAAGAATGAAGTACTGATACAAGCTACACCATGGATGAACCTAAAAAATCATTATGGTAACTGAAAGAAGCCAGACATAAAAGGTCACAGATTGTATGACTCCATTTATATGAAATATCCAGAATTGGTAAACCCCATAGAAACAGAAAGTTGACTGGTGCTAGGCAGAGGAGGAGTAACTACTTAGTGGGTACAGGGTTTTATGTTGGGGTGATGAAAATGTCTTGGAACTAGAAAGAGGTGGTTGCACAAATTGTAAATGTACTACATGACACCAGGTTGTTCACTCTGAGAGGGTTAATATTAGATTATGTGGATTTTACCTTAGTAAAAAAGAAAAACAAACAAACAAACCATTTATTTTCCAAGATTTCTCATCAGTGGTGTGAGAAATAACAGTAGAATGTTGGTGGATCAAGGAGTGGGTGTGGGAGGCAAAAAAAGAAAAAAGTATGTTGGTGGATAACTCGGACATCAAGTTCCTCTGATCTGAGATGAGAGTGAAGAGTTTAACAGATTTGATGTGTGTCCCTGACAGGTCACTCCAGTTCCCACATATACTCACTGAAGGAATGTGATGTCCTTACTATTTTCAAGGGATGATGGTAGAAGCTTTCCCTCCAGTAAGTGCTTGGTGGATGTTGTGGGAAGTGAAAATCAATTATTACTAATATGCTGCTCCTTCCCTGGGGTCTCCTTACAGTGTCTGATGCTCCATTAACAATAGGGGGGGGGTGTTTAAGAATACCAATTATATTTGAACAGCAATATTTCCCAAAATATGATGCTCGGGACATGCTTGGGACATTGGCCCCACTAGATGGTCCTCCATCCAAAAACAGTTCTGTAGTCGAATGAGCTGGAAAATAGTATATTCTGTATTCCCTCTTAGAGATTCATGATATCTGTTACCACACAAAAGAGTTTGAGAATGCCTGTAGTGAAGAAACCTGGTGAGGTGTTTGTCCTGATTTTCCTACACCTCTTTGGTCACAGAACCCCTTGGGTGTGGAAAGCATATTACTCAGAGTATGGAAAATGATGCTCTGTGTTGATAGGCTGACCTGATTTGTTTAGGATGACTATTCAGTTCTTGAAGAATCATATTAAATAAATCTCTAAATTATTCAGAAAATTGAAGACAAGTAACGGTGTGTTAGCTAGAAAGGGAAGATTCTAAATCCTTGTACTGTTCTGGTCTGCTGCTGCCTGGTTTGGTGGGTGATAGATAACCTTTTATCACAGATTGACTCATGGAAATGTTGCATGCCTTTGCTGGCTAAATACCTGATAACCAGAAACTGAAGATACCTGATAATCTGAACTGTAGAGTCATGTATAAAACTAAATACCCATCAACCATCAACTTCTGTTAAATGCAATAATGGTTGCAAGCTGGTGAAAATAAGAATTTGATTACAAGGCTGAAAGCAAAAGTGATAGAGTCCCCAATTCTCAAATTGGAAAAAGATTTGGCTCCTTGGTTCTTTTTTTTATTTAAAGCCTTCTACTTTTTTAAAAATTTACTCATGAGAGACACAGAGAGGGAGAGGCAGAGACACAGAGGGAGAAGCAGGCTCCCTGTGGGGAGCCCAATGTGGGACTCCATCCCAGGACCCCGGGATCATGACCTGAGCCAAAGGCAGAGACGCTCAACCACTGAGCCATCCAGGCATCCCTGGCTCCTTGGTTTTTTCTTCTATTTGCCAACTTATTTTGTTCCTTCTTAATTCCTTTAAGATTGTCAAAGAAATTTATAGGCTTAATAAAACAGGTTAGACAACTTCATGGAAATGTACCTAATTACCATTGATAACAATGGCAGGTCTTGTTAGGCCAGTAGCTTCTTGAAACAAAATGCTTGAGCTTACTCATTAAAACATTTTAGTAAGTGTCAGTACTGATTCATGTTTCCTGCTGCAAATAAGAGTTCTTTCTAAATTCCCATTTGGAGAAAATCGTTGGCTTAGCAAATTCTACTCCCTGATGTAATATGATTTTCCAAGCTGTCATGCAATTAAGAATTTTTTCAATATATAAAATCACTAATGAATTGATAATGACAAATTAGATTTACTGCATTTGGCTGCTGCAGGTCCTTCTGCCAATCTGGTTTAGTGTGTACAATATCTGATGTTCTCCAAAGTCAGCAAATGACATAAAAACACCAGTGAGGCACAGAACAGAGGTGCTTTCTGGGTTCTCAGCCAGGTATCAGAGAGGAAGGTTTGGAAGTGACAGGGAGACTATTTTTAATAAGAATATCTTCCATCTGGCTTAGCAATGTGAATATTTCTCAGGAAGAAACTTAGAATACATCCTTTTTTTCTTGAATCAATTTCATTCACTCTGTCAAATTTAATCTTTTTTGTAGAATTGTTTTGAATCTTACTTTGCCAAGCTATCACTGCCTAGGGAACAAAAGTAAAAATAAATTCAAAAGGCTGAAACCCAGCAAAATGTTGGTTAATATTTACATTAGCAAAGTAGGATTGTACTGGAGTGAAAGAATCCTGCATGCAGTTTCAGTCTGCCTGCAAAGACTTTTCCTACTTTTCTGGAAAACTCTTATTGTTCTTTAAGATCAAACTAATGTTGCCTCCTGCATCAAGCCATCCCTAACTTCTATCTAAGATTCAGTCTTCAATGTTTATAACACTTCTTTCCTTCACTCTTGCACTAAAACCATTTTATTTTAATTGACACGCTTCCTTACTCTACTAGACTAGATGCCCACAGAGGGCAAGAATCATTACTCATTCAGCACATATTTATAGAGTACTTAGTATGGACCAGCAGGCCATTTTGCTACTCCTTAAAACCACAACATTCATCTTTTCATTCCCAACACTTAGTACATGCCTGTCCCATTATTGAGTAGACACCCAGCAATGAGTTGCCAAATAATTGAATAACTGAGTGAAAGGATGAACGAATGAATGAATGAATGAATGAACGAACTCAATTGTATAAGGCAGAAAAGACGCCAGTTTTACAGGGAAGTTTTAGCTTCGCAATTTGCAAACAGAGTCAGTGCAGAGAAGTTAAGCTCCCAAGGAGAGAGGACTTATTATCCTACAAGGAGAGCAGTGACTCAATTCCTGGTGGACCTTAGAGGTTCAAAAATACCAGGGCTATAAAGTGGTATAACTTTTAGAAGGCAGAAGGCCTAGCCTGATGCCTTCTATGAGCTGGATCTATTTTGAGATAAGATTGAAGGCTGGCTACATCAGGAGAATTCCCAGAGTTCCCCTGCTAATAACCAGAGTTGAGAGAGAGAGGTGTGGGCTCTTGACTAAGGAGGAAAGAATAATGCAAATTAGACATTTAAAAGACTGTGGGTGTTCTCCCTTATTGCAATATGCTTGTTGCAGAATATATAATGCTTGTTGACCTTTCTCGTATAATACTTTCCTCTGATATTCTCTCTCTTCATAAAGAATGTGGTAGGCCCTTTTTTAGTTGCTGCAAATCATTTTTGACAGCAGGGAGCATTTTTCCATCATGAGCCTGAGCCGTTCTGACCCTTGAACTTGCTCATCAGCAGTTTGCCAACATGGCCATCTCTGTGGCTGGCCCAGACAGGCTACAATGCCTCTGAATTTCACACTTGAGATGACAGTTCATTATGTGGAGTCTGATCTAGCTCTAGTAGCAAGTGTGATCTCTGTGGTTGGGTTTGGCATAAAGGAAGACAAGCACAAAAGAAAACAATCAATCTTATGAATGTTCCTAGTTGATTTCTTTTCCTGTTTTCTGCATGGCATTTCAACCTCCTGCCAGTCTTGTCAAGCCACCATATGCTCAGCAAATAGCATCCCTCATATTTTAATTTACAGAGAAAAGATAGACAGTCAGGCATCTGCTTTCTATCCTTTTCCATATCATGCATGTCTTCACCTGTCATTCTTCAATTTCCTTCTGACTCAGAGAAAGAGGTAGCAACAAATTGCTGTGTAACAACCCTAAAATTTAGAGCTTAAAAGAACAAACATTCATTATCTTACAGTTTCCATGGGTCAGGAATTTAGAAGCAGCTTAGCTGGGATGGTCTGGCTTAGATCTTTCATGAAGTTGCAGTCAAAATAACAGCTGGGGCTGCATTCATCTGAAAGCTTGACTGGGGCTGGGGCTGAAGGACCAACCTCCTAGATGTATCATTCACATGGCTGTTAGCAAGAGACCTCAGTCTTTGGTCCATGGGCCTTTCCACAGGGTTGCTTGCTTGCATGTTTTCATGAAATATCAGCTGGCTTCCCCTAGATTGAATGATCTAAAAGAATGAGCACAGGAAACATGGCAATGCCTTTTATAACTTCCTTTTAAAAGTTCCACATTGTCACTTCCACCTCATTCTATTAGAGTCACTAAGTACCACCTACACTCAAGAGGATGGGGATTAGCCCCCATATTTTGAAGGAAGGGGTATCAAATAATTTGTGGTCATCTTTTAGAACCATCACAGAGGGATCCTCTTCCTTTTCATGGCTAATTCATCCACCTATAAGCTTGATTCTATCATTTCCCACCTGGACTTGACTAATCAGTTATGCTCTCTCTTAATCTCTTAATAGTAATCCAATTTATGGAACATTTGATATAACCTGGCTACTGTGCCAAGCACTTTATGTGGATAATCTCACTTAATACATACAACCACATGAGGTAGGGGAATGATAACTCCATTTCTATAAATGAAAAGATCCAAGCTCAGGAGGATCCAAGCTAAGTGAGACACCCAATGCCAGATAGCTAGTAATAAGTAGAGAAGTTACTATTTACATCCAGCCCAGATTGACTCCATAGCTGTGCTTCCCTCCACTAATCTATTTTACATTGCCTTGCATGGACCTTTAATCTCTGCCTCTCCATCAGCTTCTTCTCCTTAGCTTTCAAAGAGGCTCCATTCTTCCTCATACAAACATTACCTTCCCGTAAACCTTCCCTCAATTCCAGTTTCATCATATCTTTCCATCACTACAAATTTCTCAAAATGGTGGTCAGCATGTGGTTCCTACTTCCACACCTCCCATTTGCTCCAGCTTACAGCCATCAGTTCTGCACTTACTGATTTCTCTAAGGCAAGCAATGCCTTCCTGAATTTCGAAATCCAGTGCTTTCTTTTCAGCTCACATTCTGCTGTATTTCATCAATTCTAACACAATTTTCACATTTCTGAGGTCAGGATGTCTTAAAATCAGTGGTACCTTGTATTTGGTAAATTCAATTTCTTCACTCTTTACATTTCATACCATGCCCATTCCCTTCTCCTGGAAACTCTCTGCTCCTGTGTCATTGACATCCCTGTGAACATCCTTCCCCTCTGATAGCTCTATGCAGTCTTCTTCATTGACTCCGCTTCCTCGGCAAACCCTAAGATGATGGTATAGATAATCTGGTGGTGATTCACTCTTTTTCCTCCTGCATTGTGGGTAATCTATTTTAAAATCATACCAATTTCATGTTAATACTCCTAATTTTGTCTCCAGCCTCCATCTTCTCTTTTAATTAATTACTTACTTCCTGTATGTCTTACAATTACCATAAACTCTGCATGTTTCCAGCCTATCTGCCCTGCTTTTATTGCGTATCTTTGATGTTGACATAATCACTGTCAAAGAATGTCTCACAGACATTTAGTTTAAAGCACAGCTGACATTTACTCATACAAAGGGGAGATCTAGTCACATATAGATTGTCACCAAAGAGGCAAAACAGGAACCCTTAGTCGGTGGAAGAGTAAGAACGTTTTTTGTTTTGTTTTGAACTTAAGCATGCTTAGTTGGCTGAAACTATCCAGGGGGCAATTTGTACCCAAGCAGACTGTATTATTACCAGGATAGACAATTTTAGTTTTTGTGATTTTTCTCCAGAAATCCTGTGATTTCAGCTGTGGAATAGGTAGGAAGTACCTATTTTCATTTTGGTATTGGTGGCTAACGTCCTTCCCTTGGTTGGTATCTATACCATAGTTAAGCTAGGACTATTTCATTTCTTCCTTCTTATGGCCAGACTCAGACCCAGGACTATGGCTGACCATGAAGACTTTAGTGTCTTCCTGATGCAGTATCACCCACTGGATGCTGACTTGAGATAATAGCTCATAGTAATATTTAAGTGGCTGGATATCAGACATGGAGGAGCTCATAAAATATGAGAACAATTACAAATATAATAAAAAAAATTTGAAACCAGTTTGTATCCTAGTTGGCTTAGCCCAAACTGGGCAAATAAGTCTCTTGTCTTTTTTTTTTTTTTTTTAATCCCTCATATTCTTTGAATTCCTTTGAGGCTTATGTAGATTTCAGTAACAGCAGCTAGTTGTTAGAGGCCAATGGTTCAGTTAAGACATAGATATATTAGGGGGTCTTCTTAGAGGAGTCTAAAGCCATTGGTAAATCCATCATCATTTTTTAAAAGATTTTATTATTTATTTGACAGAGAGAGAGAGAGAGAGAGCAAGAACACAAGCAGGAGGAACTGTAGGCAGGGGCAGAGAACAAGGCTCCCCACTGAGCAGGGAGCCTGATGCAGGGCTCCATTCCAGGACTCCAGAATCATGACCTGAGCTGAAAGGCAGATGCTTAACTGACTGAGCCACCCAGGCAGCCAAATCCATCCATTATTAAAATTGGCAGCCATTGCAATTGTTTGAGATAGGTGAATTAGAGAGTTCAAAGAGTTTATGGCAAAGAAGATAGCTGAGAGAAAAGCAAACAGGACTATGGCAGTCATTTTACAATCTCATCCTTTGACCCACACAAAGGGAGGCATATAAGTAATAAAGGAGGAGACAAATAACAAAATATAAATCCTAACGACAATCTTAATCTGGAAGTCTTGGGTAGAAAATGTCTACACCTCATATCATCATTTTGATTCATAGATCTTTAAGTAGTGATCTATTTCCAGAGATGTGTGCTTCTAAAAGTTTTTTACTAAGCCTCAGGGTTATATATCTCCAGTGGGATTGGATGTCCAAATTGTAGAATCCTTAGCACGTTTACAGCAGGAATCATGAATCCATGAGTACGCACCCTAGAGTTTAAGAGCAATTGGCTGATCAAAGTCCATGATATGACTTGTCCAAGGCTGATGTCTTGGCATCCTTCTTAGTATACCCAGTTTCCTGGTTTTATATCATGTAGGAATGCGTTTGATGTTGTCATTTTCAAAGTGCAGCTTGCACCTGATGGGCATGTGATTGAGTACATGGTATTAGTTTTGACTTTTTGACAACAGATTATAAGATTGGAGTGTAACAAGGTAAAATCTGTTGGAGAGGGAGTCAATCTGAGCTTCACTGGTCTTCTTCTTTTTCAAGTACTATGCTTGACATGGGCTTGCACTTACAACCCCGTGATCAAGAGTCACACTCTCTACTGACTGAGCCAGGTGCCCCCTTCATGGGTCTTCTTAGATGAATTTTTATGGTGAGAGTTTGAGGTTTTTGTAGTGTACATCACATTACCATTAGGTCATTTCTTGATCTTTAAGTCAAGAAAGGTTAAGTTCTGGAAATTTTGAGTTTTGATTTTAAAATATCATTAATTAGAGCACCTGGGTGGCTCAGTCAAGTAAGTGTCTGCCTTCAGCTCAGGACATGACCCAGGGTCTTGGGATCAAGCCCTGAATCAGGCTCCCTGCTCAGCAGAGCAGTCTGCTTCGCCCTCTGCCCCTCCTCCTATTTGTGCTCTCTCTCTCCCAGATAAATAAATAAAATATTTTTTTAAAAAATCATTAGTTTGCTTTACCTTTCTAGAACTTTGGGGGATAAAATGGGCAATAAAGTTTCTGCTTTATTTGAAGATTTTGCACAGATTCTTAAGTACAGAAACCGTAAGCTCCTCCTTCTAGGTAGAAAAAAATAAAATCCCAAGTTTGTTTTTTAAAATCAATTAAAGTATTACCCTTTTAGCAGAATAAAGCATTTGTCCCGATTAAAAAAAAAAACTATAAGAAATAAAAAAAATAAAATCCCAAGTTTGTTTTTTAAAATCAATTAAAGTATTACCCTTTTAGCAGAATAAAGCATTTGTCCCGATAAAAAAAAAAAAACTATAAGAAAAGTCTACTACTGAAACATATTTAAAATTTTATCACTTGTGTTTAAGTGAATCTTTAGGTGGGATTCTGAACTTTGCCCTTTCTTTACAGTTTTTCCTGGATTTTGATACTTACAAAGAAGTTTCAGTCAGTTTCTGTTGGGCCTCAGATAGAACTTTTCTCAACCATATTTTTGTATTTTAGATGAATTCATCCTTGGCATAGTAGATGCTTCCTTGTAACCAATGTAATAAAGGCTTGTAGGTGTACTTGAGAGCCACCAGGTGGCCATCATGGGAAGTCCAAAACCCAAAACTCTGCATGAGAGTTTTGATACAGAATCTTTTCTCCTTCTGTAGGGGCAGATCATTGTATTCAAATAAATTCTTCTGGATTGATGAAATCATATTAAGTAGCTCTCCCTATAATAACAATAATGGGAAAATCAGTAAGGGCTGTTTGTTTTACATAGTAAATGGCTGGGGCACTTCCTTTAGCTTCAAAAGTATTATTAGTATGTATTTATAGTAGTATTTAGGTAGTATTTTTAAAATAATATTTCTTTCAGGTGTTACCTTGTCTCTAGTTAGTTATTTTTTTTTCTAGTTAGTTATTAATTCATTTCCATCTTTGATTCAGGTACCCAAGGAAGTTATAAAACGTATTTGCTTTCAAAACATGCCAAGATCTTAAATGATCCAAAGGCATATCTACCATCAGGGTGTTTTGAACTCTTAAATCTTTAAAAGGATGGCATGCTCTTGTTAAGAGGCAGAGTTCTGAAGTTATAATTTATGCAGCACAGAATGTACTTGCTTATTTTTAAAATCAGAACCATGAAAAAATAATACACCAGCATTGACCAAGGGAATATCAGTCAGGATGGGGAATACTAAGAGTCTGAAGAGCTGTTCAGTAGTCATGAGATTCACTTTTATTAAGAGGGGGTGTTATTAAATGGATTTCCTTAGATTGAGTTATTGAGGTTGGGGTGGTGCTTGACAATTACATGGGAAGTGGACAATGAAAAACCATCACAGGTAAAACACAAATAACTGTTTCGCATTGTTTTGAAGCAATTAGGTTTGAACAACAAATTTGAAGAGGGTAGTGAGTAACAAGTGGAACTAACATAATTCCTACTGAGGTTTAACTGTCTTAGCCACAGGAAGAAACAAGGTACAGAAAACTATCCAATGTAGGCCATAGGCTTGTGATATGTTTTTAGCTTTTGCATAGCACTTGCCTTTTCTGTACAAACAATGCAAAAGATGTAGCATGGTCAGGGTGTCTGAAGGCAGGAGCTGCTATATAAAGTCTGCTCAGGAAAAGAAAAGGCCTATTTAACATCTGGTTCCCAAGGGAGGGGCTCTGGAACATGTGTTTTAGATAGCTCTTACAGTGATTCAGCTAAGAGAAATATGGAAAAGCCAAACATGTCTAATTATCTCCAGTAACTCTCCTTGAAAAGGTAGAGACAAAAGGTGGTGCTATTCAGTAGCCACCTGAAGAATGTCAAGATTGCATAAGGTATCTTAACAGCTTTACCATCTTGAGTTAGAACCTGAATATGGGAATAAAAGAGTTGTCAAATGAGATATGGAATATACATAAAGATAAGAGCACAAATAATAGGTGCCTAAAAATAGGAAAGTTATGACAATCTCTGTCAAATGGACAATTTATAATAAAAACAGTAAAAGGCAATAATAATTCCTAAGAATCCTAACTTTCTCAGAATTGAAGAAATAAAAAAAAAAAAATGATTCCAAGGTGCCTGGGTGGCTCAGTTGGTTAAGCATTAAGATCATGATCCTGAGGTCCTAGAATCAAGTCCTGCATCAATCTCCCTGCTCAGTGGGGAGTCTGCTTCTCCCTCTCCCTCTGCTTCTCCCCATTGCTTGTGCTCTCTCTCTCCCAAATGAATAAATAAAATCTTTTAAAAATTAAAAAAAATGATTCCAAAGTATGGCAAAACCAAAATAAAAGATATTCAAAGATCATCTTTTTCTGAACTATTTTTACCATTTATAAACTTTGTTTAATTCACATGACTTTAGGTGTATATATTTAGACATACACACACAGTTAAGTGATAAATTTATAGCCTTAGAAGGTAAAACATACACCACATTGAATTTACCATCTTAATAAAACGATAGCAATTTTCTTTAAAACCCAATAAAACATACCCATCATGTCATATATTTGCATCTCTTTGCAAATACTATTTTGGTACTCATTTTATGATAGTTTTTAACCAAAGAAACTAACTTCTGTTCCCTATCAGGTGCAGAGAAAACTGGGAGGGAAGTAACCGAGCACTGTCTGCCATAGTCAACTGCCTTAGCAGTGCTCTACAAGGACAACCTGGTTGTGTACTGTAAACACATATTCCACATTTATTCATTCTGCAAGTCCTTAGTGGGGCAAATGGTATCATGCATGCTAATATGACCTGAAGGCATCCGTATATCACTTATTAATCTACTAACTGATGGTCATTCTCTAGAGAATAAAAGTAGGAGGCAATGGCAGATATATTAAAACTATGCTTGTTTGTTTTTATATTCTCTAATTTTTTGAATTTTGATCAGTCAAAGGTTATTTATTAATTAACTCAATTAGTCCAGGGTCTCAAAGTCAATTTAAGATCTTGATGTTACGGTTTAAGCTGAGGCTATAGAATAATATGATCACTGTTGCCATCAAATATTATCAGAGGGGTGATATAGTGAATTTTATGTGGAAGTGGAGTAACTAATTCTAAATAGGTTTTAACATTGCTTGAAATTCTTTATTTTTTTATTTTTATTATTTTTATTATTTTAAAATATTTTATTTATTTATTCATGAGAGACACACACAGAGAGAGGCAGAGACACAGGCAGAGGGAGAAGCAGGCTCCATGCAGGGAACCCGACATGGGACTCAATCCCGGGTCTCTAGGATCAGGCCCTGGGCTGAAGGTGGCGCTAAACTGCTGAGCCACCCGGGCTGCCTAACATTGCTTGAAATTCTTAAAACCAAATCTTTAAAAGAGATATAATTATAACTCAGTGTAGTTGGGCATATACATTTCTTAATATTTCTATATTGTCAGATAATTATTAACATAAGGTTATTTGAAGAGCAAGGCTAGTAAATGATTCAGGAAGTTCATATTAGTAAGACTTTATAGGAATAAATAAATCCAGATCTTGCAAAAGCTAGAATATTAGCTTCCAATATTTTATTTTTTTCTTTGTTTAAAACAGAGAAAACGTACTATTGTTTTTAAATCAAAATAGTCAAATCAGTATATCTAAAGCATATGGAATTAAATATTTTTTTCTTTTCTTGAATTCTCCTAGATTTATATGAAAGATTATTAGTTTCTGGTTCTATGTTTATGGATTGGAAGAACTGATCTTGTAAAAATGTCTGTACTACTCAGAGCAATCTACAGATTTAATGCGATATCTGTCAAAATACCAACAACATTTTTCAGAGAACTAGAATAAATAATCCTAAAACTTGTTTGGAACCACAAAAGACCCAAATTGCCAAAACAATCTTAAGGAAGAAGAATAAAACTAAGGTATCACAATCGCAGATTTCAAGTTATACTATAAAATCAAAACAGGCATAAAAATAGACACAGATCAATGGAACAGAATAGAGAGCCCAGATATAAACCCATTCTTATATGGTCATTTAAGCTATGACACAGGAGGCAAGAATATACAAAGGGCAAAAGACAGTCTCTCTAACAAATGATGCTGGGAAAACTGAACAGCTACATGTGAAAGAATGAAAGCAGACCACTTCCTTATACCATACACAAAAATAAAAATGGATGAAAGACCTAAATCTCAGACCTAAACCGTAAAACTCCTACAAGAAAATATAGGTAGTAATTTCTGACATTGGCTGTAGAAACATTTTTCTAGAGGTCTCCTCAGGCAAGGGAAACAAAAGCAAAATTAAACAGTTGGGACTACACCACAATAACAATATTTTGCACAGTGAAGGAAACCATCGTCAAAATGAAAAGGCAACCTACCGAATGGGAGAAGATATTTGCAAATGATATATCTATCCAATAAAGGGTTAATATCCAAACTACATAAAGAACTTATAAACTCAACACCAAAAAAATAAGTAATCTGATTAAAAGGTAGGGAGAGGATCTAAATAGACATACAAAGAAGACATACAAATGGTCAACAGACACATGAAAAGATGCTCCTCATCATTTGTCCTTAGGTACATATAAATCAAAATCACAATGAGTGGGGTAGCTCAGTGGGCTAAGCAACCGACTCTTGGTTTCAGCTCAGGTCATGATCTTGTGGTTGTAGGATCAATCCTGGAGTCAGACTCCACACTGAGTATGGAGCCTGCTTCAGATTCTCTCTCCCTCTCTTTGCCCTTTCCCCTGCTTGTGCACTCTCTCTGTCTCTCAAAATAAAACAAATAAATCTTAAAAAAAAAAAAAAACCATGATGAGATGTCATCTCACACCTATCAGAATGGCTAGAATCACAAAGACATAAGATAACAAGCATTGGTAAGGATGTGGGAAAAAAGGAACCCTCCTGCACTATTTGTGAGAAGGCAAATTGGTGTAGCCAGTTTGTAGCCAATTCCCAAATACTCTATGAAAAACAGGATGGAGTTTCCTTAAAAAATTAAAAATAGAGGGATGCCTGGGTGGCTCAATGGTTGGGCACCTGCCTTTGGCTCAGGTCATGATCCTGGGATCCAGGATCGAGTCCTACACCGGGCTCCCTGTGAGGAACCTGCTTCTCCCTCTGCCTGTGTCTCTGCCTCACTCTCGTCTGTATCTCTCATGAATAAATAAACAAATCTTTAAAAAAAATTAAAAATAGAATTACCATATGATCCAGTACTTCCACTACTAGATATTTACCCAGAGAAAAGGAAAATACTTATTCAAAAAGATATATAGGGCACCTGAGTGACTTAGTTGGTTAAACGTCTGCCTTTGGCTCAGGTCATGATCCCAGGGTCCTGGGATGGAACCCCGTATCAGACTCCCTGCTCAGCTGGTAGCCTGCTTCTCCTTCTGCCTGCTGCTTTCCCTGCTTGTGCTCTCTCTCTGTCAAATAAAATAAATCATAAAAAAAGGATATATACACCCCTACATTTACTGCAGCATTTACAACAGGCAAATATGGAAGCAACCCAAGTGTCCATTAATAGATGAATAAAGATATATATACACAGTAGAATATTATTATGTCATAAAAAGAATGAAATCTTGCTATTTGCAACAATATGGATGAACCTAAAGGGTATTTTTATTTATTTATTTATTTATTTATTCATTCATTCATTCATTCATAGAAACACAGAGAGAGAATGAGAGGCAGAGACACAGGCAGAGGGAGAAGCAGGCTCCATGCAGGGAGCCTGACATGGGACTCGATCCAGGGTCTCCAGGATCACGCCCTGGACTGCAGGTGGCGCTAAACCGCTGCGCCACCGGGGCTGCCCCCTAAAGGGTATTATGCTAAGTGAAATAGGTCAGACAGAGAAAGACAAATATATATGATTTCACTCACATGTGGAATTTATGAAACAAAACAAAGAAAAAAGAGAAAAAAAAAACAGACAAATACAGAGAACAAACTGATGGTTGCCAGAGGGAAGGTAGATGGGGGATGGGTGAAATAGATAAAGGGGATTAAGAGAACACTTAATGTAATGAACACTGAATAAATTACAGAATTGCTGGATCACTGTATTGTACACCTGAAACTAATATAACATGTTATGTCAATTATACTTCAATTAAAAAAGACAATTAGTTTCTATAAGTCAATCAAAATAGAGGCACCTTTAATTTTAAGGTGTTTTATAATGCAATTTATAAATTCTCTCTGGAGGTAGGCAAAGATATACCAATCCATTTGTTTAGAAATTATTTATACCTTGTATTCATTAAGGTTCTCCAGAGAAACAAATCAATGGGATGTGTCCATATAGAGAGAGACTTATTCCAAGAAATTGGCTTGCACTACTACGGAGACTGGTAAGTCCAAATCTTCAATGTGGCCCAGAGGCTTGTGACCCAGGAGAGTGGATGGTGCACGTGAAGTCCAAAGACAGTCTGCTGGTGAATTCCTTCTTGCTCAGGGAGGCTGGTCTCTCTGTTCTCTTCAGGACTTCGAGTGAGTGGGTGAGGCCCATCCACATTTTGGAGGATAGTCCAGATTTAAATGTTCATTTCATTCCCAAACACCCCTTAAATGGACACAAAATTAACCATCACATATCTGTACATTGAAAATATCGAACTGTCAGGAAAGCTAGGTAACTATTGGAGGAATTGATGAGATAGGAGTTCCTTCATACCTTAACAGGGCTCATTTGCATGTATTTCTATTGAACTTCCCTATTACTTCGGGTAGAGAATGGAAGAAGAAAGAGCCTTGTACTCAGAACTTTTACAATTTCATGGGGTGGAAAAAAAAATTTCATGGTGTGTCATGAAGCTCTAAGAAGCCAGAAGCAATTACTCCTACTCCATCTGCATTCCCAAAGCACACATTCAGTATATTTAAACAATTGATATCAGCTAGAGTTCTTTATTTTCCAGGTCATGAAAAACCAATTTCAATTGTTTCTTTTTTATTTGTATACATTTCCCTCCTCTTTGATAGAAGATAATGCATGTTTGAATTAGATATAACCTATGGTGTTCACAAATGACATAAAAAGTCTTGTGGCTGATTAATCTCCAATAATTAACAACCAAAAAAAGGTGTCTGATAGGACTCCTGGGATGCGGCTGTGAGTGGCCAGAATAATTTAGAAAAAAAGAAAAACAATATAATCAGAGGATTCACATGTCTCAATTTCAGAACTTACTACAAAGCAAAGACGATGTGGTTATGGTGTAAAGAAAAACTTACAGATCAATAAAGTCAGAGTCCAGAAACAAACCCTTGTATTTGTAGTTAATTGATTTTCAACAAGGTTAGCAAGATAATTCAATGGGAGAAAGTATAGGTTTTTCAGTAAATGGTGTTGGAACAATTAGATATCCACATGCAAAAGAATGAAGCTGGACTCTTTTCTCATATCATATACAAAAATCACCTCAAAATGGTGATAGACCCTAAACAGGAGGGCTGAAACTGTAAAATTCTTAGATAGAAATAGTAAATCTTTATTACGTTGAGTTAGGCAACTCTTCTTAAATGTGACATCAAAAGCACAAGTGAAAAAGAAAAACATAAATTAGCCTTCACCAAAATTAAAAGCTTTTGTGTTTCAAAAGACACCATTAAGGGACACCTGGGTGGCTCAGTGGTTAATGGTCTGCCTTTGGCTCGGGGCATGATCCTGGAGTCCTGGGATCGAGTCCCACATTGGGGTCCCTGCATGGAGCCTGTTTTTCCCTTTGCCTATGTCTCTGTCTCTCTCATGAATAAATAAATAAAATCTTAAAAAAAAAAGACACCATCAAAAAAGTGGGGAAAAAAAATCCATAGAATGGGAGAAACTACTTGCTAATCATATATCTGATCAAGATAAGTAGCCATCAGAGAAATGCCAAATACAATGAGATACAACTTCATACCACTAAGATCGTCAAAAAAGACAGTAATAAGTGTTGGGGAGGATATGATTGGAACCCTCATACACTACAGATGGAAATGTAAATGGTGCAGCCGCTTTGGAAAACAGTTTGGCAGTTCCTCAAAAAAGTTAAACATAGAGTTACCATATGACCCAGCAATTCCACTCCTTGGAATATTCCCAAGAGAAATGAAAACACGTGTCTACACAAAAATTTATATACAAATGTTCATAGAATCATTATTCATAATAGCCCCAAAGTGGAAACAACTCAAATGCTTATCAACTGATGAATGAATAAACAAAATGTGTTATATCCATACAATGGAATATCATTTGGTTTTAAAAAGAAATAAAGTACTGGTATGGGTTACAATATGGATGAACTCTGAACACATTATGCTAAGTGAAAGAAGCCAGTCACAAAATACCACATATTGTATGATTCCATTTATATGAAATATAATACCCAGAATAGGCAAATCTATATATAGAGAAAATAGATTAGTAGTTGCCTAGGGCTTGGGGTAGGGGTAGGGGCACAGCTGTTAGGGAGAAAAGGGAGTGACTGCTAATAAGTATGGGTTTCTCTTTGGGGTGAGAATACATGTTCTAAAAGTGTGGTGATGGCTGCATAACTCTGTGGCTATACTAAAACCTACTATATTTATGCTTTAAATTAATGAATTTCATGGTATGTGAATTACCTCTCAATAAAGCTGCTTAAAAAGATTTCCACAAATATATGGGGTACCTAGGTGGCTCAGTCAGTTAAGTGTCTCAGGATTGTGAGTTCAAGCCCTGTGTTGGGCTCCACTCTGGACAGAAAGTCTACTTAAAAAATTTTTGGGGGGGATCCCTGGGTGGCTCAGTGGTTTAGCGCCTGCCTTCGGCCCAGGGCATGATCCTGGAGACCCGGATCGAGTCCCATATCGGGCTCCCTGCATGGAGCCTGCTTCTCCCTCTGCCTGTGTCTCTGCCTCTCTCTCTGTATCTCTCATGAATAAATAAATAAAAATCTTAAAAAATTTTTTTTAAATTTCTACAAATACAAAAGAAATATAATTATTAACAAACTGCTAAAAAATATTTCCTTCCTTTGCAAGGAAGGATAAGGCTTTGTTCATTTATAGATACTCAGAGAACTGGCAAAAGTAAATATAGGGCATAAGACAAAGAACACAAAGGGTTCTATTAATAGTCAAAAAATATAATAAATCAACAGTGTTGGATATGACATAACTGAATTTTCAGCTTTATAGTTGAGGGTGGCAAGTGCTTGATAAAACCCATTGTCTTGTGATCTCAAGGCATACATACAGGTTTCCCAAATATTAGAATCTTCAGGAAAAACAGGAACAACAACAACAAAAAAATCCAAAGAGATACGGGGCTCCCAGTTGTTTGCCACTTGACAGAGATCAGAGATAATCAAGGCTTAACCACTGGCTTTTCTTCCACCAATGGGGGAAAGGAAAAAGGGGGCAGCTACTGTGGATCTAGCACTACTCAGAGACCAGTTTTAGCATCCAGGAGTCATAAATCTTAATGGTCACCCAAAGAGATCCCCAGAGGGGCCGAAGGACAATTCAGAATTCAAGGTGTCCAGAAGAGATGCCACATATAGGCTCCAACATGGGAACTAAGGTGGACTGATCTCAATGTAGATTCCAGAAATAACTATCAAAGAATAATTCAGAGACACTCATCACAGCTGATATTTACTCATATATGCGGGAGACCAATCGAGCACAGACCATTAGAGAATAAAGGCAGGGCAGAGTTATCAAAGCAAACTCCACACAGGAGGTAGTACAGCGAGACTTCCCTTTGTGCCTGTTGGCAAGCTGCCTGCCTGAAACTACCAAGGAGAGCAGTTTGCACCGCAGGAGCAGAAGAGAATTTCAGTGATTTACAGACTTTCAGAGAAACCTTGTGATTTCGGCTATGGAGTGTATGTGGTGTGCTCTCCTCTCTGTAATGGCCACTGGTGCCCCTTCCCCGGGCATGCCCATCATAAACCAGCACTGAACCTCTCAATTATAATTCCTTATCACGAATCCAGTAGTCTAAAATAAGAGCCTAGCACCCTCAATTCTTCTGTTTCACTCCCTCTGACATAGGAAACAAAGGCAGAAGGAAAGGTAGATAAAGTTAAATGTCCTTATAACCTGCAGCCCATTGACAAACACTTGAGGCAAGCAGAGGGTAACATTCCTCCAGGATGCTCCCGACTATCTTTTTTTTTTTTTTAAGATTGTATTTATTCATTCATGAGAGACAAAGAGAGAAGCAGAGGGGATCCCTGGGTGGCTCAGCGGTTTAGCACCTGCCATTGGCTCAGGGCATGATCCTGGAGTCCCGGGATTGTGTCCGCATCGGGGTCCCCGCATGGAGCCTGCTTCTTCCTCTGCCTGTGTCTCTGCCTCTCTCTCTCTCAAGAATAAATATATAAATAAAATAAGAAAGAGAGAGAGAGAGAGAGGCAGAGACGCAGGCAGAAAGAGAAGCAGGCTCCCAGCAGGGAGCCTGATGTGGGACTCGATCCTGGGACTCTGAGATCACGCCCTGAGCTGAAGGCAAATGCTTCAGCTCCCCCAACTCCTAAGTATATCATTAGCCAACCATGCCTCACAACTCCAGTGTAGCAGCTCTTTCTGCCCATGAGTCCTGCCCCTGTGCTTTAATAAAATCACCTTTTTTGCACAAAAGACATCACAAGAATTCTTTCTTGGCCATCGGCTCTGGACCTCACCAACATTCCAAAACTACATCCCCTTCCCAAGTCCCACTAATTCTGCTTCCTTAATACATCTTAAGCCCACTCTTCCTTTCTACCCTCATCATTTGTCCTACTTCAGGTCCCTACAATCTGCAGTCTCTTAACTGGGCATCCCCATCCATCTGCCACATGGATGCCAAAATTATAAGAAAACACAGATGTTTGACATTCCTCTGCTTAGCAGCCTGCATAGACTCTACGTTGCCACTAGAATGAAATCCAAATGCCTATAGAAATGGCAAACAAGGTCCTTCACACCCTTGTTCCTGTGGAGATGGGCAGCTCCATCTCCACCAGCCCTCCACCTGTCTGCCATCTACATTCCCAAACCTCTCCCTCTACCTGGATGTCTCACCCCTTCTCTGCAAGGAGAATCTCCTGTCATCCTTCCAACATTAGCTCTTCTGTGAAGCCTGATTTGCCTATCAAAGCAAGTCACCTCCTTTTTTGCGTTCCCAAGGTACTTGGGACTTCCCAGTCCTTTACTTAGCACTTACCACATTGTATTTAACTATTTGGTTGCTCTTCTCACTGCCTGAGGTGGTGCCTGTCTGGTCTTTGTGTCCTCCAGCACCTGTCTTCTGCTTTGGAAGGAAAAAGCTTCTCTGTACAGACTGGGAGAATGAAGGTGTTCATCTGTCACAGAGACACAGATCAGCTAGTGTCTTTGTAATGCCTATAACAGCCCTGCAGGTGATAAAACAGAGAGAGCTTGCAGTCTGGTGAAGGTTAAGGGAAGTTAATATGAATACAACAAACCATACAGCAATCATAAGCCCTATGAGAATCATAACCAAATCTTACGGGGTCAGGTGGGAGAGGATGATTCTCAGAGACGCTTAAAAAAAAAGATTTTATTTATTTGACAGAGAAAGGGAGAGAGCAAGCATAAGCAGGGGGGAGTGGCAGACAGAGAGAGAAGCAGGCTCCCCACTGAGCACAGAGCCTGATGTGTGGCTCAGTCCCAGGACCCTGGGATTGTGACCTGAGCCAAAGGCAGACAATTAACCAGCCTAGCCAGCCAAGGGTCCCCTCAGAGACCTTCAGAAATTTGAAGATTTCTAGCTAGAGCTTGGGGCCAACTGAATGTGGGAGAAGGGAAGCAAAGAAGCTGTTTACAAGTCTGATGCTAGGACGTATTGACTGGTTTACGTCACTTTCAATGGCAAACTCTGAAATAAAAACTCAGGGATATTAGGGATTTTATCAAAGGATTGCACTCTCTAGGAATACCCTTATTTTAGACAACAGAACTGGAGTGCTTCCTTCTACTGTCAAGGTGACCTTCTTCTTCTACATTTGGGAAAGGGCTGTCACTGTGACTTCTGAGCTGGCTCACACTGTGGACGTGGCTTCCCTGTTGTTACCTGCCACTCCTTGCTTTCCATCCTGGTAGTAGCCACACCTGGAACTTCTGGACCACTATCCCCTTTGATCTGATACTGCCATTGCCACTTTGGCCTGAGCAGAGGGGGAGCAAAGAAAGCTGCACTGCCCTCGGTTGCCCAGCTTTTGTATTTCTGCAATCCACCATCACTGGACTATCGGGCTGAAGCACCTCAAGGTTTGGTAGGGAGAGACTAAATATACGAATGGACAATGGCCAGGTCACATATGCAAGAGAACTCTAACCTACACCCTGCAGCAACCATCCCAGGCAGCCACTCTACTCTCTGTAAGTCAGACTTGTAGGAAGTCAGACCTCTGTCTCTACCACCCAGTCCAGGAAGTCAAGCAAGAACTGCTGTAACCATTAGACCCAAATGGTCAGCACTTTATTTATAACTGTCAGC